>NC_134081.1:121158331-121758331 GCF_000715075.1 Nicotiana tabacum
GACAACTCAAGTGCTATAATAATATCTGGATCTGCACGGACAACTCACGAGCTATAATAATATCTGGATCCGCACGGACAACTCACGTTTTATAATACTATCTGGATCCGCATGGACAACTCACGTGCTGCACAGACAAATCACGTGCTATAATTAACCTCACAATCAGGCCCTCGGCCTCACTCAGTCATCAATCTTTCCAGTCTCTCGGGCTCACAATATCATGAAAATCAGGCCAAATATGATGTATCAATAAATAACAATAGAGACTCGGATATGATATGTAATGAAATGAATATGACTGAGTATGAATTTTCAATTTAAAATAAATAATTCACATCAATATGACCTCTGTGGGTCCCAATAATACTGGCACATAGCATCAACATGATTTTTAATATGATTCTCAGCTCAATTTCTTTAACACATAAAACTACATTGAAAATGCCAAGATTATTTGACTACAAAATTCCACGGAACAATTACATCACAATTTCTATTGTGCACGCCCACACGCCCGTCACCTAGCATGTGTGTCACCTCCAAACAATTCACATAATATGTATATTCAGGGTTCATACCCTCAACTCTAAGATTAGAAGAGTCACTTACCTCGAACAAGCCAAATCCAATGTCGAGCAAGCTAAGCTATGCTCCAGAAATTCCATTCCGCGCGTATCAACCTCCAAACGGCTCGAATCTAGTCACAATTAATATGATTCAGCCCACAAAAATTATAGGAATTAATTCCATATCAAAATACTAATATTTTACACAAAATCCGAAATTACACTCAAAAATCGCCCGTGGGGCCCACGTCTCGAAACACGACACAAGTTACAAAATATGAACGCCCATTAAACCACGCGTCCAACCATATAAATTTTACTCAAATTCGACATCAACTCGACCCTCCAATCTTCAAATTAAACCAAGAGGGTTTTCACAATTTTCCAACTTAATTCACTAATTAAATGATAAAAACAACCATGGATTCGGGTAATTTAACCAATATTGAGTTAAGAACACTTACCCCGTTATTTCCTATGAAAATCTCCCAAATATCGCCTCAATCCGAGCTCCAAATCGTTAAAAAAGGATAATGGGACAAAGTCCCATTTTCTGAACTTAAACTTTCTGTCCAGACCTCTCTTCTTCGCGAACGCGACAGGTCCCTCGCGTTCGGGAAGCACAACTCGACTGCCCACAGATTTAACCCTTCGCGAACGCGACCACAGCTTCGTGAACATGAAGCTTTACCATCCCAGACCTTCATGAACGCGACCACCACCTCGCAAATGCGTAGAACAAGGACCTGGGGTCCCCAATAGCCTCACTCCTCTTCGCGAACGCGACACCACTCACGCGTTCGCGATGCACACAAACCATACCTTCGCGTCTGCGTCCTCCCCTTCGCGAACGCGAAGAACAAAACCTCTCACTAAGAAAACACTCTTCGCGAACGTGAGGGCCCACTCGCGAATGCAAAAGAGAAAATCAGAAAAATGCAGCAACAGATATAAGCAATCTCACCAAGGCCAAAAATGATCCATTAACCCCCCGGAACTCACCCGAGCCCCCCCGGGACTTCAACCAAACATACCATCAAGTCCGAAAACATCATACGAACTTAGTAGAATCCTAAAATCACCTCAAACAATGCTAAAACCATAAATTTCACCCCAATTCAAGCCTAATGAACTTTGAAATTTCCAATTTCGACAAACGACTCCGGAACCTATCAAATCATGTCCGATTGACTTCAAATTTTGCACACAAGTCATAAATGACATAAAGAAGCTATTCCAATTTCCAGAATCGGATTCTGACCTCGATATCAAAAATTCAACCCCCCAGTCAAACTTCCCAAAAATTCAACTTTCGGCATTACAAGCCTAATTCCACTACGGACCTCCAAAAAACTTTTCGGACACGCTCTTAAGTCCAAAATCACCATACGGAGCTATTGGAATCATCAGAATTAAATTCTGAGGTCGTTTACACATAAGTCAATATCCGGTCAACTTTTCCAACTTAAGTTTTCAATTATAAGACTAAGTGTCTCATTTCACTCTGAAATGCTTCCGGACCCGAACCAACTAACCCGATAAGTCATAAATTAATTGTAAGGCATAAATTGAGTAGTAAATTGGAAACAGGGTTATAATACTCAAAATGACCGGCCGGGTCGTTACATTCTCCCCCACTTAAACATACGTTCGTCCTCGAACATGCCAGTAGTTGTTTTTAACCTTCAAATCTCTATTCCACCTTACCACGCACATACTCGGGGGTGATCTCATGTCACCCTATTCCATATAGGCTTGACAATACAATACAACTGAAAATCATTGATTTAACCTTAGCCCATAAACCTTGGAATTCAATTTCCTACCCTTTAGAATTTCTTACAAGACCCGAATCTCATAGTTACACACGGTATAAGTCTGAACAAGATGCATCGAGCCATGACCATAACCCCAGATATAATCACATAACATACTACACAACTCACATGTTCGCAACACCATTCCCGATCACAGTAACTACTCCAGCTAACCTAGTACTGGTATTAAACCCCATATCAAATAAAACCTAGTTCCAAAACCTCGTACACTACTGATAATGAAAGAAACACGCAGAAATCTCAGGACCCCTTATCAGATCAACAAGTCATGGAGCTATCTCGCCCCAACCAGAACCATAATCACTTTCTAAGCCGAATTTCAATATTATCCTCCCGAATATACCGTTTCAACCCTGATAGTACTCATTCTAGGTCCAATGACCTTATATTGTTAAACACAACTATCCCACATACATGCCATACCAATATAATTTAGAGCCACAAACCGTACTATCCGTGCGCCAATACGCAACAATTCAAATGTACTAATTCATGAGAAATGACTCAAATGAGAGAACTGCCCCACAAGATTAACAAGTACTGCCACAAAGAAATGCTGAAATTCATCATACACCGTAGAACCATCACCCGATTCTAACACAAGGTTCATACCTTAACATAACTCCACCGCAATGCACGACCCCATCCAAACGCTGGTCCATATTATCTTCCTCGAGTCACCCTGCTCAAAAATCAATAACGACGGAGAGGCAAATGACAAAAATGCCACATAAAACTGAAAGAACATAACAATTATGCAATCAATCATGCAATACCCAAATACTTATCTCGCTCGAATCCCGCCATAAGTCCCCCAATAGAACCGCACCATGGGTGCACATAACCAATGAATCACAACTCCTCGTAGCATAAAGGAGTAACTCACAGATCATTTCAGAATACGAATAAGTTCAACATCAACCGAATGGCACGTCCTTCCACAATAGCAATATGAAGCCAACCATCCCGACTCGGTGTAGAATACACATCTTAATTGGGCCTACCAATGGATCCCCAAATCAACTCTGGTCACCCACAAATAGACAAATAACCATCCAAAGGTCCACAACGACTAAATCATAATACATACTATCATCTGGATAGCTTCGGCCACGACTTCACAGTCCACCTCCATGAAACAATCTGCTCCTGACAACTCCCAGTCTCCAAATCCATAGAACACACGAATCACCATTTCTGATTCCAATTCTAGCCTTCGAATGACTAACACATCTTTCATGCACGATCATTCCACAAGAAATAATCCCACAATTCTTCAGTGCCACATAGAAATAATTTGAATATCAGTAGTTTATCAACCATGTGAGTACCGCAATACTAATTATACATCCGTAAGTCAAAATACAATGCGCCTTCTAAAATTCGCCCCTTCTCATATAATACAAGGTAGTAATAGTATTCATCTAGTTATTTGGAACCGCCCATGTTGTCCAACATTTGTTACCTCCTCTTCAAGACTGTACTGCCATCTTGTACATGTACATCTAACTTTCGCACAACACAAAACATCTATCTTGCCATCATGTGAAAAGCACAAGAACCTTATTATCAACTTTGAGTCATCAACAATTTACATACCCTATTAGTTAGAAACCTTTCCCTTGCTTCTTTTTAGGAGGAAATCACAATACACAACACGTTCCCCACACCGGTAGAAAAGTATCCGGCTCAAATCATGGTAGAAACCATCAAGAATACTTTGGAATCTATTTGCACATAATCAAGCCCTCAAAACTGAATGTCTCTAACTCAATCAAGCCATGCACGTCACCAAACCCAAGAATATTGGCACCAAAACATCTGTAAAGTCTTAACACATAGTAATTACCCAAAAGACCAATCCTACCATTACCATACTGGTCCAGTCTACTGCTCCATTGCCTTATTTCTCCGAGTCCCTTCTGAATTTGTCTTCAGATTGATACTTCTCCTTGCTAAAACACCACGATCTTTAACCACAACTCACTATAAGACGCCCAAACATAAAACTACACTGCCCTAAGGCCCATAAGTCAATGTATTCTTCTTAAGCACCCCAAAAGCACCACAAACGAGACATCCACTCTGAAAGGCCTTTTGTAAATTTTAAATTGTCCCCCTTTCCTCTCTTATACTGAAACATAGAGTCCCAAGTCATACAGAATTTCCGCAAGTCCAGTTGCCATTAAATGCAGATCTCAGATTTTATCGATACAAAAGTCCGGAGAAATTCTCAATTGCTATATATAAACCTCGAACCTATTGGAACTTCCTCGAGAGTCTCCCCCTCTGTTCAAATCCAAATTACACCGCCCAAATGGGCCAGGAGACACGTGCCTCAATAGCACAACAACACTCAAAGAATTAACTCTACTTTAATACCACCGATCAATTTCATACTCTGCGGGCACTACATCATTCACAAATAACAACTCACTCATCTCACGATCTTCATATACTCATAAAGCATAATATAACCCGTATCCAGAAATTTTCCTTACTAGAGTCATTCTCGAACTCCACCTCCGCAAGTCATCACTGATTCCCAAGTAAACCTTAGACCAAAACAAAAATTTGACACATAGCCATGAATTAAATTATCAATAGCAGACTCCCCCACTTGGCTCAAAGCCATATAACACAACACTCGATAACTCATAATACCCATACTTTATTACTTCCATAATACTGCAGTCAGTTCAACGAAAATTCTTCTCAAGCTTATGCAACACCCACCATAAAATACCTCAATCATCCGCTAAGTTCGTATTTATTCTCGCGACAATCAAGTCAACCTTCTCAACCAGATTCAAATTCAAATCTCAACACATACGCCCGTTGGAGAAAAGAAACTCTCCACACAATATTATAAGGAACATACCTACGTAGATTACCCCGCAGGGAATAACCCACATGCTTAGCCTTAGATTGGCATATTGCTATACCCTTTCGCAGTCACAATTACTACGCAATCACTTAATCTTTCTAAGTCCAAACTCATTAATCAGACACGAGAATTTAATTTTTCCCTAAAATTTAACAACATGAAAGATCTTTCAAAACATTCACACTCAAGATTGTACGTCACATCAAAACGAAAATCAAGCACCCAATGGCCTTCCTTTACACTTCAAGGAAACACTTCTCGCCACATTCACATCGTCTTAACACATCCCGCAGTTACATCATACTCATCACAAAGCCATTTCACTGCTCATCGAGCCACAAATTCTACTCGTAGGGACATTACCGTACATATGAGTCCAAATGTACAAGTTATAACTGAAGCTACTGAGCTTAAGCTGTGGTCTAACCACGGCCTCAAGTCCTCAAGACTGGCCCATCACCAAAACACAAAATACACATCTTGAACCTCGTTCATAGAATCACATGCCGGCGATACACAGCTGATATCGAGCGCTCATGTGCGCATACGAATACGTGGAAGGAATTCAAAGAGATATGTCTCAAGATGAATCAATCCCGCACGATAAGGAAAGAAAGATGGGAAGTATACAACCTAAATGCCATGTAGCCTCTCGAAGATAAGTATGGACGTCATCATACCGATCCGCAAGACTCTACTAGATACTTGCTCATAACTTGTAGAACATATGAACCTGGAGCTCTGATACCACCTTGTCATGAACCAAAATCCAACTAGTCGTGATGGTACCTAACCCAACCCGTTAGGTAAGCCAATTACCAACTATCCGATTCCAATGAAATTAATAAGATAAATACCTAAAACCAATACTTTTTCCCAAGAACTGGTAGTACAAATCATGAGCTTCTAAGAATAGAATTTACAAAACCGGTATGAAATAATACATCATCTGTTCAAAATGTACATGAACAGATTATTATAAATCTAAGGCTACCATGAACAAGAGGCAGCTACAACCGGAACGCAAATACATCTTCAAATCCAGCTCCCATCTAACACAGCAACATCAACAGTCAACATCTGCACGCAATGTGCAGAAGTGTAATATCAGTACAACCGACCCCATGTACTGAGTAAGTAACAAACCTAACCTTAGGTTGAAAGCTGTGACAAGCTTTTACCAAGGTCGGGTCCAAAACCAATAGTTCACCACAGTCCATAACAACGTAAAGCAAATAATATAAGAAATAACTCAGAAATAAAATGCTCAGCTAAATCATGATTTCTAAAAATAGTTCTTCCTTTCAAGTACATCAGTGAAAAACCCAAATCGTTTACCGAAGTTTCCAAAATATGAATAAGTTTGAAAACAATAATTTTTCCAAAATCCTTTCAATAATAAATGAGATGTTTTATTTTCTTTCCAGATAACCCGTGTAAAAACAAATGCATCTCTACGCCTATCTGTCAACATGTGTGAGAAATCATGAATGATGTGATATTGTATAGCATGAGAAAAAATATATCTCTATGCCTGTATGTCATGTGTGCATGTCAATGCAATGCAACTCAGTGATAAAATCATATGCATACTCTCAGAGTATCATTCCACTCAGTCCTCCCAGTCACTCAGTTCTCCCAGTCACTCAGTCCTCCCAATCGCTCGGCACTCGGCACTCGCACGCAGTAGGTACCTGCGCTCACTAGGGGAGTGTACAGACTCCAGAGGGGCTCCTTCAGCCCAAGCGCTATAATCTGCATGGACAACTCACGTGCTATAATAATATCTGGATCCACACGGACAACTCACGAGCTATAATAATATCTGGATCCGCACGGACAACTCACGTGCTATAATACTATATGGATCCGCACAGACAACTCACTTGCTATAATTAACCTCACAATCAGGCCCTCAGCCTCACTCAGTCATCAATCTCTCCAGTCTCTCAGGCTCACAATGTCATGAAAATCAGCCCAAAAATGATGATATGATGTATCAATAAATAACAACAGAGACTGGGATATGATATGTAATGAAATGAATATGACTGAGTATGAATTTTCAATTTAAAACAAATAATTCATAGCAATATGACCTCTGTGGGTCCCAATAATACTGGTCTATAGCCTCAACATGACTTTTAATATGATTCTCAGCTCAATTTCTTTAACACATAAAACTGCATGGAAAATGCCAAGATTATTTGACTACAAAATTCCACGGAACAATTACATCACAATTTCTATGGTGCACGCCCATACTCCCGTCACCTAGCATGTGCGTCACCTCCAAACAATTCACATAATACGTATATTCAGGGTTCATACCCTCAGCTCCAAGATTAGAAGAGTTACTTACCTCGAACAAGCCAAATTCAATGTCGAGCAAGCTAAGCAATTCTCCACAAATTCCATTCTGCGTGTATCAACTTCCAAACGGCTCGAATCTAGTCACAATTAATTTGATTCAGCCCACAAAAATTATAGGAATTAATTCCATATCAAAATACTAATATTTTCCAAAAAATCCGAAATTACACTCAAAAATTGCCCGTGGGGCCCACGTCTTGGAACCAGACAAAATTTATAAAATATGAACACCCATTCAACCACGAGTCTAACCATACAAATTTTACTCAAATCCGACATCAACTCGAACCTCAAATCTTCAAATTAAACCAAGAGGGCTTTCACAATTTTCCAACTTAATTCAACAATTAAATGATAAAAACAACTATGGATTTGGGTTATTTAACCAACATTGAGTTAGGAATACTTACCCCGTTGTTCCTTCTGAAAATCTCCCAAATATCGCCTCAATCCGAGCTCCAAATCTTTAAAAATGGAAAATGGGACGAAGTCCCATTTTCTGAACTTAAACTTTCTGTCCAGACCTCTCCTGTTCGCGAAGGCGACAGGTCCCTCGCGTTCGCGAAGCACAACTAGACTGCCCACAAATTTAACCCTTCACCAACGCGACAGTGGCTTCGCGAATGCGAAGCTTTACAAATCTTACCCTTCGTGAATGCGACCACGACTTCGCGAACGCAAAGCTTTACCATCCCAGACCTTCGCGAACGCGACCACCACCCCGCGAACGCGTAGATCAAGGACCTGGGGTCCCCAATAGTCTTACTCCTCTTCGCGAACGTGACACCACTCACGCGTTCGCGATGCACACAGACCATACCTTCGCGTTCGCATCCTCCCCTTCGCGAATGCGAAGAACAAAACCTCACATTCAGAAAACACTCTTCGTGAACGCGAGGGACCACTCGCGAACGCGAAAGAGAAAATCAGAAAAATGCAGCAGCAGATATCAGCAATCTCACCAAGGCCAAAAATGATACGTTAACCTCCCGGAACTCACCCGAGCCCTCCCGGGACCTCAACCAAACATACCATCAAGTCCTAAAATATCATACGAACTTA
Organism: Nicotiana tabacum; assembly: GCF_000715075.1. Taxonomy (NCBI): domain Eukaryota; kingdom Viridiplantae; phylum Streptophyta; class Magnoliopsida; order Solanales; family Solanaceae; genus Nicotiana; species Nicotiana tabacum. The sequence continues at coordinate 121,167,061 of NC_134081.1, forward strand.
GTCGAATCCTAAAAGCACCTCAAACAACGCTAAAACCATAAATTTCACCCCAATTTAATCGTAATGAACTTTGAAATTTCCAATTTCGACAAACGACTCCGGAACCTATCAAATTACGTCCGATTGACTTCAAATTTTTAATTATAAGACTAAGTGTCTCATTTCACTCTGAAATCCTTCCGGACCTGAATCAACTAACCTGATAAGTCATAAATTAATTTGAAGGCATAAATTGAGCAGTAAATTGAGAACGAGGTTATAATACTCAAAACGACCGGCCGGGTCGTTACACTTTTCCAACATAAGGTCTCCTTAGTTGAAGTTATTTGAGACATAGGGTCTCCACTCCCTAATCACTTTTCCAACATAAGCTCTCCACTCGCTAGTTGATTTTATTTTAGATATAGGGTCTCCACTCCATAGTCTCTTTTCCAATATAGGGTCATGACTCCTTAGTTGAAGTTATTTTTGACATAGGGTCTCCACTCCCTAGTTCTCCTTTTCCAACATAGGGTCTCCACTCCCTAGTTGATGTTATTTTAGACATAGGGTCTTCATTCCCTAGTCTCTTTTCCAACATAGGGTCTCCACTCCCTAGTTGATTTTATTTTGGACATATGGTCTCCATTCCCTAGTCTCTTTTTCAACATAGGGACTCCACTCCCTAGACTCAATCCAGAATTAAAAAAACAAAGAAGTTAATCCAAAATGCAGAAGCAGATGAAAAGATGTGAACTGCTCAAGACATGACTGAAGCATTGCATTTCCAATTTTAATCAGAAGAAGTCGTAGAAGAATAAACTAATACCTGTAGCTAGATAGCATCAAGATTCAGATCAGAGTCTACGCGAAAAACCAGTCAAGACTCAAGATTAAGTTTTAGAAGACTTATAGATAGGAATCTTGTAACTGATAGCTTATAGGCTTGTTTAGTTTCTTTTGATTTTGATGTAATAATAGGATCGCGAACCGGAGCCTCGACAGAACCTCACTCGACTCTCCAATCCATCATTCCATCATTCCATTCTTCCTCCTTGAACTACACGCGACCTGATTCCCTTATAACCCGGGATATGTAGGCCGTCCAAAATCAGGACTCGGTTGCACTCTTTTCTCTGATCTCTTCCCTGTTGAATAATGGTATGACCAAAAATTAGTCATATCGCTCATCTTTCTTTGCCTGAAAACACTTCATGTTCTCAAGCAAAGAGGAGCATGATATGAGTACCTAATTTTTGACCATGTTTGAATTTTTTACCACTTTTTAGTATGTAAATATATTTTAAGTTTAATCTACATATTTTAGCTCTTATTTCACCTTTTATAGGTGTTACTTAAGAAAATTATATCCCACTCATCTCACTAATACCTTACTTTATCCCCTTTCCCCAACTCCCTCACGTCACTTTACACTATCACTCACTTTACCCCTTTTCCCCCAACTCCCTCACATCACTTTACACTAGCACTCACTTCACCCCTTTTTTCCAACTCCCTCACATCACTTTACACTAGCACACTCTCAATTCCTCTTCTTCACTTTAAAACCCCACGTTCCCCACTCAAAATTCTAGGAAGAAGATTAAGAAACACTACAAATATTCTTCTTTATAAAAAGATAGACATACTGAACAAAAGGGGGGATACAACACTTAGCCACAAAATACTCGGCAATCTAACCTAAAAGAAAAATATTACATGCACAGAAACATCATCCTCAGGAGATTTTAAAGGAGAAAGAATTTTATTTGGAGAAACGAAAGTTCAGTCCAGTTTCAAGATCCGGTTCGCGGTTACAATTTTTGCTCATTTATTGTAGTTGTTGGAATTTATATTTCGATATTGGAAAGCTTAACTAATGTTCATCTATACTTCCTTTGTTATTCATTTTAATATTATTTGCCTACTGTTTGAATATGCAATTTGATATGTGTTTTAGAGCCTATTCTATTCATTATTTTAGTTAAATTCGACTCTTAGTTTTTCCTTGTGATAATGTAGTAAGTAGTATTTTGTTACATGAGTTAAAATAGTTTCGGTTATAAAAATCTGCATAATTTTGGCTTTATTTATTTTAAGTTGTTTAGGATATGCAGTAGAACTTTACTTTAATTAAAGAAATTCTTTTTTACTTCAAAAGTCATATTAGGTATATACCCGACAGTCTACCAATTTAAAGAGATTACAGGTTCTTTGTTCCTAAAAGTCATTCCGTTAGTATCTTTAACTTAATAGTATCTGTAATATTTTTCTTAAGAATTTAATATATTTAGTCTTTATATTGAAAGCCTATTAGTCTTGTAAGAATTTGAGTTTAAAAGTTCTTTGGCTCTTTATGTATAGCTTTAAGTTTAGTTTCTGCCGAAAAGTTAATACATGAAAGCCACATAATTAGTAAGATTAGTTAAAACATTAAATGTTTATTATTATATATCTTTCTTTTCCTCTGGTGATATTAAAGCCCTTCATATTTATTTTAGTGAATGTTTAATGCCTTAGCTTACAAAATTATTTATTATGTTCCATATTAATGATAGTACATAAGGTTAAATATAATTATTTGAAGATAAAACACATAATTTGAGGCCAAATGAATTTATTTCCTACTGGCCTAATACTAATAAAATTCAAAGTTGTCCCATTTCTTTTCATGACCAAATGAACAACATACATTAACTCAAAAAAAAAAAAAACAATTAAGCCAAATAATAAGAATATACAAATAAATATCTCAGATCTAAAAAGATAAATGATTGAAATACTCTAAAACGCTAGAAAATTTTTAGATGTACTTTAACTATTAATCCATGTGTTCATACCCTAACCTTGGATTGATATGCTTAAGTAATAAAAGGATCATGTGCGCATTCTTGCATCTTGGTACCTTTGAATTAAAAATAATTATGTTTTGACCATGTGTACATTCCGTACCTTGGTTTTAACATTCAATTTCAAATAAATACATTGTGTGCATACCGCATCTTGGTCAAAATAACTAATAAAATATAATAATAATTAAGCGGTAATACGTAAACCATAATCAATAAAATACAAGAATAGCCAAGAATTAATTTAAGCCGAACATAAGTCCATAAAAGCGACCGTGCTAGAACCACAGAACTCAAAGGGTGCCTCACACCTTCCCCTCGGTCAACAGAATTCCTTACTCAGTCGTCTGTTTTCGTAGACCATAAATAAGGAGTCAAATCTTCCGTTTGATGAGGGATTCAAATAAAAGGTAATCTGGAACACCAAAACTCAATTCCAAGTGGCGACTCCAAATAATAAATAATCCCTTTTCAAAACGTCACTTTAATTGAAAAAAATCTTCTAACTCAACCTCGTAATAAGGGTTGCGTGGGAAAAAAAGGTGTGACATCAACTACCATAACTAACCTCCCTATCACCATCAACAACCATAGCTGGCACTGCCTATTATTATAACCTACCACCACCCACCACCACCTTCCTCAATCACAACTACCACCACATCCATTATTAATTATCACCACCCACCACCACCATCCTCAATAATAATCGCCCACCACTATCAATCACCACTAGCTACTACCCTGAACCACTACCATCAATCAAAATTATCACCAACTAGCGCCTCTAGTCGGCATTCATAAGCACCACCGTTAACCATCACCACCAACAACTACCATATTTTTAAAAACTATATATTTTATTGATAGAATATTAGATTAATTAGTATTTCATTTGAATTTTATGTTTATGAATATTCAAAGAAAGATATATTTTATACATTCAGATGTTAAAAATCAAATAGTCTTAATCATTTAGTATTCAGATTTTCATACGCATCTTAATATTCAAACGTGTATTCAGATTCATATATCTTAATCTTAATACACATCTTGATATTCAGATGTGTATTCAGATTCAAACGTCTTAATCTTAAAGAAAACAAATGAGGCCTAATTCGGATTTCACTTCAAAGTTATGAAGAAAATTATCCATCCCAAAACTCGAACTCCAAATCTCTGAATAAAGGTGAAAATATCTCAATCATCTGCCAGTTTAAACCTCTTAATTTAATCTAAGACCGAAGACAACATATTTTTGTTTCAATATTTTCAAGTGTAGCGGGTAAATTATGGAAGTAGTCCTTAAAGTTTTCCCTCGATGTTGATTTTAGTCCTTATTGTTCTGATTTTTTTGTCTTTTGTCCTTAGTCTTTGACACTAGTTTAGTTGTTTTCAAATGGTCATCCATTAGGGTAATTTACAATCACATATTTACAAGGGCTGATTGGAAACAAAAATAGGAATTTAATGTCAATTTCAAATTTACTCTTCAAATACAATAAAAGGTTGTTTTCTATTTCAAGATTCTTCAAGTGCCAATGCCTAGCTTTTGATTTCGGCTTCTCCAATTGGGCTGACCCAACTAGCGAATGAAATGGATAAAACTGATTTTAGCAGCTTCCTAGTTTAGCCAATCCAAGCAACTAAAATCTTCCACCCAAAAACTATGATTCTTGATTGTACAATAGTACTCAAAGGCCCAATTCGAAGAACTTGGGGGACAACATAGGGACCCAAATTTTGTTCGTTTGGGCTTTTATCGGGAAGGTGTTCACAAGCAGCCACTTAAGAGTTTTTGGTAGAAATGATACCAGATAGCCATTCTAAAGGGCTGTTATTTAAGAATTAATCAATGCATCATGAATTTCAGTTTTTAGTTCAAATTTTCTAGATATAAATGTCCTGAATTGTTCTGAAACTAAGATTTTTTAGTTAAAATTTCATGACAAAATAAGTATTGGCTAATCCCTAAATAGCAACATTAAGAATGGTTGTTTGTGCTCTTTGCCCCATTTTTGCTCTCTTAATGGTCCTAATCCAAACTCGAATCTCGAATTTGGAATCTATCATAGAATAGAATTCTTAAAATATAAAAACAACAATAACAATAACAACTAAGTTCAATCCAGGTTGGTTGGGGTTGACGACTAAGTTCAACCTTTAAATGGATTTGTTCGTAAATGGCTATTATCAAAGCTATCTTCCAAACTTTGTGCTCACAAACTCGAGAAATAAGATACCAGTTCAAAATTGTATTTGTGATTTTGCTTGAATATAGAAAAGAAGATACACCTTTGCACAAAACAAAAAGATTGACACGCGCGAGCTTAATTATCTATTGATATAAAACATAAATTTCAGGACTTGTACCATATCATTATGAGTCGTAGAAACATACAAAATAGGAAATGGTGCTGACTAAAGGATTGCGGAATTCAATGAGCATTAATATGTTTTTATTTTTCAAAAGAAAGTTTCGATCTCAACTATGTATGATCGTTGTCGTTTGTAACTTACTTCCTCCGGTCTATAATAAGTGATTTTTTTTTATGTTTTCACACAGATTAAAAAATTTACGTTTTAATATTAATTAGCAATAAAATTGACCATATTAACCTTTACTATCTCTTCACATAAACACCCCTAATACATACTCCAACATTATTTACTCCAAGGGCAATGTAGGAAACAAATAATTAATTCATTTTTGAAATCTAAAAAAATTACTTATTTTGGACCACAAAAAAAAGACAAAAAAATCACATATTGTGAACCGGAGGAAGTATTATATAAGTATTATTCGAAGCAGTTATTGAAATATCTTTCCCCAACAATGACACGCAACCTCATAAGATTCCGGAAATGAAGCTCCAAGATTCAATCACTGCTCTGAAGTACGTATATAATTGTTGCTAATTTAATAGAGTGCTGCTATTTGGCCACCCTCATAATGGCCTAACGATGGCCATGAAGTACCCTTAAAACCCTTAATTTATTATTTCCCTCCAAAATATTTTCCTCCAAAATATTTCCCTCCCAAACAAGCTAATAACTATTGATTATACCAAAACATTGATCCCATAAAATCATCATTCTCTCACGGGAAGATCAGAAGCCTTCGTATGTATACGTATATTGTTATGTATTTTTTTAAAAATAAAATTTATACGAATGAGAAGATCAAAAGCCTTCGTATGTATACATATATTGTTTTTCGAATATTTATACAGTATATAAATTCGAGTAACCTTATTATACCATACACATATGATAAGAGAGCTTTCATTAAACACATAATTCACCACCCTTCCCTTAACCTAAACATGAATGCTAATCAAGAAACCAGTTTGGAGCCATTAAACCCGAATAACAACTTAGAAACTAAGTCAGAGCAACTAAGGAATGTATTACGCATATCTTTAGAGTTGAATTCGGACGACAGTTTGATGAATGAAGATAAGTGGGGCAACATTGATTAGACGACAACTTCAATGATGGAGACGATCATGTTGACGATGCTGCTGCTGCTGATGATGATGATGATGATGGCAGCCATTATTTAGAGGAAGAGGGAGAAGGTGGAGAGGACAGGAAAATGTCTAATGAGTTCAATGAAGAAGATCAGTAATAGGTCCAATTACTGGAATGCAGTTCAGTAATAAGGATGTTATGTTTGATTTTTACAAAGAACAGGCAAGATTAGCAGGGTTTGCATTGTCAAAAGAATATCAAACAAAAAAGGTGGTGACATTGTAAGGTATGTGCAATATGGTTGTGATAGGTCTATGAAACCAAGGAATAAGCATGTTACCAAGAGAAGGAACTGCCGTGCTAGAATAAATAGAATTTTGGAGGAGAATGGTTCATGGCGTGTTTCAAAGGTGGTTAAAAAATATAATTATCAATTGGAACAAGAACTATCGTGTTTCAAAGGGTTTGCATATGTCGTATGGGCTCATTCACACTCTAAGGTTGTATATGAGGAGTTCCATGATGTAATATGCCTTGATACCACATACCTTGTGAATTGATAGAATATGCCATTTGCTTTATTTGTTGGTGTCAATCAGCATAGGCAGTTTGGGATGCGCTCTTATGTCTAGTCAGGATATAACAAGTTACAGAATGGTGCTCTCTACATGGCTTGGGGATCTAAACAATATTCATCCATTAGCTATCATGACTGACCAATGTGATAGTATTAAGGATGCCATCAATGCATTGATGCCAAATACGGTACATAGATATTGTATATGGCACATATTCTCAAAGTTGCTTGTGAAGTTAAGCGGAGTTCTTGGTGATAAGATTGCAAAGGCAGAATTTAAGGCTTTAGTCCTTGATAGCATTAACGTTGCTAAGTTTAAGAGAAGATAGACTAATTATATTTCAAAATATAACTTAAATGGAAGGGATTGATTTTTATAAGCTTTATTTGGATAAGGAAAAATGGGTTCCTGTACACCTAAATGACCACTTTTGGGCTGGGATGTTGTCCATACAAAGAAGTGAAGGAATGCATGCTTTCTTTGATAGATTTATCACCCGCCAAAGTACTTTGAAGCTATTTGTTCAGCAATATGAGTTAGCCATAAAAGCTAAGTTCGAGAAAGAATTGGAAGCTGAATATAGGTCAAGGTGCTTTGAACCAAAATGTTTGTCTGAATTCGCATGGGAGAAAAAACTTCAAGCATGTTATACTCGTGAAGTGTTTGAATTTTTTCAAGTACAGTTAATGAAACTATACCACTGTGAAATCAGCACCCCTGAAGATCATCAAGCAAACTCTGGAGTGGAGAAATACATTATAATAGATTATTTGCTTAAGAGTTTTAACACTAGAGATCCATTTGTCTTCACGGTTGAATATATACCTATTGGCGAATATCTAAGTTGCAGCTGCAAGTGGTTTGAAATAAGAGGTATTCTATGCTGCCATATACTTAAGGTATTGTCTCATAAGAGGATTGAAAACGTTAATGAAAGGTATATATTGAAAATGTGGAGAAGAGATGTTGTTCGTCCATACTTGAAACGTTTCTTTCAAGAACATTACCCACGTATGACTTCTGAATACATGATGTACATGGAACTATTAAAGCATTTTGAACGAGTTTGTGATATTGCATTAGACGCTGAAGTGATGAGGCAATATATTAAGTATGATTTGAATAGATTGGAGCATAACCTTTTGAATTGGGATGATGAAATGATAGTTCCAAATTAAGAATTGAAAGATATTCATGTTGGTATAGTTGTGGGTGTGGGTGTGGGTGGGGGTGAGTGTGAGGGTGTGATGATCCAAAAGGTCATCTTATGTTTTAGAACTCGAATATGCGCTTTTAAGCCTTAAAAATCTCATTTTTACCCTCCTCGATTTGCGTGCACAGTCCGGGCAGATTTTCGAAAAGCTTTTATGTTGAAAACTAATGAAAATAAGAATTTTTTCCTTAAAAGTTAATTTTAGTTGACTTCGGTCAACAGTTTTGGTAAACGGGCCCAGATCCGTGCTTTGACGGTCTCGGTAGGTCCGTATCAAATTATGGGACCTGGGCGTATGCCCGAAAATCGAATTTGGAGGTCCCTAAGTTGAGTTATGAATTTTTGATGAAAATTAAAAGTTTGAAAATTATTTATTTTTAAGAATTGATTGATATTTGGCATTGTTAGTATCGGGTCCGTATTTTGGTTCCGGTGTCCGGTACAGGTTCATTATGATATTTAAGACATGTCTGTGAAATTTAGTGAGAAATGGAGTTGATTTGACGTGATTCAGACGTCCATTTGAGAAATTAGAAGTTTTAAAGTGTTCTTGAGAATTTCATTTGATTTGGTGCTAAATTTAGAGTTCTAGGTGTTATTTTGGTGATTTGATCGCTCGAGCAAGTTCGTATGATGTTTTTAGACTTGTGTGCATGTTTGGTTTGGAGCCCCGAGGGCTCGGGTGAGTTTCGGATAGGCCACGAGATGTTTTGGACTTTGGAAATCTAGTTTTTCTGCAGAGTCTATGTTCTGGCATGTCCTTCTTCGCGTTCGCGAAGGTACTCTCGCGAACGCAAAGAGTAAACTGGGTAGCTGAGGATTTCTTCTTTGTGAACGCGAAGGCTTGGTCACGAACACGAAGCGATGGGGGCGTTACCCTTCGCGAACGCGACATGCCCATCGCGAACGTGTAGTGTTAGGCACTAGGGAAGGGGAGTCAGCCTTTTCTTCATCGCGAACGCGAAGACCAGGGAAGGGTAGCCTACGCGAACGCGAGCACTGCCTCGCGAACGCAAAGGCTTGGCAGCCCATACACTTCGCGAATGCGACAGTGCTCTTGCGAACGTGATGAACACTCTCACCCAGCACTTAACAGAATCAAAAACGGGATTTTTGCCAAAAAACTCATTTTTCTCAAAAACCAAATGGTGAGGGGCGATTTTTCAAGAGTCATTCCTTCCCCAAATTATTGGTAAGTGATTCTAAACCATTTTCTTTCAATTACCCATTACATTTCTTGAATTTTCAACCTAAAATCTAGAGTTTTCATGGTAGAATTAGGGGTTAGGGTAGAAAATAGGAATTTCGGGAATTTGGGGATTTAGACCTCAATTTGAGGTCGAATTCCAAAACTAATTACATATTCGGGCTCGAGGGTGAATGGGTAAAAAGATTTTGGTTCGAACCTCAGGTTTTGACCAAGCGAGGGTCGATTTTTCGACTTTTTGGAGGAAAAATTGGGAAATTTAATTTATGCAATATAATTGATTCCTTTAGCAACATTTGATATTATTGAGTCATTTTTGAATAGATACGAGTGGTTTGGAGGTGAATTCCAAAGGAAAAGCTGTGATTGAGAATTTAGTGACTTTCGGAGCGAGATAAGTGTTGTGTCTAACCCTGACTTTAGGGAATTAGGAACCTTAGATTATTTGTTAAGTGAAATTCATGTAAGCGGCATATATGTGAGGTGACGAGTATTTATGCGCCGCCAAATTTACCTGTTTTTCCATGTTTCTCTATTTTTCTTATATTGTCTCATTCTTATGCCAAATTGCTACGTGTTATACTAATGTTGTTCAAATTATCGTTCTTGTCATGTTTACGGAATTTTCTGGTGATAATTGAGTTTTTATTTCAAAGTTGAGATTGATATTATGGAATCGGATGTTGAAGTAAGGTTTGTACTTGTTATTCTATCTCCCTGTTGTTATTTATGCATTGCATTATGGAAAGGGAGAGTGTTAATGCACGAAGGGTGATGCCGTGCCATATGGTGAGTATTAATGCACGAAGGGTGATGCCGTGCCATATTGTGAGTATTAATGCACGAAGGGGGATGCTGTGCCATATTATGAGTGTTAATGCACGAAGGGTGATGCCGTGCCATGATATGAGAGTAAAAGCACGAAGGGTGATGCCGTGCCATTTATATAAATTTTATGGTGAGATTGAGAGTAAAAGCACGAAGGGTGATGCCGTGCATTTTTCTTTACTGTATTCACTATTCCTGTTGATTCATGGTATATTGACTGCTCCGGTGATCATTCTGTTGTAGTTATTTATCTTGTATTACCCTCAGTATGTTTTCCCTCCCGACATTTCCTGTTTAGTTCTTCATTCCTGTTATTTGTATATACACTGTTAAATTGTACATGTTGATTGTAGGTGCCTTGCCTTAGCCTCGTCACTACTTCGTCGAGGTTAGGCTCGACACTTACTAGTACATGGGGTCAGTTGTACTGATGCTGCACTCTGCACTTTCTGTGCAGATTTTGATACCGGCTCAGGTTGATCGAGATTTGCTATTGGTCCACTGTCCGGAGACTCAAGGTAGATCTGTCGGCGTTCACAGAGCTTGAAGTCCCCGTTTATCTTTTATGTCCTACTGTTTTCTTTCATTCAGACAGTTGTATTTCTTTCAGACTATTACTTGTAATAAATTCTAGAATGTTCGTGAATTGTGATTCCAGATCCGGGTGGTAGTAATTAATACCGTTTTATGATATTCCGCACTTATTATATTTCATTTGAGTTAATTATTGATATTTACTGAATCGAAATAAGGAAACGGTTTAATGATTCTCTAACGTTGGCTTGCCTGGCAAGTGAAATGTTAGGCACCATCACGATCCCGTCGGTGGGAAATTTTGGTTCATGATAGTTGGTATCAGAGCACTAGGTTGCCTAGGTCTCACGATTCACGAGTAAGCTTAGTAGAGTCTGGAGGATCGGTACGGAGGCGTCTGTGCTTATCTTCCAGAGGCTATGAAGTTTAGGAACAAGTTTCACTTCTATTCTTCCTTGTCGTGCGATTTTGCCTTCTCAATACTGATTGAACTCTTCTACTCTTATTCTCTCACAGATGGCGAGAACACATACCGCTTTCTCAACTGAGCAGCAGCCAGAGCCTCCAGTGACAGTTCCTACGAGGGGCAGAGGTCGAGGCCGAGGCCGTGCCAAAGGCCGAGGCAGGGGCAGGGCTCAGCCTAGAGCCCGAGCAGCAGCCCCAGCAGTGGAGCCTCAGATAGAGCTTGACGATGAGGTTCCAGCCCAGACTGTTCCTTCCGGACTAGCTCAGGTTCCGGAGGGGTTCATTGCTACCCCAGTACTTTAGGATGCTTTGGCCCGTTTGGTGGGCCTTATGGAGAGTGTGGCCCAGACTGGCGTATTTCCCATGGCACCAGCAGTCTCTCAGGCTGGAGGAGGAGCCCAGACTCCTACCACTCCCGCTCCGGAGCAGATAGCTCCCCAGTATCAGGCTCTAGCAGCTCAGCTAATCAGATTAGTTCAGCCGGTTATGGCGGCGCAGGTTGGAGATGGGCCAGCTATATCTTCTGAGGCTTTATGGAGATTGGACAGGTTTACCAAGTTTTTCCTGTTCACTTCAGTGGTGCTCCTTCAGAGGACCCCCAAGAGTATCTTGACAGCTATCACGAAGTTCTACGGAACATGGGTATAGTGGAGACCAATGGGGTCGATTTTGCTGCATTTCAGACGACTGGTTCCGCCAAGAAATGGTGGAGAGTTTACTTGTTGACCAGATCAGCTTGGTTGCCTGCTCTTACTTGGGATCAGTTCTCTTAGCTCTTTATAGAGAAGTTTCTGCCTATCACATTGAGAGAGGAGCGTCGCCGTCAGTTTGAGCATCTCCAGTAGGGCAGTATGACTGTTACTCAGTAGAGACCCATTTTGTGGATTTGGCCCGTCATGCCATTCTTCTACTTCCCACCGAGAGAGAGAGAGAGAGAGAGAGAGAGAGAGTGAGGAGGTTTATTGATGGACTTGCTCAGCCTATCAGATTGCAGATGGCTAAGGAGACTGGGAGTGAGATTTCATTTCAGGCGGCTGCTAATGTCGCTAGACGAGTCGAGATGGTTCTTACTCAGGGAGGTCAGGGGTCTGACAAGAGGCCTCGTCATTCTGGTGAGTTCAGCGGTGCCTCATCTAGAGGAAGGAGTACTTTGGTAGAGGCCATCTTCCCAGACTGTTTCATTCAGCGCTCCGGGCATCCCACGATGCCTTAGGTGGTCGTGGCCCTCAGATTCATTATTCTGACCAGCTAGCCTATAGTGCACCACCAGCTCCTATTAGTGCACCTCCACTCTAGAGTTATCAGGGTGGTTATTCAGGTCGACAGGGTCAGTTTCAGGGTCAGCAGTCATAGCAGCCGAGGTTATGTTATACTTGTGGTGATCCGAGGCACATTGCTAGATTTTGCACTCGGGCAACGGGCAGCTCACAGCATCAGAGTTCTCGTGCCATGGTTCCGGCACCAGTTGCTGCACCACCTGCTCTGCCAGCTAGAGGAAGGGGTCAGGCAGCCAGAGGTAGGGGCCAGACAGTTGGAGGTGGAGGTCAGGCCGTTAGAGGTGGAGACCAGCTAGCTAGAGGCCGTCCCAGGGAAGTAGTTCAGGGTGGTGGGGCCCAGCCCCTGTGTTATGCTTTCCCAGCCAGGGCTGAGGCTGAGTCATCTAACGCTGTTATCATAGGTACTGTTTCAGTTTACAGTAGAGATGCTTCGGTTCTATTTGATCCGGGATCTACTTACTCCTATGTGTCATCCTATTTTGCTTCCTATTTGGTTGTGCCCCGTGATTCTTTGAGTGCTCCTGTGTATGTGTCCACACCAGTGGGAGATGCTATTATTGTAGATCGTGTTTATCGTTCGTGTGTGGTCACCATTGGGAGTCTTGAGACTCGTGTAGATCTTCTACTTCTCGACATGGTTGATTTTGATGTCATACTGGGTATGGATTGGTTGTCACCTTATCATGCTATATTAGATTGTCACACCAAGACGGTGACCTTAGCCTTGCAGGGGTTGCATCGATTAGAGTGGAGAGGGAATCTTGGCCATTCTGCCAGCAGGGTTATATCTTATGTGAAGGCTCGGCATGGTCGAGAAGGGGTGTCTAGCTTATTTGGCTTATGTCCACGATTCTAGTGCGGAGGTTCCTTCCATGGATTCAGTGCTAGTTGTTCGTGAGTTACCAGAGGTGTTTCCTGCAGACCTATCGGGGATGCCACCCGACAGGAATATTGATTTCTGTATTGATTTGGCTCCGGGCACTCATCCTATTTCTATTCCGCCATACCATATGGCCCCGCTAGAGCTGAAAGAATTGAAGGACCAGTTGCAAGATTTGCTTGATAAGGGTTTTATTAGACCTAGTGTCTCGCCGTGGGGTGCACTTGTGTTGTTTGTGAAGAAGAAAGATGGATCGATGAGGATGTGTATAGACTATCGGCAGTTGAACAAAGTCACCGTCAAGAACAAGTATCCATTACCGAGGATTGATGATTTATTTGATCAGGTTAAGGGTGACAAGGTGTTTTCAAAGATTGATTTGAGATCTGGCTACCATCAGTTGAGGATTAGGGCATCCGATGTTCCTAAGACAGCTTTTCGGACTCGGTATGGGCATTATGAGTTTCTAGTGATATCATTTGGGCTGACAAATGCCCCAGCAACATTCATGGATTTGATGAACCGGGTGTTCAAACCCTACCTGGATTCCTTTGTGGTTGTGTTTATTGATGAAATCTTAATCTACTCCCACAGTCGAGAGGAGCATGAGCAGCACCTTTGGATCATTCTTTAGACTTTGAAAGACAGCCAGTTATATGCTAAGTTCTCAAAATGCGAGTTTTGGTTGAATTCAGTTGGTTTCTTGGGCCACGTTGTATCAGCAAAGGGTATTCAGGTGGATCCTAAGAAGATTGAGGCAGTCCAGAACTGGCCTAGACCCACATCAGCTACAGAGATCCGTAGTTTCCTGGGTTTGGCTGGCTATTACCGTCGATTTGTGGAGGGGTTTTCATCTATAGCAACCCAATTGACCAGATTGACCCAGAAGGGTGCCCCGTTCAGGTGGTCAGATGAGTGTGAACGAGCTTTCAGAAGCTCAAGACTGCTTTGACCACGGCACCGATATTGGCGTTACCCACAGGTTCAGGATCTTATACAGTATATTGTGATGCATCTCGTATTGGTCTGGGTGCGGTATTGATGCAGGGTGGCAAGGTTATTGCATATGCTTCATGGCAGCTGAAGGTTCACGAGAAAAATTACCCTGTTCATGATCTAGAGCTGGCAGTCATTGTTCACGCGCTGATAATTTGGAGGCACTATCTTTATGGCCTGCCATGTGAGGTATTCACTGATCATCGGAGCTTGCAGTATTTGTTCAAGCAGAAGGAACTCAATTTGAGGCAGAAGAGGTGGCTGGAGCTATTGAAAGACTATGATATCATCATATTGTATCATCCCAGGAAGGCCAATGTGGTGGCCGATGCTTTGAGTAGAATGTCAGTCAGTATGGGTAGCCTTGCATATATTCCAGTTGGTGAGAGACCGCTTACATTGGATGTTCAGGCATTGGCCAACCAGTTCGTGAGGTTAGATGTTTTTGAGCCCAGCCGTGTTCTAGCTTGTACACTTGCTCGGTCTTCTTTATTTGAGCACATCAGAGATCGACAAGATGACGATCCTCATTTACTTATCCTTAGAGACACAGTGCGACACAGTGGTGCCAAGCAGGTTACTGTTAGAGATGACAGAGTTTTGAGGATACAGGGTTGTATTTGTGTGCCTAATGTGGATGGACTTCGTGAGTTGATACATGAGGAGTCCCACAGTTCCCGGTATTCTATTCATCCGGGCGCCGCCAAGATGTATCAGGACTTGAGGCAACATTATTGGTGGAGGCGAATGAAGAAAGACATAGTTGCCTATGTAGCTCGGTGCCTAAATTTCCAGCAGGTAAAGTGTGAGCATCAGAGACCTGGTGGTTTACTTCAGAGGTTAGATATTCCTGGGTGGAAGTGGGAGCGTATCACTATGGACTTTGTTGTTGGACTCCCACAGACTAAAAGGAAGTTCGATGCAGTTTGGGTTATTATGGACAGGCTGACTAAGTCAGCGCATTTCTTTCCTGTGGCAGTCACCTATTCCTCAGAGCGGTTGGCAGAGATTTATATTCGTGAGATCGTCCGTCTTCACGGTATGCCCGTGTCTATCATTTCTGATCGAGGTACGCAGTTTACTTGCACTTTTGGAGGGCAGTTCAGTGTGAGTTGGGTATGCGGGTTAAGTTGAGCACAACATTTCTTCCTCAGACGGACGGGCAGTCCGAGCGTACTATTCAGATCTTGGAGGATATGCTCCGCGCCTGTGTTATTGACTTTGGAGGTTCTTGGGATCAGTTTTTGCCGTTAGCGGAGTTTGCCTACAAAAACAACTAACAGTCGAGCATTCAGATGGCTCCCTATGAGTCATTATATGGTAGACGGTGTAGGTCACCAGTTGGATGGTTCGAGCCGGGGGATGCTTGGTTATTGGGTACAGATTTAGTTTAGGAGGCCTTGGACAAGGTCAAGATTATACAAGATCAACTTCGTACAGCTCAGTCCAGGCAAAAAAGTTATGCTGACCGTAAAGTTCGTGATATTGCATTCATGGTTGGAGAAAGAATATTTCTTCGGGTATCGCCCATGAAGGGTGTTATGAGATTTGGGAAGAAGGGCAAGTTGAGCCCTAGGTATATCGGGCCATTTGAGATCCTCGAGATAGTCGGGGAGGTAGTTTATAGACTTGCGTTGCCTCCAGGGTTATCCCCAGTTCATCATGTATTCCACGTGTCCATGCTCCGAAAATATCATGGTGACCCGTCCCACGTGTTAGATTTCAGCTTTGTCCAATTGGACAAGGATTTGACTTACGAGGAGGAGCCGGTGGCCATTCTAGACCGGCAGGTTCGTCAGTTGAGGTCAAAGAGTTACCCTTCAGTTCGAGTGCAGTGGAGAGGTCAGCCTATTGAGGCAGCTACTTGGGAGTCCGAGTCCGATATGCAGAGTAAATATCACCACCTTTTCACCAGCCCAGATATTTTTTTTTCTATGTCCGTCCGAGGACGAACGGTTGTTTTAAAGGTGGAGAATGTGATGACCCAAAAGGTCATCTTATGTTTTAGAACTCGAATCTGCGCTCTTAAGCCTTAAAAATCTCATTTTTTACCCTCCTCGATTTGCGTGCGCAGTCCCGGCAGGTTTTCGGAAAGCTTTTATGTTGAAAACTAATAAAAATAAGAATTTTTGCCTTAAAAGTTAATTTTAGTTGACTTCGGTCAATATATTTGGTAAACGGTCCCGATAGGTTTGTATCGAATTATGGGACCTGGGCGTATGCCTGAAATCGATTTTGGAGGTCCCTAAATTGAGTTATGAATTTTTGATGAAAATTAAAAGTTTGGAAATTATTTGTTTTTAAGAATTGATTGATATTTGGCATTGTTAGTATTGGGTCCGTATTTTGGTTCCGTAGTCCGGTATAGGTTCATTATGATATTTAAGACATGTATGTGAAATTTGGTGAGAAATGGAGTTGATTTGACGTGATTCACACGTCCAGTTGAAAAATTAGAAGTTTTAAAGTGTTCTTGAGAATTTCATTTGATTTGGTGCTAAATTTAGAGTTCTAGGTGTCATTTTGGTGATTTGATCGCTCGAGCAAGTTCGTATGATATTTTTAGACTTGTGTGCAAGTTTGGTTTGGAGCCCCAAGGGCTCGGGTGAGTTTCAGATAGGCCACGGGATGTTTGGATTTTGAAAATCTGGTTTTTCTATAGAGTCTGTGTTCTGGCATGTCCTTCTTCGCGTTCGCGAAGGTACTCTCGCGAATGCGAAGAGTAAACTAGGCAGCTGAGTATTTCTTCTTCACGAATGCGAAGGCTTGGTCGCGAACGCGAAGCGATGGGGGCGTTACCCTTCGCGAACGCGACATGCCCATCGCGAACGCGTAGTGTTAGGCACTGGGGAGGGGGGAGTCAGCCTTTCTTTGACTACAGGAATAGACTGAAGTGTAGGTATCTCAGCATCTGCATCTCTAACTCGCACAATATGATAAATGCACCCTTTTGCGATCATTTTCCTCGCCTTCAGATAGGAAATAAACCTACCTCTGGGTGTTGGTGTATTACCTACCCATTCAAGGACTGGCTCACCCGAAAAATGAAATCTGGCTACCTTTGCTCGGCAATCAACTGTGGCATAGCAAGCTGCCAACCAGTCCATGCCCATGATAGCATCAAAATCCATCATCTCTAGCTCAACTAGGTCAGCTGAGGTCTGACGACTACAAATTGTCACCGTACAACCTCGGTAAACCCGTCTAGCAATAATCGATTCTCCGACCGGTGTAGATACCGCAAAAGGATCACTTAGTATTTCAGGCACTATACCAAACTTCCTCGCGACAAATGGGGTAATATACGATAAAGTAGATCCTGGGTCTATCAAAGCATAAGCATCGTGAGAGCAAATGGTTAATATACCTGTCACAACGTCTGGTGAAAGACTCCTTGTCCTGTCGACCCGCTAAAGCATAGATACGGTTCTGATTACCACTTGAACTAGAACCTCTACCTCTGCCCCGACCTCTACCAGTCGAAGACTGAGACTCGCGCCCTGAAGGATGCACGGACATAGATGATCCTGTTGCTGAACTCGCTGGTTGTGCCATTCCCCCCGAATCTCTATTTGGGCAATCTCGCATCATATGCCCCGGACGCCCACATGTATAACAAGCATCAGAACCTGCTCGGCATTGGCCCAAGTGTCCTCTACCACAGATGTCACACCGTGGAGGAAATGACCATGTTTGCGCAGATCCTCGCTGTCGCTGCAAACCCGACGCCCGTGAGCTCTCACCTGGTCCTGACTGAGTATAGCAGTCATACCTGTAACCCTGTAACTGAGGTGGCGGAGGCCTAGGTGGCCGTCCGAAGTACTGGGTGCTATAACTACCCTGAGATTGCTCCTGAGACTTGGGAAATCTCATCCTCTTACGTTGCCCTTGCTCAGCCCTCTCTGTACCATGCTGCCGATGCCTACCCCTTTCTATATTCTGGGTGAATGCCTAAATCCGGGAGATATCCATACTATCCTGGAATGCAGCGGTGGCACATGCCTCGGTTAACTCTGGGGCTAACCCTGCTATAAACCTGTGAATCCTGTCCCGCATAGTAGCAACTATGGATGGTGCATATCTGGCCAATGAGTCAAAACGGAGACTATACTCTCGAACACTCATATTACCCTACTTGAGGGCTAGAAACTGATCGACTCGAGCCTGTCGGATCTCCCGTGGTAAGTACTGGTCAAGGAAGGCATCTGAAAAATTCTCCCAAATAGCTGGAGGTGCATCACGTCCCCTGGATCTCTCCCATCCCTCGTACCAAAGGATGGCTATATCTCAGAGTCGAAAAGCTACTAGCTCAACTGCCTCTTTCTCTGTGGCATGCATAACACGAAAGATCCTGTGAAGCTGATCTATGAAATCCTGCGGGTCCTCCCTCTGATCTGTCCTCGTGAACTCTGGGGGACTCAAAGCAATAAACTCTCGGACCCTTAAACTCCCAGACCCCTCAGAAGTTCCTGCACTAGCTGATGCCCTAGCCTGTTGCTGGGTAGCTACCAACTGTGTCAACAAATGCACCGCACTCCTCAAGTCCTGATCTGATGGAAGTGGCGGGGGAACTGGATGTGCGGTTTCCCTAGGAATCTCCGTAGTTGGTGGAGGAGCCGGTAATGGCTGAGTAGAGGTCTCGCCTTGAGCCTCAGACTGGGCCCCATCTACTGGGGGTACCCTGCTGGTCCCCTCACCTGCTGCTGTATCTCTCCTCTGGCTAGCCATAGTCTTCCTAGTCACCGTCATCTGTGCATGCAAACACCAACACATAAGTTTAATTCAAATTTCCTATAAATCAGTTCTATAGCACGATTTAGATTTCAAAGAAGGGTAACCAACTCCTAAATGCCCTGTAGTTCCCTGCTTATATAATGTGGTGCACAACACATCTATAAACAAGACCCTACTAGACACGGCTTGTAGACTTCCTAGGACAGAACTGCTCTGATACCAAGTTTGTCACGCCCCGAACCTAGGAGCGAGACAAGTTTCCAATCACCAAGTTGAACTCACCTCTTCGCACCTTAATCTACAAGAATTATAATAATACTATCGTTAAGTTACGAAAGGTACAACTATCGCACAACGAACGACAAACTTATTTTGTATTAAAACGGGCAGCATCTCCCCTATAATCCTTACTTCCTCCAAATTCAAGATAACACCAACAATACAAGAACAGAACAATGACAACATATATACATCATTTTCCAGCCCTATATACACCATCAAATACTACAAAACAGCCCAACACACCCCAATCTCTTCATACACAAAACGACCACCGTAGTAGTGTCAAACGACCCAAAAATGTTATGACGAACGACCAGCCAACCACCCTACATTTATATGGTGTTTCTACACCCCCTTCCTCCTCCAAAACTCCACAAAATAGTAGTAAAACACGCAGCCCAACAGCAACACAAAACAGTCCACAAAACAGTCCACAAAACAGTCCGCTACAAGTGAATAACTCGAACTCACGGCTTCCGATCACCGTCCCGTGAGTTCTCACAAGTATAGAACGACTTACCATGAATTTATAGAATAAAAACTGGATGAAAGAGAGCAGTAAACTCACCTTATTTGTTGGATAACTCAGCTCCTATCTTGGTTCTTCAAACTCTAGGTTTTACCTCCAATTAGAACTTGAAAGGGAGAGAAAATCAATTAGGGTTTGTGGGAAATTTTTGGGAGGATTCTTTGCAGAGCTTATGTCTGGTTATTATGCTCTATTTTAAGTCTAATATATGAAGAAAATAGGCCCTTAAAAGTCCTCTTTGGACGACCCGAAAAGGCCCATTTTTGGGCTTTCATTTAAGCAAGTAGGTGACACACCTACTTGTCACCTAGCAGCTTGCGCAGTATCGCACAAATGCCCATATCTTTCTACTCCAATGTCGTATTGACAAACGGTTTAATGCATTGGAAAATAGACTCATAGATCTTTAATTTGATGGGTGGAACACCCCATAACTCTAAGTATATTGGGAGAAATCGCAGTTACATTTGACCCAAAGTTTCAGTAAAACTTATGAGTGTAACTTGTGATGACTTTCATCGACTTTTGTTCCACAACTCGCTTGACATTAAAACATAACACACGGATGTCATACGACTAATATAAATCATAACATAATCTCCTTATCATGTTAATCACCCTAGTCTCACCCCAAAGGTACATGTTATAACATTCCCAACTTGTCGACTTTCGACGAAACATTGTTTTATTCAATTGCTTTAGCTTCTGAACTGTCCAACCCTCTTTATACTTGTTGTTCATGATCTTCAATATTTGTAACCTCATAGGTAACATGATTAACTTACTTTATATATTTTTAGATATTATCTCATTTTTGGTCCTACATTAGTTTGCTTACTACGCATTTTTACGTATGAAAATATAGGGTGTAACATAACCCCTACCTTCAACCCTACCCTAGGTGTTGATACACGTAATGCATTTCATCCAGTGTTGCTCTCTTAATTGTTCTACCTGCGACTCTTCTTCTTCCCATTAATTTACCTGCTACCCTTCTTCTTCCCAGTAGAAGAGGAAGCATTAACTGTTGCTCTTCTTCTTCCCATTAATTGCTTGCTTTGATTTTCAATTTGTATTGGTGTTAATTGTATTGGGTGCCATCACAGCCTATAGGAGAAATCGGATCGTGACAACTTGATACCAGAGCACTAGGTTCACATAGATCTCACAAGTTATGAGCAGGCCTAATAGAGTCTTGCGGATCGGCGCGGAGACATCCATACTTATCTTCGAGAGTCTATAGGGTGTTAGGAAACTACTATTTCTTTATCTCATATCATGCAGTTGTATTGTGCTAAGTATCTTTCTCTTATTCTCTCACAGATAGTGAGAACGCTCGCAGCAGATGTACCCGATCTTGGAGGAGCTGCTCCCCCTGTTGCTAGAGGCCGAGGAAGAGGCCGAGGGAAGGCTCCAGCTCGTGGTAGAGGACGAGGGCATCCCAGAGTTGTTCTAGTCATTCCACCAGGGGATCTAGTAGAGGATCCTATTATTGAGGAGCAGGGCGAGGTGCCTGCAGCAGAGCCAGCCCCACTGGATTTCATGTCCGCACCAGGATTCCAGGAGGTCATGGGCCGTATGATGCGGTTCATGGATTCTATGACTCAGGCTGGTTTATTTCCAGTAGATCCAGCCACATCTCAGGTGGGAGGGGGAGCACAGACCCCTACCGCCCAGGCTCCAGGGCATGCAGTTGCCGTATATCAAACCCCGGGCGCACTACCTGTGGGTGGAGCTCATCCAGTTGCAATAGTTATACTTGAGCCCAAACCAGCTGCGGTCGGCGATCCACAGAATCTATTGGACATATAGACCAGGCTTCATCCTCCTGTCTTTGGAGGTGAGTGACATGAGGATCCTAGGACTTTATTGATAGGTGCAGGGACAGAGTGCACAACATGAGGATATTGGAGTCCCATGGGGTGGACTTTACCACCTTTCAGCTGGAGGGCATGGCCCGTAGATGGTGGCAGTCCTATCTTCTCTGCAGACTAGCAGGTTCTCCTCCCATGACTTGGGATCAGTTCACATGCCTCTTCTTGGACAGATATATTGCACCCTCTTAGAGGGAAGAGGTGAAGTTTCAGTTCGAGCAGCTTCAGTAGGGCCAGATATCGGTGACCGACTATGAGGCAAGATTCTCTGAGTTCCCAAGCTGGGGGCAGGGGTCAGTTCATGAGGGGTTAGTCTAGCAGGCCCATATATCCAGCACCACCGCCTCTTCGAGGTGCTCTATTGTGACCTTATTTCAGTGCCATGTTAGAGAGTTCCTACCGCCCACCAGCTATTCAGGGTTCCTCTAGTGGATATTCAGGCCATCAGGGTTAGACTTCAGGTCAGCAGTCCACCGTATCGAGAGGTTATTTCGAGTGCGGGGACCTTAGTCATGTGCGGAGGTTTTGCCCCAGGCTTCATGGCAAGGCAGTGCAACAAGGTTAGTAGCCTATGATTCCAGCTCCAGTTGCCCCACCAGCCGTCCGGCCACCCAGAGGTGGAGGGAAGGTGGGTAGGGGCCATCCTAGAGGTGGAGGCTAGCCAAGAGGCACTCCAGCCAGATTATATGCCTTCCCAGCTAGACCAGATTCAGTAGCCTCAGATGCCGTGATCACATGTATTATTTCTGTCTGCGGTAGGGATGCTTCGGTACTATTTGATTCAGGGTCTACATATTCATATGTTTCATCCCTGTTTTCTCATTCTTGGGAGTTCCTCGTGAGTCCTTGGGTACTTCTATTTATATGTCCACACCAGTGGGCGATTCTGTTGTTATGGATCAGATCTATCGGTCCTGCATTATTATTTTCTGTGGTTATGAGACCCGAGCAGATCTTCTATTGCTTGATATACTGACTTTGAGGTCATTCTGGGCATGGATTGGTTGTCTCCATATCACATCATCCTTGATTGCCATGCCAAGATTGTTACCTTGGCGATACCAGAGTTGCTTAGATTGGAGTGGAAGTGTTTGTCTGTTAGTACTTCTAGTTGGGTTATCTGCTTTCTGAAGGGTCGACACATGGTCAAGAAGGGTTGTTTGGCTTATCTAGCTTATGTTCGGGATACTACTGTAGAAACTCTAGCGATTGATTTAGTGCCCGTGGTCTAGGAGTTCTCCGATGTGTTTCCTTTCGATCTTCCAGGCATGCCACCTGATCATGATATCGATTTTTGTATTGATTTGGTTCCAGTTACCCAGCCTATATCTATTCCACCATACCGCATGGCTCCGAAAGAGTTGAAGGAGTTGAAGGAACATCTTGAGGAGTTGCTAGCAAAGGGGTTCGTCAAACCGAGTGTGTCACCTTGGGGTACACCGGTGTTATTTGTGAAGAAGAAAGATGGGACTATGCGGATGTGCATTAATTACCGCCAGTTGAACAAAGTTACCATTAAGAACAAGTATCCATTGTCGCGTATTGATGATTTGTTTGACCAGTTATAGGGTGCTAGGGTGTTCTCTAAGATCGACTTGATATCAGGGTACCATAAGCTGAATATTCGGGATTCCGATGTTCCAAAGACGGTTTTTCGGGCTAGATATGGCCATTATGAGTTTCTAGTGATATCTTTTGGTTTGACTAACGCCCCGGCTACGTTTATGGATTTGATGAACCGGGTGTTCAGGCCATATATTGATTCATTTGTCATTGTCTTCATTGATGACAGTTTGATCTACTCACGTAACATAGAGGAGCACAGGCAGCATTTGAGAGTGGTGCTTCAGACCCTGCGGGAATATAAGCTATATGCTAAGTTCTCCAAGTGTGAGTTCTGGTTAGATTTTGTGGAATTCTTGGGACATGTAGTATCAGGCGAGGGTATTAAGGTATATCCAAGATGATCGAGGAAGTTATGAGTTGGCCTCATCCTACCACGGCGACTGAGATCAGGAACTTCTTGGGGTTAGCAGCTTATTATCGTCGGTTTGTGGAGGGCTTCTCATCTATTGCAACACCTTTGACTAGATTGACCCAGAAGGGTGCTCTATTCCAATGGTCCGATGATTGTGAGGCAAGCTTCCAGAAACTTAAGACCGCATTGACTTCAACACCAGTGTTAGTGTTGCCTTCCAGTTCAAGGATGTATACAATGTATTGTGACACTTCACGTGTTGGCTTGGGTTGTGTATTGATGCAGGAGGGGCGAGTTATTGCATATGCTTCATGTCAACTGAAGCCCCACGAGAAGAATTACCCTATGCACAATTTAGAGTTGTCCGCGATTGTTCATGCTCTCAATATCTAGAGGCATTATCTTTATGGGATGTCCTGTGAGGTATCCACCGATCATCGCAGCTTGAAACATTTGTTCAAGCAGAGGGATCTTAATTTGAGGCAGCACAAGTGGCTTGAGTTACTAAAAGATTATGATATTGCCATCCTTTATCATCCGGGCAAGGCTAATGTAGTTGCAGATGCCTTGAGCAGAAAGGCGGATAGTATGGGATATTTGGCATTCATTTTAGCAGAGGAGAGGCCACTAGCTTTGGACATTCAGTCCTTGGCTAACAGACTTGTGAGATTGGATATTTCAGAGCCCAGCTGAGTTCTTACATGTGTTGTCGCCCAGTCTTCACTATTCAAGCAGATCAAGGTTTGACAATTTGATGATCTGCACTTGTTAGTTCTCATAGAGACGGTACTACAGGGTGGTGCCAATGAGGTTACTATCGATGAGGATAGTGTTCTGTGGCTCCAGTGTCGCCTATGTGTTCCTAATGTTGATGGTTTGAGGGAGAAGATTCTAGAGGAGGCACACAGTTGTCGGTATTCTATTCATCCAGGTGCTACGAAGATGTATCGCGACCTGAGGCAGCATTATTGGTGGCTGCAGATGAAGAAGGACATAGTTGAGTATGTAGCGAGGTGCCTTAATTGCCAGAAAGTTAAGTATGAGCATCAGAGGCCAGGTGGCCTACTCTAGAAGATGACTATACCTGAGTAGAAATGGGAGCGCATTACTATGGACTTCGTAGTGGGGTTGCCATAGACCTTGCGAAAGTTTAATGCAATTTGGGTCATTGTCGACAGTTTGACCAAGTCGGCACACTTCATTCCGGTTGTTACCACGTATTCTTCATAGAGGTTGGCTCAAATTTACATTCAGGATATTGTTCGGTTGCATGGTGTGCCTGTCTCCATTATATCAGATAGAGGCCCTTAGTTTGCATCGCATTTCTGGAGGGCAGTACAGAGTGATTTGGGGACCCGAGTCAAGCTCAGCACAACCTTTCATCCGCAGAGCGACGGGCAGTCGGAGCAGATAGTTCAGATCTTGGAGGATATGCTCAAAACATGTGTGATTGACTTTGGAGGGCAGTGGGATTGATTCTTACCTTTGGACGAGTTTGCTTATAACAATAGTTATCAGTCCAGTATCGAGATGGCTCCATTTGTGGCTTTTATATGGTCGGTGATGTTG
Source organism: Nicotiana tabacum (assembly GCF_000715075.1). Classification (NCBI taxonomy): domain Eukaryota; kingdom Viridiplantae; phylum Streptophyta; class Magnoliopsida; order Solanales; family Solanaceae; genus Nicotiana; species Nicotiana tabacum. The sequence continues at coordinate 121,192,307 of NC_134081.1, forward strand.
CTCGTCCATCAGATGGTTTGAGCCTAGCGAGGCTAAGTTATATGGTACTGATTTAGTGAAGGATGCCTTGGAAAAGGTAAAGTTGATTCAGGAGCGGCTTCGCACAACACAGTCCAGACAAATGAGTTATGCAGATCAGAAGGCACGTGATTTATCATTTATGGTGGGCAAGAAGGTTCTCTTGAAAGTCTTGTCGATGAAGGGAATCATGAGGTTTAGGAAGAAGGGCAAGTTGAGCCCAAGGTTTATAGGTCCATTTGAGGCGTTGAGATGAGTTGGGGAGGTTACTTATGAGCTTTCTTTGCCTCCCAGTCTATCGGGAGTTCATACAGTTTTCCATTTGTCTATGCTCTGGAGGTATCATACCGACATGTCACATGTGTTAGACTTCAGCACGGTTCAGCGAAATGAAAGCCTGGGCTATGAGGAGGAGCCAATTGCCATTGTTGATAGGCAGGTTTTCCTATTGAGGTCCAAGAAGATTTATGCAATAAAAGTTTAGTGGAGGGGTCATCCACTCGAGGAGGCGACTTGGGAGGCCGAGGAGAATATGTGGAGCAGATATCCACACCTATTCAACACTCTAGGTATGATTCTAGACCCATTCGAGGACGAACATTTGCTTAAGAGGTGGAGAATGTAAGACCCGACTGGTCATTTTGCTTTCTAGATCCCCGTTCCCCTAAATAAGACTTCCCATATGTGTTTTTACTATTTTATGACTTGCGGGGATGGTTAGTTCGGGATTTGGAAGGGTTCGAGTTGAAATCGGAACACTTGGTTCCTTAGTTTGGCTTTTAAACGGCTATGTTTGACTTTGATCAACATTTTGAGTAAACGACCTCGAACCCGGTATTTGACGATTCGTATGATGATTTTGGACTTGGGCGTACGTTCGGATTGGGTTTTGGATGACCCGAGAGCATTTCAGAGCTTAATGCTGGAAGTTGGCTTATTGAAGGTTTAAAAGTTCTTTGAAATTATTTTGGAGTAGTTTTTGGTGTTATCTAGGTCCGTTTATGATTCTGAGCCTGGGAATAGTTCCCTATGATAATTTAAGACTTGCATGCAAAAATTGGTGCCATTCTGAGTAGTTTAAGTATGAATCGGCACGTTCGGAGTAAGTCGGAAGAATTTGAAGTTCATAAGTTGATCCTATTGGTTTTGGGTTGCGATTCTTTGTTTTAATGTTGTTTTCCGTGTTTCGAGGGTGTGAGCGAGTCCGTTTTATGTTTACGAACTTGTTGGTATGTTTGGACGAGGTCTCAGGGGCCTTGAGTGCAATCCGGGCGATGCACAGATTGGATTAGGACAAAAGGGCTGGTGGTGCACCGGTTCTGGTGTGCCCGCACCTGTGAGCTTTTGGCCGTAGGTGCGAGACCGCAGATGTGTGATTTTGGCCGCAAAATCAGCTTTGTGGCACCTGGCCAGTGGTCCACAGAAGCGGAGAAGAACGCAAAGAAGTGGCCTCGCAACTGCTACGGATCGCCCGCAGGTGCGAAGAGGCCTCAAATGCGCTTTGCCGTTCGCAGAAGCGGGACCGTAGAAGTGGGGTCCCATCCGTAGAAGTAGCCAGTACTAGGCCTGTGGAATTCCATAGAAGCGGTACCGCAGATGCGGCCCAGGGACCGCATATGTGAAAGTCTTGCTGGGCAAAACCTTCATTTAAGTCGGAAATCAAACATTTTGGGTTCATTTATTGCATTCCTTGGGTGACATTTGGAGCTCTTAGAGAGGGGTTTTCACTAGCTATTTGAGGTAAGTAATTTCTATCCAATGTAAGTTAAATACATAGATTATAGGTAGATTTTAACATGTATATTTGTGAAAATTATGGGTTTAGATGAATAACCCTAGGTTTTGATAAAAATGGGATTTACCCAGGAAAATGGTTATGGGATTGAGTGAAAATTATATATTTGAGTTCGTGAGGTTATGGGTAACAACTTTCTCCAAAATATTCCTGAATCCGGGCACGTGGGCCCGATGGTGAATTTTAAGAATCTTCCAATTTGGGTTGGGTATTTACTCTAATAGCTAAATCGTTAGCTTTTGAGTGTATATTAATTAATTTATACAACATTTTATTAGTTTCAGATTGTTCGGCACCAAATTAAGGCTTTACGGTGAATTTGAGGCCGGAAAGCGAGCTTTGAGACAAGGTAAGTCTCTTGCCTAACCTTGTAAAAGGAATTTACCCCATAGGTGATTTAAATTACTATTTGCTTCTAATTGTGGGGGCTACGTACGCACGAGGTGACAAGAGTCCGTGCGTAGCTACTAACTATGCTTATGTACGGGTACTTTAGGACCCGAATCATGAAATACTTGTAATGTTTGAACCTTACTTGTTAATTAAAGTGCCTAAAGTATATCAGAACTTGTTAAAGGAATTGTAAAAACCGAATTTCACTTATTGAGTTTTGGCGGGTTACTTGACCATTAATAAGAACTGTGTTTCATTATGCACTAACCTTGTATTAGCTCTTGAATCAGTTGTTTATAAAGTATCCTCTCTTCTTATGGAGCAGGCCGAACGCCTCGGCAGTAGATATATGCATCTATGGTTCGTGCCGATCGACCCTCGGCAGTGTGTCATTATTCTCGATCGGGCCATACGACCTCGGCATAATCGTGCGTGATATCACTCGAAGTGTAATTATATATTTGATATCTTTCCATGGCTTGAGAGGCTAAAAATAATATAAGACATAAATTTATTTGGGACTTACCATGCATGAAAGAATTATTTACTTTCTACTTGTTATTAAGTTATTGTTATTATTTACATAACCCATGCTTATTTAGAATTCTGTATTTCTTTACTGTTAGCCCATAGTAAGTGTCGATGTCGACCCCTCGTTACTACTTCTTCGTGGTTAGACTTGATACTTATTGGGTACATGTTGTTTATGTACTTACGCTACACTTCTTCACTAACCGTGCAGGATTTGAGGCAGATGCATCTGGCGGTCACACCGGCGCGCACCCCCGATACCCTGAGGCCTAGTGGTGAGCTGCTTCTTGAGCCGTTCTTCAACACCTAGAACTTTTATTTTGTACTTATTTTCCATCTATGTTACTTCAGACAATAGTCAAAGTTTTGTATATTCTACTAGTGCTCGTACACTTGTGACACCAGGTCTTGGCACACACTCTAGTAGACTTTATGGTTTTGGAGTATTTATTTATCTATAATTGCACTCAGTTTCTTTCGTTTTATTTATTAAACTTTCTACTACTTAAATCTATTAATAAATTGAATTTAATTACTTGAAAACCTATTAAAAGGAGTAATCACGTAGTTAGTTCACTGTTGGCTTGCCTAGCGGTGACGTTGGGTGCCATCACGGCCTATAGGAGAAATCGGGTCGTGACACCTACCTTCAACCCCTATCTTGGTATTTAAAACCCTACCTTTAACCCTTATACATTCAACCATTTTTTTCCCGAATATTTAACCAACATTCAACTACTATTTTGTAACCCTAACTTCAACCCTACCCTAGGTATTGATACACGTATTGCATTTCATCCAGTGCTGCTCTCTTAATTGTTCTACCTGCGACTCTTCTTCTTCCCATTAATTTACCTGCGACCCTTCTTCTTCCCAATAGAAGAGGACACATTAACTGTTACTCTTCTTCTTCCCATTAATTGCTTGCTTCGATTTTCAAGTTGTATTGGTGTTAGTTATATTGTAGGTAATGGTTTCAGATTCCGAAGTTGTTTTAATACAATACCTATTTTTTTCAGAATTAACATCAATGTAAAATCAGTGTAAAATTTGTTTTGAATACAAACTCCCTATTTACTATCACATTAATGACATACCAACCATTTAACTTCCCTATGAAGCATTTACTCTTCCAATACATGATCACTGATCATTCCATTTCAATTTTTTGAATGATAATTTAAAAAATAAAATGTTATAATAAAGAAGACCAATGTCATGAAGATAAAAATTTCATAACATCAATAGTTCAACATACATAACTAAAGCAACATGAAAATAAAAGATAATAAAAGGATAAATCAACAAAAACACATCCTAGAAACTAATCATTTTCAATAGGATTATGATCAGAAGTTCCTTCTCCCTTCACTTGAACATTGAAGACAACATATAGTGAAGTGTTTGAATTTTTTCTAGAACGGTTAATGAAACTATACCACTGTGAAATCAGCACCCTTGAGGATCATCAAGCAAACCCTGGAGTGGAGAAATACATTATAACAGATTATTCGCTTAAGAGTTTTAACACTGGAGATCCATTTGTCTTCACGGTTGAATATACACCTATTGGCGAATATCTAAGTTGCAGGTGCAAGTGGTTTGAAACAAGAGGTATTCTATGCTGCCATATTCTTAAGGTGTTATCTCGTAAGAGGATTGAAAACGTTAATGAAAGGTATATATTGAAAAGGTAGAGAAGAGATGTTGTTCGTCCACACTTAAAACGTTTCTTTCTAGGACGTTACCCACGTATGACTTCTGAATACATGATGTATATGGAACTATTTAAGCATTTTGAACGAGTTTGTGATATTGCATTAGACACTGAAGTGATGAGGCAATATATTAAGTATGATTTGAACAGATTGGAGCATGACCTTTTGAATTGGGATGATGAAATGATAGTTCCAAATTGAGAATTGGAAGATATTCATAATGGTGTGGGTGTGGGTGTGGGTGAGGGTGTGGGTGGGGGTGGGGGTGAGGGTGAGGGTGAGGGTGAGGGTGAGGGTGAGGGTGAAGGAAGAAGTATAAGAGATCCTAGATTCGTAGCTTCTCGTGGACGTCCAAGGTTGAATAGATTTAGAGGGCGAATTGATTCATACTTTAGAAGTTCACAAATGGGTGGTTGAAGTGGAGTTATAGGTAATAGGAGGGGTAGAGGTGGTGGTAGAAGTGGTGGTAGAGGCCGTGGTAGAGGTGGTAGTAGAAGTGGTGGAACTCCTAAGCTAGCGGAAGTAATTGAGGTAAAGTATAACAAATTTTATTAATTATTTATTTTTACGTAAATACATTGCTTATACTTGTTAGTATTCTTTACTCTAATTACAGCAAGATGATGCAACAGTACCACCACAGAGTAGCTTGACTGATCTAAGTTTGGAACTTATTTAATTTGATTTGAGATAGATTTGTTTTGAATTTATTGACTTTGTTTTGCATTGAGTTTAAACGTGTGGTATTATAATTGTCATTGTTAAATGCTTCATTTTATTGTTACTTGCTTTGAATTTAGAGGACTAGACTAACAAAATGTGACTAGTTGCAACTAGTATAGAAGTGAAAAACTTGACAAGATTAAAATCAGTACAAAACTAAGAACTAAAATACTCACATCTTGACATTACTAAAAATGAAAAAAATCCAATTTGCAACTTAAAACCCTACTGTAACGACCTGATCGGTCATTTTCTTTCTAGATTCCCGTTCCCCTAAATAAAACTCTTGTATGTAATTTTACTATTTTATGACTTGCGGGGATGGTTAGTTCGGGATTCGAAAGGGTTCGGGTTGAAATTGAAATACTTGGTTCCTTAGTTTGGCTTTTAAATGGCTAAGTTTTACTTTGGTCAACATTTTGCGTAAACGACCTCAGAACTAGGATTTGACGATTCCAATATGTTTGTATGATGATTTTGGACTTGGGCGTATCTTCGGATCTGGTTTTGGATGAACCGTAGCGTTTCAGAGCTTAATGTTGGAAGTTGGCTTATTGAAGGTTTAAAAGTTCTTTGAAATTAGTTTGGAGTAGTTTTTGGTGTTATTAAGGTCCGTTTATGATTTCGAGCCTAGGAATAGTTCCGTATGGTAATTTAAGACTTGCACGCAAATATTGGTGTCATTCTGAGTAGTTTAAGTATGAATCGGCGTGTTCGGAGTAAGTTGGAAGAATTTGAAGTTAATAAGTTGATCCTATTGGTTTTGGGTTGCGATTCTTTGTTTTAATGTTGTTTTCCGCATTCCGAGAATGTGATTGAGTCCGCTTTATGTTTACAAACTTGTTGGTATGTTTGGACGAGGTCTCGGGTGCCTCGAGTGCAATCCGGGCGATGCACGGATTGGATTAGGACAAAAGGGCTGCTGGTGCACCAGTTCTAGTGTGCCCGCACCTGCGAGCTTTTGGCCGTAGGTGCAAGCTCGTAGGTGCGAGCCTGCATATGCGTGATTTTGGCCGCAAAAGCGTCTTTGGGGCAACTGGTCAGTGGTCCGCAGAAGCGGAGAAGCACACGCAGAAGTGGCCTCGCTTTTGCGATGGATAGCCCGCAGGTGCGAAGGGGCCGCAAATGCGCTTTGCCGTCCGAAGAAGCGAGATCGCAGAAGCAGGGTCCGTTACACAGAAGCGGCCAGCACTGGGCCTATGGAATTTCACAGAAGTGGGCCAAGTTCCGTAGAAGCGGCACCGCAGATGTGACCTAGGGACCAAAGATGCGAAAGTCTTGCTGGGCAGAACCTTCATTTAAGTTGGGACTCAAACATTTTGGGTTCATTTATTGCATTCCTTGGGCGATTTTTGGAGCTCTTAGAGAGGGGTTTTCACTAGCTATTTGCTATATGTAATTTCTATCCAATGTAAGTTAAATACATAGATTATGGGTAGAGTTTAACATGTAAATTTGTGAAAATTATGGGTTTAGATGAATAACCCTAGGTTTTGATAAAAATGAGATTTACCCTCGAAAATGGTTATAAGATTGAGTGAAAACTATATATTTGATTTCGTGAGGTTATGGGTAACACCGTTTTTCAAATATTTCCAGAATCCGGGCACGTGGGCTCTAGGTTGGGTAATTACTCTTATAGCTAAATCGTTAATTTTTGAGCGTATATTGATTAGATTATACAACATTTGATTAGTTTCGATTTGTTTAGCACCAAGTTGAGGCTTTAGGGTGAATTTGAGGCCGGAAAGCGAGCTTGCGACAAGGTAAGTCTCTTTCCTAACATTGTAAGAGGGAATTTACCCCAAATATGATTTAAATTGCTATTTGCTTCTAATTGTGGGGGCTATGTACGCAAGAGGTCACGAGAGTCCGTGTGTAGCTACTAACTATGCTTATGTCCGTGTAGTTTAGGACCCGAATCATGAAATACTTGTAATGTTTGCATCTTACTTGTTAATTAAAGTGCCTAAATTATGTCGGAACTTGTTAATGGAATTGTAAAAGATCGAATTTCACTTATTGAGTTTTGGCGGGTTACTTGACCGTTAATAAGAATTGTGTTTCATTGTGCATTAGCCTTGTATTAGCTTTTGAATCGATTGTTTATAAAGTATCATCTCTTCTTGTGGAGCGGGCCGAACGCCTCGGCAGTAGATAGATGCATCTATGGTTCATGACGCTTGACCCTCGGCAGTGTACACATTATTTCGGATCGGGCCGTACGACCTCGACATAATCGTGCGCGATAACACTTGAAGTGTAATTATATATTTGATATCTTTCCCTGGCTTGAGAGACTAAAAATTATATAAGACAGAAATTTATTTGGGACTTACCATGAATGAAAGAATTATTTAGTTTCTGTTTGTTATTGAGTTATTGTTATTATTTATATAACCCATGCTTATTTAGAATTCTGATTTCTTTACTGTTAGCCCATAGTAAGTGTCGATGTCGACCCCTCGTCACTACCTCTTCGAGGTTAGACTTGATACTTACTGGGTACATATTGTTTATGTACTTACGCTACACTTCTTCACTAACTGTGCAGGATCTAAGGTAGGTGCATCTGGCGGTCACACCGGCGCGCACCCCCGATGCCCTGAGGCCTAGTGGTGAGCTGCTTCCTGAGCCGTTCTTCAACACCTGGAACTTTTCTTTTGTACTTATTTTCCGTCTATGTTACTTCAGACAATAGTCAAAGTTTTGTATATTCTACTAGTGCTCATACACTTGTGACACCAAGTCTTGGCACACACTCTAGTAGACTTTATGGTTTTGGAGTATTTATATATCTGTGATTGCACTCAGTTGCTTTCGTTTTATTCATTAAACTTTATACTTCTTAAATATCTTAATAAATGGAATTTAATGACTTGGAAATCTATTAAAAGGAGTAATCATGTAGTTAGTTCACAGTTGGCTTGCCTAGCGGTGACGTTGGGCGTCATCACGGTCTATAGGAGAAATCGGGTCGTGACACCTACCTTCAACCTTTATACATTTAACCATTTCTTTTTAGATAATTTAACCAACATTCAACTACTATTTTGTAACCCTACATTTAACCCCTACCTTTAACCCTACCCTAGGTATTGATACACGTATTGCATTTCATCCAGTGTTGCCCTCTTAATTGTTCTACCTGCGACTCTTCTTATTCCCATTAATTTACCTGCGACCCTTCTTCTTCCCAGTAGAAGAGGACGTATTAAATGCTGCTCTTCCTCTTCCCATTAATTGCTTGATTCGATTTTCAAGTTGTATTGGTGTTAGTTGTATTGTAGTTAATGGTTTCAGATAACAAAGTTGTTTTAATACAATACCTATTTTTTTTTCGAAATTAGCATCAATGTAAAATCAGTGGAAAATTTGTTTTGAATACAAACTCCCTATTTACTATCACATTAATGATATACCAACCATTTAACTTCCCTATGAAGCATTTACTCTTCCAATACATGATCACTGATCATTCCATTTCAATTTTTGAATGATAATTTAAAAAATAAAATATTATAGTAAAGAAGACCAATGTCATGAAGATTAAAATTTCATACCATCAATAGTTCAACATACATAACTAAAGAAACAAGAAAATAAAAGATAATAAAAGGATAAATCAACACAAACATATCCTAGAAACTAATCATTTTCAACCGGATTATGATCAGAAGTTCCTTCTCCCTTCACTTGAATATTGAAGACAACATATAGTGGTGCAACATCAACCAACGCAAATTTGACGACGAAACCTTGCTTGATATAATTGTCCAAAACAAAATATTTCCAGCTTACTTTGAACCTTCTTCGATTACCAACACTCATAGATACAAACCACTCTTTGCCACAATAGTGAAGAAGCGTGGTTTCTACTGTTAAAGGAAGATGCTTGTAGATTTTTCTTGGAATATACTGAAAAAAGAAAAAAAAAGCATTGCTATTAAGTTTTCATAAAATATGAAACTGAAACAAGAAAAAATATATATACAATACTGATGCATATATATTTTATGGAGTTAAGGTACAAGAAACAAAAGTATTTTATGTAAAAAAAATTCTGTTAGGATTAACTCAAGAAGTTATTGTAAAATTAAAAGAAATAAAGTTTAAAGGACATAATAATTTACCAGATCGTCGTAGTTGATGTATGAATCAGTCATAACCACTTCAAATGTTGGATGAATGTCTTCTTCATTATCACTAGTAGAAGAGTAAGATAGAGCTGGTTTGGTAGAGGGAGAGGTGTCCATAGTTAGGGTTTGTAGGTGAGTGTGTTTTAGGTCTTTAGGGTTTGAGTATATGAGACTATATATATTGTCACAACCCAATTTCTCCTATAGGCCATGATGATGCGCAACGTTACCGAGAGGCAAGCCAACCGTGAACTAACCGTGTGATTGTTTCTTTTAGCAGTTTAGAAATAGTTGATTCTTAATTATCAAATAAATAAGATGTAAAATTTAATAAAATGATAGATAACCAATTTTAAGAGCAAATGAAATGAAGTAAATAACCAAAAATCATCAAGTGCCTTCTAGCATGATCTCCAAGACTAGGTGTCACAAGTGTATGAGTTACTAATAGAATATACAAAAATACTACGCTATTGTCTGAAGTGAAAAAAGACAGAAAGTAAAAGCAAAAGAAAGACTTCAGGTGCTACAGAACGGGCTCGGTAGACAGCTCACCGCAAAGTCTCGTTGAATCAAGGTTGCGCGCCAGGAGGATAACCAAATGCACCCGCCTCAAATCCTGCACGATCAGTGCAGATGTGTAGCGTGAGTACATAAACAATATGTACCCAGTAAGTATCTAGTCTAACCTCGAAGAAGTAGTGACGAAGGGTCGACTTCGACACTTACTATGGGCTAATAATAAAATACTGAGATTTATAATTAAGCATGGGCTACATAAATGAAGCTGAGAAATCAATAACAAGAAATAGTGGACAATTCTCTCACTAATAGTAAATCCCATTTCAATTTATGTCCTTTAACAATTCAACCACTCGAGCCAATGGAACAATATCAAATATAATTGGGCTCCAAATATCATTACGCACGAATTATGCCGAGGTCATACGGCCCGATCCAAAGTATAAATGTATATATATATATATATATATATATATATATATATATATATATATATATATGTACTGTGCACTGCCAAGGGTCGAACGACACAAACCATAGATGCATCTATTCTACTGCCGAGGCGTTTGGCCTGCTCCACAAGAGGGGAAACACTTTATAAACAACTAATTCAAAGATTATTAAGAGGCTAATATTCAAAGAAGCGCAAATTCTTATTAAGGGCCAAGTAACCCATCCAAAACTCAAGTAAATGAAATTCGACCTTCTACAGTTCCTTTATCAAGTTCCAATATGACTTAAGCACTTAAATTGACATGTAGGGTGAAAACATCGCAAGTATAACATGATTTGGGTCCTAAACTACCCAGACATAAGCATAATTAGTAGCTACGCATGGACTCATCACCTCGTGCGTACGTAACCCCCACAAATAGAAGCACATATTAATTCAATTCACCTATGGGGTTAATTCCCTCTTACAAGGTTAGAAAAGAGACTTACCTCGTCTCAAAGCTTACTTTTCGGTCCACAAATGTGCTTTAAAACCTCAACTCGGTTCCAAACGACTCGAAACTAGTCAAATATTATATAAAATAATCAATACGTGCTCAAAAGTTCATATTCTAACTATTAAAGTGATTACCCAATCCCAATTGAAGAATTCCTAAAATTCATCCCCGGGTCCATGTGCCCAAATTCCAGAAATTTTTGAACAAAGTTGTTACCCATAACCTCACGAACTCAAATATATAATTTTCACTAAATTTCATAACAATTTTCGTGGTTGAATCCCATTTTTATCAAAAACCTAGGTTTTTCATCTATGCCCACGATTTCACAAATTTTACATGTTATATCTACCTATAATCTTTGTACTTAACTCACATTGTGAAGAAATTACTTACCTCAAAGTGTTAGGTGAAAACCCTTCTCTAAAAGCTCCAAAAATCGCCCAAGGAATGAAATAAATGAGCTCAAAATGCCTAAGTCCCGTCTTAAATGAGGTTCTGCCTTATGCGGTTTTCGCACCTGCGAAGGGTTGGCCGCTTCTGCAGCTCCACATCTGCGGAAAAGTCATCGCAGATGCATCCCTTGACCAGTGGCCTACTTTTCGCTTCGACGGACCTCTGACCCGCTTCTGTGGGTCCGCTCCTGCGATTCACACGCCGCACCTGTGACCTAGGCCTCTCCTGGGGTTTCTTCTATCGCACCTGCGCGTTCACAGGTGCGCGCGCCTACCCGCATCTGCGGTTCCTGGGCTGCTCTTCCTAGTCCGCTTCTGCAGCTTCTTGCTCGCTTCTGCGAGCTCGCACCTGTGGCTAGTCCTCCGCAGGTGCGATTACACCAGAAACCTAGTGCTTCAGCTACTGCCCCTAAGTCCGAACTTGGTCCGTGCTTAGTCCGATTGACACCTAGGGCCGCGCCCAAATATACCATTAAGTTTAAAATCATAAAACGGACTCCCTCGCACCATCGGAACACATAAAACAACAACAAAACTAAGAATCATACCCAAATCAAATTTAATCAACTTATGAACTTCAAGTTCTTCCAACTTACTCCGAACGCGCCGAAACATACTTAGACGACTCGGAATGACACTAAATTTTGCGTGCAAGTCTTAAATCTCCATACGGAACTATTCCCGGGCTCTGAATTCCAAACAGACCTCGATAACATCAAAACTTACTCCAAACCAAATTTAAAAGAACTTTAAAACCTTCAAATAGTCAACTTTCACTATTAGGCGCTGAAACGCTTTCGGATCGTCCAAAACCCGATTCGAATATACGTCCAAGTCCAAAATCATCATACAAACCTATTGGAACCGTCAAATCCAGATTTCGAGGTTGTTTACTCAAAACGTTGACCGAAGTGAAACTTAGCCTTTAAAGCCAAATTAGGGAACCAAGTATTCCGATTTCAAACTGAACCCTTCCAAATCCTGAATTAACCATCCCAGCAAGTCATAAAATAGTAAGAGCACATACGGGGAGTCTTATTTAGGGGAACAGGGTTCTAAAAGCAAAAACAACCGGTCGAGTCATTACATTCTCTACCTCTTAAACAAACGTTCGTCCTCGAACGGGTCTAGAACCATACTTGGAGTGCGGAATAAGTATGGATATCTGCTCCGTATGCCCTCATTGGCCTCCCAAGTCGCCTCCTCGAATGGTTGGCCCCTCAACTGAACATTTACTGCGGAAGTCTTCTTGGACCTCAACTGGCAAACCTGTCTATCAACAATGGCAACTGGCTCCTCCTCATAACCCATGCTCTCATCTAGCCGAACCGTGCCGAAGTCTAACACATGTGACCTATCGGCATGATACCTCCGGGCATAGACACGTGGAAAACCGAATGGACTCCCGATAGACTGGGAGGCAAGGCAAGCTCATAAGCAACCTCCCCAACTTGTCTCAACACCTCAAAGGGACCTATAAACCTTGGGCTCAACTTGCCCTTCTTCTCGAACCTCATGATCCCCTTCATAGGCAAGACTTTCAAGAGTACCTTCTCGCCTACCACAAATGACAAATCACGCGCCTTCTGATATGCGTAGCTCTTCTGTCTAGACTATGCTGTGCGAAGTCGCTCCTGAATCAACTTTACCTTTACCAAGGCATCCTTCACCAAATCAGTACCATATAACTTGGCCTCGCCAGGCTCAAACCATTCGATGGGTGAACGACATCACCGACCATATAAAGCCTCAAATGGAGCTATCTCGATGCTAGACTGATAACTGTTGTTGTAAGGAAACTCGGCCAAAGGAAAGAATTGATCCTACTACCTTCCAAAGTCAATCACGCATGCTCTGAGCATATCCTCCAGGATCTGAACTTTCCGCTCCGACTGCCCATCGATCTGTGGATGAAAGGTAGTGCTGAGCTCTACCCGGGTCCCCAACTCACTCTGTACTGCCCTCCAGAAATGTAATTTAAACAGAGGGCCTCTATCTAATATGATGGAAATAGGCACACCATGCAACCGAACTATCTCCTGAAAATAAATCTGGGCCAACCTCTCTGAAGTATACATGGTCACTATTGGAATGAAGTGTGCCGACTTGGTCAACCTATAGACAATGACCCAAACTACATCAAACTTCCGCAAGGTCCGCAACAACCCAACTACGAAGTCCATAGTAATGTTCTCCTATTTCCACTCAGGTATAATCATCTGCTGGTGTAGGCCACCTAGCCTCTGGTGCTCATACTTAACCTGTTGGAAATTTAGACACCTCGCTACATACTCAACTATGTCCTTCTTCATCCGCCGCCACCAATAATGCTGCCTCAGGTCGCGATACATCTTCGTAGCACCTGGATGAATAGAATACCGAGAACTGTGTGCCTCCTCTAAAATCCCCTCCCTCAATCCATCGACATTAGGAACACATAGGCGACCCTGGAGCCGCAGCACACCATCCTCGCTGATAGTAACCTCCTTGGCACCACCCTGTAGTATAGTCTCTCTGAGAACCAACAAGTGTAAATCATCAAACTGACGAGCCTTGATCTGCTCCTATAGTGATGACTTGGCAACGATGCATGCAAGAACTTGGCTGGGCTCTAAAATATCCAACCTCACAAGTCTGTTAGCCAAGGACTTAATGTCCAAAGCTAATGGCCTTTCCTCTACTGAAATGAATGCCAAGCTACCCATACTCTCCACCTTTCTGCTCAAGGCATCCGCAACTACATTCGCCTTGCCCAGATGATAAAGAATGGTAATATCATAATACTTCAGTAACTCAAGCCACCCGCGCTGCCTCAAATAGAGATCCCTTTGTTTGAACAAATATTGCAAGCTGCGATGATTAGTATAAACCTCACAGGACACCCCATAAAGATAATGCCTCCAGATCTTAAGGGCATGAACAATCGCGGCCAACTCTAAATCATGTACAAGATAATTCTTCTCCTGGGGCTTCAGCTGACGTGAATCATATGTAATAACTCGCCCCTCCTGCATCAATACACAACCCAAACCAACATGTGAAGCGTCGCAATACACCATATACATCCCGAACCAGAAGGAAACACTAACACCGGTGCTGAAGTCAAAGCTGTCTTGAGCTTTTGAAAGCTCACCTCACAATCATTGAACCAACGGAACGGAGCACCCTTCTGGGTCAATCTAGTCAAAGGTGTTGTAATAGATGAAAAGCCCTCCACAAACCGACGATAATAACCTGCTAACCTCAAGAAGCTCCTAATCTCAGTCACCGTGATAGGATGAGGCCAACTCTGAACTGCCTTGATCTTATTAGGTACCACCTTAATACCCTCGCATGATACAACATGCCCCAAGAATGCCATAGAAGCTAACCAAAACTCACACTTGGAGAACTTAGCATATAGCTTCTGTTCTCGCAAGGTCTGAAGCACCACTCTCAAATGCTGCTCGTGCTCCTCCATGCTACGTGAGTAGATCAAGATGTCATCCATGAAGACAATGACAAACGATTCAATGTACCTTTTGAACACCCTGTTTATCAAATCCATAAATGTCGCCGGGGTGTTGGTCAAATCGAAAGACATCACTAGAAACTCATAATGGCCATATCTAGTCCGGAAGGCAGTCTTCCGGACATTTGAATCCTGAATCTTCAACTGATGGTACCCCGATCTCAAATCGATCTTAGAGAACACCCTGGCACCCTGCAACTGGTCGAACAAATCATCAATACGTGGAAACGGGTACTTGTTCTTAATGGTAACTTTGTTCAACTGGTGGTAATCAATGCACATCCGCATTGTCACATCTTTCTTCTTCACAAATAACACCGGTGCACCCCAAGGTGAGACACTTGGTCTGATGAACCCTTTGCTAACAACTCCTCAAGTTGTTCCTTCAACTCCTTCGGAGTCATGCATTACAGTGGGATAGATATAGGCTGGGTATCTGGAGCCAAATCATTACAGAAATTGATATCACGATCTGGTGGCATGCCTTGAAGATCAGAGGGGAACACATCGGAGAACTCCCAGACTACGGGTACTGAATCAATTACCGGAGCCTCTGCAGTAGTATCCCAAATATAAGCTAGATAAGAAAAAACAACCCTTCTCGACCATATGTCGAGACTTTAGAAAAAAGATAACCCGCCTAGATGCACTGACAGACGAACCCTTCAACTCTAATATAGGTAACATGGTATCACCAAGGTAACATGCTTCGCATGACAATCAAGGATGTTGTGATATGGAGATAACTAGTCCATGCCCAGGATGACCTCAAAGTCGGTCATATCAAGTAACAAAAGATCTGTTCTAGTCTCATAACCACAAAATGTGACGACACAGGACCGATAGATCTGATCCACAATAACAGAATCGCCCACTGGAGTGGACATATAAATAGGAGTACCCAAGGACTCAAGAGGAACATCCAGGAAATGAGCAAACAGAGATGACATATATGAATAGGTAGACCCTGGATCAAATAATACCGAAGCATCCATACCGCAAATAGAAATAATACATGTGATCACATCATCTGAGGATACTAAATCTGGTCTGGCTGGAAAAGCATAGAATCTAGCTGGAGCACAACCTGCCTGGCCTCCACCTGCCTAGTCTCTACCTCTTGGACGACCCCTACCCACCTGCCCTCTGCCTCTAGGCGGCCGGATGGCTGATGCGGCTACTGGTGCTATAATCATAGGTTGAGAACCCTGCTGCACTACCTTGCCCTGAAGCCTGGGGCAGAACCTCTACACTTGGCTGAGAATCCCGCACTCGAAACAACCTCTCGGTACGGTGGACTGCTGACTTGAAATCTGACCCTGATGGCCTGAGTACCCACTGGAGGAATGCTGAATAGCTGGTAGGCGATAGGAACTCTCTGGCATGGCGCTGAAATAAGGTCACACTGGAGCACACCGAGGAGGCGGCGATGCTGGATATGTGGGCCGGCTAGGCTGGCCTCTCCCAAACTGCCCCCTGCCCCCAGACGGGGCATCACTGAACCCTTCGGAATAATGGAATTGCTTGTCCCGCAGCATTTGCTTGCGGCCCCAATGACGATAACCCTCAATCCTCCGAGCTATCTCCAGAACTAGATGGTAAGAAGTCCCCATCTCGACTTCCCGGGACATAGTAGCCTGAATACCTAAGTGCAACCCCGCAACGAACCTCTGTACTCTCTCTGACTCAGTAGGAAGTATCATAAGTGCATGGTGAGACAACGCAAAGAATCTTGCCTCATAATCGGTCACTAACATCTGACCCTGATGGAGCTGCTCAAACTGAAACCGCAACTCTTCACTCTGAGTGGGTGGAATATACCTATCAAGAAAGGTATGCGTGAACTGGTCCCAAGTCATGGGAGGAGAACCTGCTGGTCTGCCAAGAAGATAAGATTGCCACCACCTACGGGCCTTGCCCTCCAGCTGGAAAGTAGTGAAATCCACCCGTGGAACTCTAATATACTCATGTTGTGCAGTCTGTCCCTGCACCGATCAATGAAGTCCTGGGGATCCTCATGTGGCTCACCTCTGAAGACAGAAGGGTGTAGCCTAGTCCATCTGTCCAATAGCTTCTATGGCTCGCCGATCGAAGCTAGTCTGGGCTCAAGTATGGCTGCTGCCCCTGGCTGGGCACCGCACACGGGTAGTGTGCCCGGGGTCTGATATACAATAGCTGCATGCCTAGGAGCCTGAGCAGTAGGGGTCTTTGCTCTCCCTCCCACCTGAGATGTAGCTGGGTCTGCTGAAAATAAACCAGCCTGAGTCATAGTGTCCATGAACCATACCATAGGTCCCATGACCTCCTGGAAGCCCGGCGCTAACATGAAATCTACCGGTGCTGGCTCTGCTGCAGGCACCTTGCCCTGCTCCTCAATAATTGGATCCTCTACTGGATATGCTGGTGGCATGGCTGGAGCAACTCTGGCACGTCCTCATCCTCTACAAGCCTCTAGCAATAGGGGGAGCAGCTCCTCCCGGGTCTGGAAAATCCGCTGTGCGCGTTCTCACCATCTGTGAGAGAATAAGAGAAGGATACTCTTTATAACTTCAACTGCACAATAGGAGATGAAGAAAGAGTAGTTTCCTAACACCCTATAACCTCTCGAAGATAAGTACGGATGTCTCCGCACCTATCCGCAAGACTCTATTAGGCCTGCTCATAACTTGTAAGGCCTACGTGAACCTAGTGCTCTGATGCCATGTTGTCACGACCTAATTTCTCTTATAGGCCGTGATGGCGCCCAACATTACTGCTAGGCAAGCCAACCATGAACTAACCGCGTGATTGTTTCTTTTAGCAGTTTAGAAATAGCTGATTCTTAATTATCGAATAAATAAGATGTAAAAATTTAATAAAATGAGAGAGAACCAATTTTAAGAGCAAATGAAATGAAGTAAATAACCAAAAATCATCAAGTGCCTACTAGCATGATCTCCAAGACCAGGTGTCACAAGTGTATGAGCTACTAATAAAATATACCAAAATACTACTCTACTGTTTGAAGTGACTCAATCGAGTACCAACATAACATATCTTTCATATCATACTATCATAGGTAAATGAGCCGGAAAGGCTGTCGTGAGACAACTAGAATAAAACATGAGGGAATACTCGACATAGGATTTCCCAACATGTAATACAAACTTATACACGTGACAAACGGGCCTATAAGGACGACATGATCATTTGTAATCTCAAAACATAGGCTGACAAGGCCATACAAGTACTCATATACATGACATATGTCTACAAGCCTCTAAGAGTACATAAATATCATAAAGGTCGGGATAGGGTCCCGCATATCAATCAATACATATCTAAATCATACTGACCAAATAGACACCTCTGGAGCAAGTGGAGTGTACAAGCACCTTCCGCTGAGCTGATATCCTACTAGGAGGACTCTCAACCTGTCTATCGGGACCTGCGAGCATCAAACACAGCGTCCCCGGGCAAAAGGGACGTAAGTACAAATAAAGTGCCGAGTATGTAAGGCATGACAGTAGTATATAAAAGACATAAAAGAAACATGGAGTAAATAACTCAACATGTAATTCTGAATAGCTCTATGAATCATGAAAAATTTATAATGTCATGCATGTGCGTATAAATGCCATACCATGCATAGGTATATGCGTACATAACATCATCAAGCCTCTGAGGGCATCCCATCATATCATCTTAGCCACTGTGGGTGAAATCATCAACTTATACCAGCTGATCAGGTGGTGGTGCGTATATAACGCCATAACCTTTTTCCATATCCTATATACATATAATATACGCGTATATAACGCCATTTGGTCTTGGGTCAATGTACATATATAAATAAATGCAATGCATAATGAAGTAAGTCAGTAAGATCTCTCGAAACGTCAGAAGATCACTATGCCTTCGGTCAATATCATGAAATAAACTTTATCAACTTACGTATTTTCTAAGACCCATGAACAGACAATAGAATAATAGGACACATGGGGAATCAAGAACATAGGTACCCCTAGTACTTCTAAGAATAGAATCATTTGTGAAAGTTGTGTGCTTGCTCATTTCGTTGCATGATATGGATCATGACAAAAGGAAAGAAGGGATAGCGTTAACATACCTTTGCAATCTTCTCTCCAATCGTCAACCAAGCTGAATAAGATCTTCTTACGTATACAATGAGTAACCCGACTTCGTCGTCATCATATAAGCATTATAACTCTCAATAGGGTGTTATACATACCTTAATGTATCTGGAAAAACTCGAACCAAAGCTTCCCTTATCTTACAACCACCCTTAATCACATCACGACACCATAGAGACTCTCTTCTTCACTTAGGCTAACTTTTGATGTTTGATTATGTGGTATTCCTTTGGAATTTGTTTGGAGTCTTTGGGGAACTGTTTGGGAGGTTTGGAGAGTGTGATTCTGGAAGGAAGATGAAAAATGAGCAAAGCTCATCCCAAAAATGAGATAAGAATAAGTGAAGGTCGGGCCCCTACCAAGTGGGTCCCATTGGGGCTTCCTACGCAGTCTCGCAAAAACGCAAATATCTCTCTACACCGATGTATTATTGACAAACGGTTTGCAGAGTTAGAAAATAGATACATGGGGATTTAATTCCATATAAAGATCTCCCTTTAACTCTCAATATATTTGGAGAAAACTGCCTCACAACCTGGCCTATAAACCTGCCAGTTTCTTGGAAGTGCGGCGACGTGACTTGGCGACCCTACTTTAAAAATTCATATTTATCTACCCCGATATCGTATAAATAAATGGTTTGTTCTGTTGGAAACTAGGTTTAAATACCTTAATTTTGGTATGATATATGTCCCAAAATGACATCATAAATCTTACAAATTAATTTCTCAAAATGGCTCGTTATAAAGCAAATCGTAGCTCAATTATTCCGTAACTTAAATCCGACTTTTCCCAAATATTATATATCATATACAAACATCATATATAGCCATATAATTACTTTAAATTCATTTAAATTATGATTAACAAGTCTCATATTCATCTTAACTTACTTAAGACTATGATAAGTCTTTCTTATCCTTGTAGAAGGATTTCGTCCTTTTTGAGCTTACATTAGATAATTCTATAATGATAGTGACGTCTGAAGTACGGGGTGTTACAACATTAAATAACTTCATATACTTTCAAAGAGGATCTCATTTCCGAGCTTACAACAATTGACTTACGATGTACTTTTACGTACAAAAACATGGGGTGTAATATCATTTCCCTTTTAGAACATTCGTCCTTGAATGTTGACTGATGTGCTTATCAGTCTCATAACCTATAGATATTGCAAATAATTTAATATTGTCCTTACCATCTAGGCAATTGTTCTGTGAATAAATTCAAAAACTAGGGCATCCCCCCTTTAGGCCTCTTCCCACATCACGACTTGTGGTCTGAATTCTTCTAATCTCGTAACTTTGACTACCTTCTGTAATGCAGCCTGTATGACTCTTTATTTTTATGCACGAATCTTCTCTAATGCAGCCTCACTTTGTGAACATATATAGAACTTGGACAAGATGTCCCTCGGGGCATATATAGGTGTACTGAAGTTCTTTGCTTGGTACTTTGTAGAACTTACGACTATTGCTATATTTCCTTTCATAGCCTCGGTTATCTATTCTTATGGATTTACTACATCTAGGTAGGTTATACTATACCATAACACTTACTTCGGTTTATTACTACCTAGGTCTGCTACCCAACTCCAGGTTAATCTCTCCACTACAAAAAAAATGCAATTAGCTACTTCCATAACTGTTAATCTTAAGAATGATGGCCTAGTCTCATCTCATACTTTGTAACTTTTATCCATCCATTGTTGATTCACCTTAATGTTGATCCATAATCTACCGCTGATAACTTGTAACTTCTTACATAGTACATTGTCACTAAGGCTCACGTCTTATAGGGGAATATTTGAAGTGATTTGCCTAATCCACCTAGGGACGACACTATACTTCAATAATTGTATCTCATAGGATCCCAATGTGATTAATCATATGGGTTCTAATCCAGTGCAATTCATGAAGTCCTTTTTTCTCAAAATCATTACTCAATCAAAGGCCTAAACATCATCCTCTTATCTATCATAATTACGCCCTTATTCTACTACCAGGGCAGCATTTCATCTCCTCTAATTGCTCCTAGTCTTAGACTCCTCCGAGTCAATTCAAGCTATATTGAGCATTCTATAACTTACGAAAACCATAAGCTCTCTTATTTTGATGGGCTTAATCTCGAGGCCTTACCTTTTCTTGTCACCTTCTCACTCATATTTACTTATCCTTACTCTTATCTACCTAAAACCTTTCCGCTCTATCATACTTTAGCTTGCGGCCTACACATATCTATTTATACTACTCGCAATCTTCCTTTAAATTGCTAGCACCATAGATTTCTTTTCGTGCCTTCTCAGTTGTCTTTAAATGTAAGAAATGACTTTTTCTGGTCGTTCTGCCACTTGTTGCATGGATACTTGACTTATCTTAGTGCCCACACATATTGGAATTCCATGCAACCCATATGATCTTGAATATCACCTTTTGAATTTTTTCTTCCCGTTCATTAGCCACGATAGGTGCCACTTTCTTATGGAGTGCATACAATGTTGTTGTGAGACTATTGTTACAAGACCGTTTCTTCTTTATGTCACTATGTTTAAGGTGAAGCCTACTTCCTTATTTCCTCAACAAGTCTTTCTTTATAGTACTTAAGGAGACCTTCTAGCTCTTGTAAAGTTGCGAGTTTATTATATTGTATACCCGAAGGAATTATCGATGTTCTTACTCGCCTACAAATATCCTTAGTTACATACCTCCGTGCCCTTGTACTCGTAGGGTTACTTCTGAACTCAAATTTTGATTGTTTCCTTAGTGGCACTCTATCTTATTTTCGTAACACTTATACGGTACCTTTAATTACCCAAACTCCTATCTGAAATTGTTTTTCAACGATTGAAATCTCATATAAAAGAGACTGAATTCCCTATGCTGGGGTTCATTACGTTTTTCTTCCATGATCTGCTGATTTGTCTATGACCTCTTGTCTAGCCATAACTAGGCTCTTCCTGAATCAACTACAGACTACTTGTTTGTCTATTCTCATATCTACATTCTGCGTAACCACTCTTGGATTATATTCTTTGTCTTAACTTACCTCTCGTACGTGCTCCTTATGTATCAAGTGTTCATTCCCACTTATTTATCAATATCATCGGGTGTGGAACCCTTACTGCTTCTCCCTGGCGTTATGCTTACATATTGTTCTGGAGTCATATCATATTTGTAGGATCTGAATAAATGCAATCTCATTCCTTTCACCTTTTTACCGCATTCATCCTTTACTATTCCATAGTTACCTCTTCATCTTTGGCATTTTGTTTTTCACATCTTCACTGACATCTTACTCGCCTTGCGGTAACCCTTCTATACCAGGGATAATTGAATTTCTTATGCATAAGGGTGACACTTAATGTAACTGGCACACTTAGTCCCTTAAGCTTAACTCTGCTCACCGTGCTTGATTTTGGGAAGCGTCTTTTTAAATGAACTTTAAAGGTTATTCTTTGGTTGTCCATTCTATTATTGTCGGAATGCTATCTCTAAAATTGTCACGATGCCGATTATTATAAAATCCTTCGGTCCCTAACTCGTTTCAATTTATCTTGTTCACCAGCCCATACTGATTTCTATTACTCTGGGGGTCTAACTTTTCCTTCTGGTAATCACGTTGGAGTTACCAACTCCTTTCTCGAAATGGGGATATGACTTTATGGATTATACGCTTTTATTGCCTCAAGGCCTGTCACCTCTTGTCTTTTCCTTCACTTGACTATACACTCTATCATCCTGTCATATTTTGATTTACTGTTATCACTCATTTATCAAATCTTACTCATGATGCTTTATTTAATCACTTCTTATTCTATGGCTAATATTTTTGTCCATCACTTTATTCTGAAAGCATCAACAAAACGTTCTTTCACTTTTAGCTCCCCTTGCTTCATCTCACTGGCTCTTCGGCACGGCTAACATTCTCCTTTTTTTTACTAGGGACTGGAGTCATACTAAGGTAAATATTTATCTCTTCTAGGATTCCACTGCCTATCTTCTGAAATTTCTGAACATTCCGGTATTGATATCTGACTATACAATTCTAGAGTGCACCAACTGGATGTCTCACAAGGAGAACTATTACCATATTTTGCACTATCCTTTAGAAATGTTAGCTAATGATAACAATCCATCCACCATTATTGGGTTACTCTAACCCCAGTTGGATCCTGATATCCTATCTTTCTCTTAACTATATCTGCTGGCTCCCATAGGGCATAATTAAGATGAGTGTGGTCAATTGTATATAACTCTATTACTGTTGAAAGTAACTCATAATGCTTTTATTTCTCTGTCTGAATTGCAAATACTGATAGTCTTTATTAACTAGGTACTTTGTGCCCTTCTTCGTCTTGCTTCTTTTACTTGACGAAATGTGTATCTACCTTCTGATTCCCTTATTTCTTTTTTTTTTCATATAGATGGATAGATATTCTTGCCTTAAGTCTCCTTTTCAAGAAGCTTACACATCTTAGTACACACATGATCTGCTGAAGACCTCACATTTACTCACTATAAGCATGATGAAAAATCGAGTTCCTCTGACTCAACTCTTCCACAGCCGCATTCAATCTCTTACCAACTGTCTTGCTGGATGTAGGTATCGTTGTATTACGAATAAAATAAAATTTAAAAGTTTGAATTCTTACAACTGAGCTCTACCACAAGATCTAGAGTAAGAAGAAAGAGTGACAGTTCTAAATGTCATGTAGCCTCATGCTTATAAGTGTGGTGCACAGCACACCCATAAACAAGACTCTACTAGATACGACTTGTAGACTCCCTAGGACAGAATTGCTCTGATACCACCTTTTTCACGACCCAAAACGATGGGCCGCGACGTGCACCTGGTACCTTACTCAATCGAGTACCAATGTAACGTATCTTTCGAATCATACTATCATAGGTAAATGAGCCGAAAAAGTTGTCGTGAGATAACTAGAATACAAATGAGGGAATACTCGACATAGGACGACCCAA
The DNA here is from genome assembly GCF_000715075.1 of Nicotiana tabacum. Taxonomy (NCBI): domain Eukaryota; kingdom Viridiplantae; phylum Streptophyta; class Magnoliopsida; order Solanales; family Solanaceae; genus Nicotiana; species Nicotiana tabacum. The sequence continues at coordinate 121,216,180 of NC_134081.1, forward strand.
CATGTAATACAAACTTATACACATGACATACAGGCCTATAAGGCCGACATGATCATTTGTATACTCAAAACATAGGCCGACAAGGCCATACAAGTACTCATATACATGACTTCTGTCTACAAGCCTCTAAGAGTACATAAATGTCATAAAGGTCGGGATATGGTACCTCCATACCAATCAATACATGTCTAAATCATACTGACCAAATAGGCAACTCTGGAGCAAGTGGAGTGCACAATCACCTTCTGCTGAGCTGATAGCATACTAGGAGGACTCTCAACCTGTCTATCAGGACCTGCGGGCATGAAACATAGCGTCCCCTGTCAAAAGAGACGTCAATACAAATAAAGTACCGAGTATGTAAGGCAAGACAGTAGTATATAAAAGACATGAAAGAAACATGGAGTAAAGAACTCAACCTGTAATTCTGAATAGCTCTATGAATCATGAAAAAATTATAATGTCATGCATATGCGTATAAATGCCATACCATGCATGGGTATATGGCGTACATAACATCATCAAGCATCTGAGGGCATCCGATCATATCATCTCAACCACTGTGGGCGAAATCATCAACGTATACCAGCTGATCAGGTGGTGGTGCGTATATAACGCCATAACCTTTTTCCATATCCTATATACATATAATATACGCGTATATAATGCCATCTGATCATGGGTAAATGTACATGTATAAATGAATGCAATGCATAATGAAGTAAGTCAGTAAGATCTCTCGGAATGTCATAAGATCACTATGCCTTCGGTTAATATCATGAAATAAACTTTATCAACTTACGTATTTTCTGAGACCCATGAACAGATGATAAAATAATATGACACATGGGGAATCAAGAACATAGGCACCCTTAGTACTTCTAAGAATAGAATCATTTGTGAAAGTTGTGTGCTTGCTCATTTCGTTGCATCATATGGATCATGCCAAAAGAAAAGAAGGGATAGCCTTAACATACCTTTGCAATCTTCTCTCCAATCGTCAACCAAGCTCAATATGATCTTCTTACGTCTACAATGAGTAACCCGACTTCGCCACCATCATATAAATATTGTAACTCTCATATTTCAAAACTAATATTCTACAAGAAAACGGACAGCACCTCCCCTATTTTAAATACATCCCATAAGTTACTAAAAGTTACCAAACAACCCAAACAACAATAATATAATTCACAATAAGCTCTCTGATTACTCCAACAACCATTTTGAGCGGCAAGCTCGATTTATAATTAATAAAATATAATTTAATCCAATTCATTTTCCATGAATCTTCCTACAACATGTATAACATCATACTTATGCTTACCATATCATTTTCATCCCAAAAAGCATAAGAATAATCTTCAAAAATAGTCCATACGCCTAGCACCTTAACATTTATCGTCAACCTCTTGTTTTTCATGCTATCTTCTTCAATCCACTAAATTAGCACATAGATAAGCTTAACAACAGCAGCCACAATATAATCAAACTATTTATAATAATTTCCAGCCACAACCAACCATATATATAGCCTCAACACAGCCCATAAAAAAAGAGATAACGATTCCTTATGCCATGTCAATTAATATCTTGAAGATTTTAACTCAAACAACACATGATTAACCTTAAGCACAACCAAGAACATGATTTACATACCTTAGGCAGTAGATACAACTTAAAATTTCAGCCATAACAACGCACACACACACACACACACACACACACACACACACACACACACACACACACATATATATATATATATATATATATATATATATATATATATATATATATATATATATATATATATATATATATATACAAAATATAACAGAAACTCTTCCCCTTTCAAGTATTATCTTGTAATCTTTATCCAATAACTTAACCAACACATAGATAATATTAATCCCAAGAAATAGGGTGTTATACATATCTTAAAGAATCTGGAAAAAGTCGAACCAAAGCTTCCCTTATCTTACAACCACCCTTAATCACATCACGACACCATAGAGACTCTCTTCTTCACTCAGGCTAACTTTTGATGTTTGATTATGGTGTATTCCTTTGGAATTTGTTTGGAGACTTTGGGGAACTGTATGGGAGGGTTTTGAGAGTGCGAGTCTGGAAGGAAGACGAAAACTGAGCAAAGCTCATCCCAAAAACGAGATAAGAATAAGTGAAGGTCGGGCCCCGACCAAGTGGATCCCATAGGAGCTTCCTACGCAGTCTCGCAAAAATGCAAATAACTCTCTACACCGATATCTTATTGACGAATGGTTTGCAGAGTTAGAAACTATATACATGGGGCTTTAATTTTATATAAATAAATCCCTGTAAAGCTTAATATATTGGGAGAAAACTCCCTCGCAGCCTGGCCTATAAACCTGCCAGTTTCTCCGAAGTGTGGCGACGTGACTTGGCGACCCTACTTTAAAAATTCATATTTCTCTATCCTGATATCATATGAATAAATGGTTTGGTCCGTTGGAAACGGTTCAAAAAACTTCATTTTGGTATGATATATATCCCAAAATAACATCATAAAGCTTACAAATTAATTTCTCAAAACGGCTCGTTACAAAGCAAATCTTAGCTCCATATTTCCGTAACTTAAATCCGACTTTTTCCAAACTTTATATATCATATCCAAACATCATATATAGTCATATAATGACTTTAAAATCATTTAAATCATGATTAACAAGTTTCATATTCATCTTAACTTACTTAAGACTTCGGTAACCCTTTTTTAATCCTTGTAGAAGGATTTCGTACTTTTTGAGCTTACATTAGATAATCCTATAATGATAGTGACGTCTGAAGTACGGGGTGTAACAATATTAAATCACTTAATATACTTTCAAAGAGGATCTCATTTATGAGCTTATATCAATTGACTTACGATGTAATTTCACGTACAAAAACATGAGGTGTAATATCATCCCCCCTTTACAACATTCGTCCTCGAATGTTGACTGATGTGCTTATCAGTATCATAACCTATAGACCTTGAGAATAATTTAATATTGTCCTTACCATATAGGCAATTGTTCTGTGAATAAATTCAAAGACCAAGGCATCCCCCTTTAGGCCTCTTCCCACATCACGACTTGTGGTCTGAATTCTTCCAATCTCGTAACTTTGACTACCTTCTGTGATACAGCTTGTATGACTCTGTCCTTTTATACACGGATCTTCTCTCCTTTTTCCTCCAGATTTTTGCCAATCTCTTGGTCTCACTTTTTGAACATATACAGAATTATGACAAGATGTCCCTCGGGGCATATATAGGTGTACTGAAGTTCTTTGCTTGGTACTTTGCAGAACTTACAACTATTGCTATATTTCGTTTCATAGTCTTGGTTATCTGTCATTATGGATTTACTGCATCTAGGTAGGTTATACTATACCATAACACTTACTTCGATTTATTACTACCTAGGTCTGCTACCCAACTCCAGGTTACTCTCTCGCTGCTTATGATATATGTATAAATCTAAGTCATTTAGTTCTTCCTCATTACTGTTAATCTTAAGAATGATGGCCTAATCTCATCTCATACTTTGTTACTTTTGTCCATCAATTATTGATTCACCTTAATGTTGATCCATAATTTACCACTGATAACTTGAAACTTCTTACATAATATATTGTTACTAAGGCTCACGTCTCATCGGGGAACATTTGAAGTGATTTGCATGATCCACCTAGGGACGATACTATACTTCAATAACCGTATTTCATAGCATCCCAACGTGATTAATCATATGGGTTCTAATCCAGTGCAATTCGTGAAGTCCTTTTTTCTCAGAATCATTACTCAATCAAAGGCCTAAACATCATCCTCTTATCTATCACAATTACACCCTTATTCTACTACCAGGGCAGCATTTCATCTCTTCTAATTGCTCCTAGTCTTAGACTCCTCCGAGTCAATTCAAGCTATACTGAGCTTTCTATAACTTACGAAAACCATCAACTCTCTTATTTTGATGGGCTTAATCCCGAGGCCTTACCTATTCTTGTCACCTTCTCACTCATATTTACTTATTCTTACTCTTATCTACCTAAAACCTTGTCGCTCTATCATACTTTAGCTTGCGACCTACACATATCTATTTATACTACTCGCAATCTTCCTTTAAATTGCTAGCACCATAGATTTCCTTTCGTGCCTTCTCAGTTGTCTTTAAATGTAAGCAATGACTTTTCCTGGTCGTTCTGCCACTTGTTACATGAATACTTGACTTATCTTGTCACGACCCAAACCGTTGGGCCGTGACGAGTGCCCGAGTTCTACCTATTGAACACCCCTAAGCATTCGTCTAAGATATAAACATAAAATAAGTGTAGGTCGTGCATAACATCTGAAAATAAACTACTAATTCATATGAACAGCCTACATGGGAAAACATCCCCAAAAGGCCACATACTATCTAACTATACATGACTGTCTACAGACCTCTATTAGAGTGTACAATTGTATAAAGGACGGGACTAAGCCACGTCGTACCCATATATGTATGCAAACACATCGTACCAAAACTCAAAGCAACTCCAGATCAAATGGAGCACACCAACTCTCACTGATCAAGGATCCGAAGAGCGGGGACTGTCAGCCTGTCTAATTGCACATGTGGGCATAAAACGCAGCGTCCCCAGAAAAAAAGGAAATTAGTACGAATAATGTACTGAGTATGTAAGGCATGAAAATCAGTACATAAAAGACATAGATGAAACATGGAGTAAAGAATACCACCTGTGAGTCTAAATAAGTTTGTGAATCCTAAAACATTTATAATGTCATGCACGTGGATGTAAATGTCGTATCATGCATAGGTATAGGTGTACATAACATCATCAAGCCTCTGAGGGCATCCCATCATATCATCTCGGCCACTGTGGGCAAATCATCAACGTATACCAGCTGATCAAGTGGTGGTGCGTATATAACGCCGTAATCTTTTTCCATATCCCATATACATATAATATACGCGTATATAACGCCTTCTGGTCATGGGTCAATGTACATGTATAAATGCATGAAATGCATAAGAAATACATTAATAAGATTTCTCGAATATCATAAAATCAATATGCCTTTCGGACTAACTTTATCAAATATGTATTTTTCTGAGACCCATGAATAGAGGATATAATAATAATTCACACGGGGAATCAAGAATATAGACACCCCTAGTATTTCTATGAATAGAGTCATTTATGAAAGTTTCATATTTTGCTCGTTTCATTTGTATCATTTGGATCATACCAAAAAGAAAGAAGGGATAGCCTTAACATACCTCAAGTCATCAATGCAACTCAATAACAAGATTATGACAACTAGCGCACCAACCCTATAACAAAGAAATACGTGTACAACTTAGATGGGAGTAGTATATTACGTATCTCAAACTATAACTAGATTCTAAAATAAAACGGGCAGTATTTTCCCTGATTTTACTGCTCCCTCAAGCCTACTATAGGCGAGATACAAACATAATATAATCAGCAACTCAAAACTAACCTAATTACAATTCGGGACCTTCAATACAACAAATATCCCAAACATACCATAATACACCCAATCATCAAGTTATCAACTAGCCTGTAACTACAACGACGAGCGACCAACCTACTACCCTACCACATGTGGCATTTCTCCACTCCCTTTTATCCTTCCAAACTCCATAAATCAGAAGAACAATGTATAGCCCAAAAGCAACACGAAATAGCCCACAAAACAGCCCACTACAAGTCAAATAACTCGAACTCATGGCTTCCGATCACCGTCCCGTGAGGTCTAACTATTAGGAAACGAATTTATCAACCTTTCTTGATATTTTAAATCTTAAATACAGAAATTAGGAATTTTATTAACTATTAAATACATTCCAAAACTAAAACTATAAAGAAAAAGAGAGGCGATATAGCGATACTTACGTCGTAGGGATGGTTCTGATGTTATCGTTTCTCGATTTCGAACCCGAGATGTTAGTATTATTTGAAGCACTATTAGAGAGCTCAATGACAGGTTTTATGGTGTTCTCAGGTCAGGTTCTATGTATTAATGAAGAGAGAGATAAGTTAAGACATATATATAATATGTCCCAAAAAGACCTCATGTAGCATCCAAAATTTATTTCTCAAAAAGCTCTATTACAGGGCAAATCCTTAGTCAGTTTTTTCGCAACTTTAATCCATTTTTCCCAAACTTTATATTTTTTATCCAAACCTCATATATAGTCATATTATGACTTTAAACTCATTTGAATCATAATTAACAAGTCTCATATTCATTATACGTCACCTTGGGACGTACAGACTTGACTTATCTTAGTGCCCACACATATTGGAATTCCATGCAACCCATATGATCTTGAATATCACCTTTTGATTTTTTTCTTCCCGTTCATTAGCCACGATAGGTGCCACTTTCTTATGACGTGCATACAATGTTGTTGTGAGACTATTGCTACAAGACCATTTCTTCTTTACGTCACCATGCTTAAGTTGAAGCCTACTTCCTTATTTCCTCAGCTAGTCGTTCTTTGTAGTACTTAAGGAGACCTTATGGCTCTTGTAAAGTTGCGAGTTTATTATATTGTATACCCGAAGGAATTATCGATGTTCTTACTCGCCTACAAATATCCTTAGTTACATAACTCTGTGCCCTTGTGCTCGTAGGGTTACTTTTGAACTCAAATTTTGATTGTCTCCTTAGTGGCACTCTCTCTTATTTCCGTAACACTTATATAATACCTTTAATTACCCCAACTCCTATCTGAATTATTTTTTCAACAATTGCGATCACGTATAAAAGAGACTGAATTCCCTATGCTGGGGTTCACTACGTTTATCTTGCATGATCTGTTGATTTGTCTATGACCTCTTGTCTAGCCATAACTAGGCTCTTCCTGAATGAACTATAGACTACTTGTTGGTCTATTCTAATATCTACATTTTGCGTAACCCCCCTTGGGTTATGTCCTTTGTCTTAACTTACCTCTCGTACGGGCTCCTTATGTATCAAGTGTTCATTCCCACTTATTTATCAATATCATCCGGTGCTGAACCTTTACTGCTTCTCCCTGGTGTCATGCTTGAATAATGTTCAGGAGTCATATCATATCTGTAGGATCTGAATAAATACAATCTCATTCCTTTCACCTTTTTACCGCATTCATCCTTTACTATTCCATAGTTACCTCTTCATCTTGGGTGTTTTGTTTTTCACATCTTCACTGACATCTTACTCGACTTGCGGTAACCCTTCTATACCAGGGATAATTGAATTTCTTACGCACAAGGGTGACACTTAGTGTAACTGGAACACTTAGTCCCTTAAGCTTAACTCTGCTCACCTTGCTTGATTTTGGGAAGCGTCTTCCTAAATGAACTTTAAAGGTTATTCTTTTGTTGTCCATTCTATTATTGTCGGAATGCTATCTCTGAAATTCTCACGATGCCGACTATTATAAAATCCTTCGGTACCTAACTCATGTTCAGTTTATCTTGTTCACCAGCCCATATTGATTTCTATTACTCTGGGGTCTAACTTTTCCTTCTAGTAATCATGTTGGAGTCGCCAACTCTTTTCTCGAAATGGGCATATGACTTTGTGACTTATACTCTTTTATTGCCTCAAGGCCTATCACCTCTTGTCTTTTCCTTCACTTGAGTATACACTCTATCATCCTGTCATATTTCTATTTATTTTTATCACTCATTTATCATATCTTACTCATGATGCTTCATTTACTCTCTTCTTATTCTCCGGTTAATATTTTTGCCCATCACTTTATTCTGAAAACTTCAACAAAACGTTCTTTCACTTTTAGCTTCCCTCGCTTCATCTCACTAGCTCTTCGGGACGCCTAACATTCTCCTTTTTTTACTAGGGACTGGAGTCATACTAAGGTAAATATTTATCTCTTCTAGGATTCCACTGCCTATCTTCTGAAATTTTTGAACATTCCGGTATTCATATCTGACTATACAATTCTAGAGTGCACCATCTGGATGTCTCGCAAGGAGAACTATTACCATATTTTACACTATCCTTCAGAAATGTTAGCTAATGATAACAATCCATCCACCATTATCGGGTTACTCTAACCCCAGCTGGATCCTAATATCCTATCCTTCTCTTAAACTATATCTGTTGGCTCCCATAAGGAATAATTAAGATGAGTGTGGCCAATTGTATATAACTCTATTACTGTTGAAAGTAACTCATAATGCTTGTATTTCTCTGTCTGAATTGCAAATACTGATAATCATCATTAACTAGGTACTCTGTGCCCTTCTTCATCTTTCTTCTATTATTTGCCGAAACGTGTATCTACCTTCTGATTGCCTTATTTCTTTTTTTCATATAGGTGGATAGATATTCTTGCCTTAGGTCTCCTTATTAAGAAGCTTACCCATCTTAGTACACACATGATATGCTGAAATCCTCACATTTACTCATTATAAGCATGATGAAAAATCAAGTTCCTTTGACTCAACTCTTCCACAGCCACATTCAATCTCTTACCAACTGTCTTTGTGGATGTAGGTATCGTTGTATTACGAATAAAATAAAATTTAGGAGTTTGAATTCTTACAACTGAGCTCTATCACATGATCTAGAGTAAGAAGAAAGAGTGACAATCCTAAATGCCATGTAGCCTCATGCTTATAAGTGTGGTGCACAACACACCCATAAACAAGACTCTACTAGACACGGCTTGTCGACTCCCTAGTACAGAACTGTTCTGATACCACTTTTGTCACGACCCAAACCGATGGGCCGCGACCGGTACCCGATACCTTACTCAACCGAGTACCAACGTAACGTATCTTTTGTATCATACTATTATAGGTAAATGAGACGGAAAGGCTGTCGTGAGATAACTAGAATAAAACATGAGGGAATACTCGACATAGGATGACCCAACATGTAATACAAAGTATACACATGACATACGGGCCTATAAGGCCGACATGATCATTTGTATACTCAAAACATAGGCCGACAAGGCCATACAAGTACTCATATACATGACCTCTGTCTACAAGCCTCTAAGAGTAAATAAATGTCATAAAAGTCGGGATAGGGTCCCGCCATACCAATAAATACATGTCTAAATCATACTGACCAAATAGGCAACTCCGGAGCAAGTGGAGTGCACAAGCACCTTTCGCTGAGCTGATAGCCTACTAGAAGGACTCTCAACCTGTCTATCGGGACCCGCAGGCATGAAACACAATGTCCCCAAGCAAAAGGGATGTCAGTACAAATAAAGTATCGAGTATGTAAGGCATGGCAGTAGCATATAAAAGACATGAAAGAAACATAGAGTAAAGAACTCAACCTGTAATTCTGAATAGATGTATGAATCATGAAAAATTTATAATGTCATGCATGTGCGTATAAATGCCATACCATGCATGGGTATATGCGTACATAACATCATCAAGCCTCTGAGGGCATCCCTTCATATCATGTCAGCCACTGTGGACGAAATCATCAACGTATACCAGCTGATCAGGTGGTGGTGCGTATATAATGCCATAACCTTTTTCCATATCCTATATAAATATAATATACGCGTATATAACGCCATCTGGTCGTTGGTCAATGTACATGTATAAATGAATGCAATGCATAATGAAGTAAGTCAGTAAGATCTCTCGGAATGTCATAAGATCACTATGCCTTCGGTTAATATCATGAAATAAACTTTATCAAACTGCGTATTTACTGATACCCATGAACAAATGATAGAATAATAGGACACATGGGAAATCAAGAACATAGGCACCCCTAGTACTTCTTAGAATAGAATCATTTGTGAAAGTTGCGTGCTTGCGCGTTTCGTTGCATCATATGGATCATGCCAAAAGGAAAGAAGGAATAGATTTAACATACCTTTGCAATCTTCTCTCCAATCGTCAACCAAGCTCAATATGATCTTCTTACTTCTACAATGAGTAACCCGACTTCATCATCATCATATAAGCATTGTAACTCTCATATTTCAAAACCAATATTCTACAAGAAAATGAACAACACCTCCCCTATTTTTACTATATCCCATAAGTTACTAAAAGTCACCAAACATCCCAAACAACAACAATATAATTCACAATAAGCTTTCTGATTACTTCAACAACTATTTTGAGCATCAAGTTCGATTTATAATTAACAAAATATACTTTAATCCAATTCATTTTCCCTGCATCTGCCTACAACTTGTATAACATCATACTTATGCTTACCATATCATTTTCATCCCAAAACATCATAAGAATAATCTTCAAAAATAGTCCACACGCCTAGCACCTTAACCTCTATTGTCAACCTCTTATTTTTTATGATATCTTCTTCAATCCACTAAACTAGCACATTGATAAGCTTAACAATAGCAGCCACAACATAATAAAACTATCTATAACAATTTCCAGCCACAACCAACCATATATATAGCCTCAACATAGCCCACAAAAAAAAAGGATAACGATTCCTTATGCCATGTCAATTACTATCTTGAAGATTTTAACTCAAACAACATATGATTAACCTAAATCACAACTAAGAACATGATTTACATACCTTAGGCAGAAAATACAACTTAAAATTTCAGCCATAACAAAATATATATATAGCCTTAAAATAACCAAACAAAAGATAACAACAACTCATCCCCATTCAAGTGTTATCTTGTAATCTTCATCCAATAACTTAACAAACACATAGATAATATTAATTCCAAGAAATAGGGTGTTATAAATACCTTAAAGAATGTGGAAAAACTCGAACCAAATCTTCCCTTATCTTACAACCACCCTTAATCACATCACGACACCATGAAGACTATCTTCTTCACTTAGGCTAACATTTGATGTTTGATTATGGTGTATTCCTTTGGAATTTGTTTGGAGCCTTTGAGGAACTGTTTGGAAGAGTTTGGAGAGTGTGTGTCTAGAAGGAAGACGAAAAATGAGCAAATCTCATTCCAAAAACGAGATAAGAATAAGTGAAGATCGGGCCCCGACCAAGTGGATCCCATAGGGGCTTCCTACGCAGTCTCGCAAAACTGCAAATATCGCTCTACACCAATGTCTTATTGACGAACGGTTTGCATATTTAGAAACTAGATACATGGGGATTTAATTTCATATACATATATCCCTTTAACTCTCAATATAGTGGGAGAAAACTGCCTCGCAACCTGGCCTATAAACTTGCCAGTTTCTCCGAAGTGCGGCGACGTGACTTGGCGACCCTAATTTAAAATTTCATATTTCTCTACTCCGATATCGTATGAATAAATTGTTTAGTCTGTTGGAAACTAAGTTCATATACCTTCATTGTTTTATGATATATGTCCCAAAATTACATCATAAGTCTTACAAGTTAATTTCTCAAAATGGCTTGTTACAAAGTAAATTTTAGCTCAATGTTTCCGTAACTTAAATCTGACTTTTCCCAACCTTTATATATCATATCGAAACATCATATATAGTCATATAATGACTTTAAACTCATTTAAATCATGATTAACATGTCTCATATTCATTTTAACTTACTTAAGACTTCGCTAAACCTTTCTTATCCTTGTAGAAGGATTTCGTCCTTTTTGAGCTTACATTAAATAATCCTATTATGACAGTGACGTCTGAAGTACGGGGTGTAACGACATTAAATCACTTCATATACTTTCAAAGAGGATCTCATTTCCTAGCTTACATCAATTGACTTATGATGTACTTTCACGTACAAAAACATGGGGCATAACATCATTCCCCCTTTGGAACATTCGTCCTCGAATGTTGACTGTTGTGCTTATCAGTCTCATAACCTATAGATCTTGCGAATAATTTAATATTGTCCTTACCATCTAGGCAATTGTTCTGTGAATAAATTCAAAGACCAGGGCATCCCCTCTTTAGGCCTCTTCCTACATCACGACTAGTGGTCTGAATTCTTCCAATCTCATAACTTTGACTACCTTCTGTGATGCAACCTGTATGACTCTGTCCTTTTATGCGCGGATCTTCTCTCCTTTTTTCTCCAGCTTTTTGCCAATCTCTTGGCCTCACTTTGTGAACATATACAGAACTATGACAAGATGTCCCTCGGGGCATATATAGGTGTACTGAAGTTCTTTGCTTGGTACTTTGCAGAACTTACGACTATTGCTATATTTTGTTTCATAGCCTCGATTATCTATGCTTATGGATTTACTACATCTAGGTAGGTTATACTATACCATAACACTTACTTCGGTTTATTACTACCTAGGTCTGCTACCCAATTCCAAGTTACTCTCTCGCTGCTTATCCTATATGTATAAATCTAAGTCCTTTAGTTCTTCCTCATTACTGTTAATCTTAAAAATGATTGCCTAATCTCATCTCATACTTTTTAACTTTTATCCATCCATTGTTGATTCACCTTAATGTTGATCAATAATCTACCACTGATAACTTGAAACTTCTTACATAATACATTATCACTAAGGCTCACGTCTCATCGGGGAACATTTGAAGTGATTTGCTTGATCCACCTAGGGACGCTACTATACTTCAATAATCGTATTTAATAGCATCCCAACATGATTAATCATATGGGTTCTAATCCAGTGCAATTCATGAAGTCCTTGTTTCTCAAAATCTTTACTCAATCAAAGGCCTAAACATCATCCTCTTATCTATCACAATTACACTCTTATTCTACTACCATGGCAGCATTTGATCTCTTCTAATTGCTCATAGTCTTAGATTCCTCCAAGTCAATTCAAGCTATACTGATCTTTCTATAACTTATGAAAACCATCAGCTCTCTTAGTTTGATCGGCTTAATCTCGAGGCCTTACCTATTCTTGTCACCTTCTCACTCATATTTACTTATCCGTACTCTTATCTACCTAAAACCTTGTTGCTCTATCATACTTTAGCTTGAGACCTACACATATTTATTTATACTACTCGCAATCTTCCTTTAAATTGCTAGCACCATAGATTTCCTTTCGTTCCTTCTCAGTTCTCTTTAAATGTAAGCAATGACTTTTCCTAGTTGTTCTGCCACTTGTTGCATGAATACTTGGAATTCCATGCAACCCATATGATCTTGAATATCACCTTTTGATTTTTTATTTCCCGTTCATTAGCCACGATAGGTGCCATTTTTTCTGTATGTCACTATGCTTAAGTTGAAGCCTACTACCTTATTTCCTCAGCTAGTCTTTCTTTGTAGTACTTAAGGAGACCTTCTGGCTCTTATAAAGTTGTGAGTTTATTATATTGTATACCCGAAGGAATTATCGATGTTCTTACTCGCCTACAAATATCCTTAGTTACATACCTCCGTGCCCTTGTGCTCGTAGGGTTACTTTTGAACTCAAATTTTGATTGTCTCCTTAGTGGCACTCTCTCTTATTTCCGTAACACTTATACGGTACCTTTAATTACCCCAACTCCTATCCGAAATTATTTTTCAACGATTGCGATCTCGTATAAAAGAGACTGAATTCCCTATGCTGGGGTTCACAACGTTTATCTTGCATGATCTGCTGATTTGTCTATGACCTCTTGTCTAGCCATAACTAGGATCTTCCAAAATCAACTACATACTACTTGTTGGTCTATTCTCATATCTACATTCTGAGTAACCCCTCTTGGGTTATGTCCTTTGTCTTAACTTACCAATCGTACGGGCTCCTTATGTATCAAGTGTTCATTCCCCCTTATTTATCAATATCATCGGGTGCAGAACCCTTACGGCTTCTCCCCGGCGTCATGCTTGCATAAAGTTCTTGAGTCATATCATATTTTTAGGATCTGAATAAATGCAATCTCATTCCTTTCACCTTTTTACCGCATGCTTCCTTTACTATTCCATAGTTACCTCTTCATCTTTGGCATTTTTTTCACATCTTCACTGACATCTTACTCGCCATGCGGTAACCCTTCTATACCATGGATAATTGAATTTCTTACGCACAAGGTTGACACTTAGTGTAACTGGCACACTTAGTCGCTTATGCTTAACTCTGCTCACCGTGCTTGCTTTTGGGAAGCGTCTTCCTAAATGTACTTTAAAGGTTATTCTTCTATTGTCCATTCTATTATTGTCAGAATGCTATCTCTGAAATTCTCATGATGCCGACTATTATAAAATCATTTGGTCCCTAACTCATGTTGAGTTTATCTTGTTCACTAGCCCATCCTGATTTCTATTACTCTGAGGTGTAACGTTTCCTTCTGGTAATCACGTTGGAGTCACCAACTCCTTTCTCGAAATGGGGATATGACTTTATGGCTTATACTCTTTTATTGCCTCAAGGCCTGTCACCTCTTGTCTTTTCCTTCACTTAATTATACATTCCATCATCCTGTCATATTTAGATTTACTGTTATCACTCATTTATCAGATCTTACTCATGATGCTTCATTTACTCTCTTCTTATTCTCTGGCTAATATTTTTGTCCATCACTTTATTCTGAAAACTTCAACAAAATGTTCATTCACTTTTAGCTCCCCTTGCTTCACCTCACTAGCTCTTCGGGACGCCTAACATTCTCTCTTTTTTTACTGGGGACTGGCTTCATACTAAGGTAAATATTTATCTGTTCTAGGATTCCACCACCTATCTTCTGAAATTTCTGAACATTCCGGTATTGATAACTGACTATACAATTCTAGAGTGCACCATCTGGATGTATCGCAAGGAGAACTATTACTATATTTTGCACTATCCTTCAGAAATGTTAGCTAATGATAACAATCCATCCACCATTATCGGGTTACTCTAACCCCAGCTGGATCCAGATATCCTATCCTTCTCTTAAACTATATCTGCTGGATCCCATAGGGCATAATTAAGATGAGTGTGGCCAATTGTATATAACTCTATTACTGTTGAAAGTAACTCATAATGCTTGTATTTCTCTGTCTGAATTGCAAATACTGATAATCTTCATTAACTAGGTACTTCATGCCCCTTCTCCATCTTGTTTATTTTACTTGCCGAAATGTGTATCTACCTTCTGATTCCCTTATTTATTTATTTATTTTATATAGGTGGATAGATATTCTTGCCTTAGGTCTCCTTATCAAGAAGCTTACACATCTTAGTACACACATGATCTGCTGAAGACCTCACATTAACTCATTATAAGCATGATGCAAAATCGAGTTCCTCTGACTCAACTCTTCCACAGCCACATTCAATCTCTTACCAACTGTCTTTCTGGATGTAGGTATTGTTGTATTACGAATAAAATAAAATTTAGGAGTTTGAATTCTTACAACTGAGCTCTACCACACGATCTAGAGTAAGAAGAAAGAGTGATAGTACTAAATGCCATGTAGCCTCATGCTTATAAGGGTGGTGCACAACACACCCATAAACAAGACTCTACTAGACACGGCTTGTAGACTCCCTAGGACGGAACTGCTCTGATACCACTTTTGTCACGACCCAAACCGATGAACCGTGACGGGTACCTGGTACCTTACCCAACCGAGTACCAACATAACGTATCTTTCGTATCATACTATCACAGGTAAATGAGCCGAAAAGGCTGTCGTGAGATAACTAGAATAAAACATGAGGGAATACTCGACATAGGACAACCCAACATGTAATACAAACTTATACACGTGACATACGGGCCTATAAGACCGACATGATCATTTGTGTACTCAAAACGTAGGCCGACAAGGCCCTACAAGTACTCATATACATGACCTCTATCTACAAGCTTCTAAGAGTAAATAAATGTCATAAAAGTGGGGATAGGGTCCCGCCATACCAATCAATACATGTCTAAATCATACTGACCAAATAGGCAACTCCGGAGCAAGTGGAGTGCACAAGCACCTTCTGCTGAGCTGATAGCCTACTAGAAGGACTCTTAACCTGTCTATCGGGACCCACGGGCATGAAACACAGCATCCCTTGGTAAAAGGGACGTCAGTACAAATAAAGTATCGAGTATGTAAGGCATGACAGTAGTATATAAAAGACATGAAAGAAACATGGAGTAAAGAACTCAACCTGTAATTCTGAATAGCTCTATGAATCATGAAAAATTTATAATGTCATGCATGTGCGTATAAGTGCCATACCATGCATGGGTATATGCGTACATAACATCCTCAAGCCTCTGAGAGCATCCCATCATATCATCTCAGCCACTGCGGGCGAAATCATCAATGTATACTAGTTGATCAGGTGGTTGTGCGTATATAATGCCATAACCCTTTTCCATATCCTATATAAATATAATATACCTGTATATAACGCCATCTGGTCATGGGTCAATATGCATGCATAAATGAGTGCAATGCATAATGAAGTAAGTCAGTAAGATCTCTCGGAATGTCATAAGATCACTATGCCTTCAGTTAATATCATGAAATAAACTTTATCAACTTACGTATTTTCTGAGACCCATGAACAGACGATAGAATAATAGGACACATGGGGAATCAAGAACATAGGCACCCCTAGTACTTCTAAGAATAGAATCATTTGTTAAAGTTGCGTGCTTGCTCGTTTCGTTGCATTATATGGATCATGCCAAAAGCAAAGAAGGGATAGCCTTAACATACCTTTGCAATCTTCTCTCCAATTGTCAACTAAGCTCAATATGATCTTCTTACGTCTACAATGAGTAACCCGACTTCGTCGTCATCATATAAGCATTGTAACTCTCATATTTCAAAACAAATATTCTACAAGAAAATGGAAAGCACCTCCCCTATTTTTAATACATCCCATAAGTTACTAAAAGTCACCAAACAGCCCAAACAATAACAATATAATTCACAATAAGCTCTCTGATTACTTCAACAACTATTTTGAGCGGCAAGCTCGATTTATAATTAACAAAATATAATTTAATCCAATTCATTTTCCATGAATTTACCTACAGATTGTATAACATCATACTTATGCTTACCATATCATTTTCATCCCAAAACATCATAAGACTAATCTTCAAAAATAGTCCACACGCCTAGCACCTTAGCCTTTATTGTCAACCTCTTGTTTTTCATGCTATCTTTTTCAATCCACTGAATTAGCACATAGATAAGCTTAACAATAGCAGCCACAACATAATCAAACTAGTTATAACAATTTCCAGCCACAACCAACCATATATATAGCCTCAACACATCCCACAAAAAGAGAGATAACTATTCCTTATGCCATGTCAATTACTATCTTGAAGATTTTAACTTAGACAACTCAAACAACACATGATTAACCTTAAGCACAACCAAGAACTTGATTTACATACCTTAGGTAGTAGATACAACTTAAAATTTCAGCCATAACAACGTATATATATAGCCTTAAAATAACCCAACAAAAGATAACAACAACTCTTTCCCTTTCAAGTGTTATCTTGTAATCTTCATCCAATAACTTAACCAACACATAGATAATATTAATCCCAAGAAATAGGGTGTTATACATACCTTAAATAATCTGGAAAAACTCGAACCAAAGCTTCTCTTATATTACAACCACCCTTTATATCACATCACGACACCATAAAGACTCTCTTCTTCACTTGGGCTAACGTTTGATGTTTGATTATGGTGTATTCCTTTGGAATTTGTTTGGAGCTTTTGGGGAACTATTTGGGAGAGTTTGGAGAGTGTAAGTCTAGAAGGTAGACGAAAAATGGGCAAAGCTCATCCTAAAAATGAGATAAGAATAAGTGAAGGTCGGGCCCAGACCAAGTGGGTCCCATAGGGGCTTCCTACGCAGTCTCGCGAAAACGCAAATATCTCTCTACATCGATGTCTTATTGACGAACGGTTTGCATATTTAGAAACTAGATACATGGGGCTTTAATTTCATATACATATCTCCATTTAACTCTAAATATATTGGGAGAAAACTGCCTCGCAACCTGGCCTATAAACCTGCTAGTTTCTCCGAAGTGCGGCGATGTGACTTGGCGACCATACTTTAAAAATTCATATTTCTCTACCTCGATATCGTATGAATAAATGGTTTGGTCCTTTTGAAACTAGGTTCAAGTACCTTCAGTGTTGTATGATATATGTCCCAAAATAACATCATAAAGCTTACGAATTAATTTCTCAAAATAGCTCGTCACAAAGGCAAATCCTTAGTCGGTTTTTCTGCAACTTATATCCGATTTTTTCCAAACTTTATATTTCATATCCAAACATCATATATAGTCATATCATGACTTTAAACTCATTTAAATCATGATTAACAAGTCTCATATTCATCTTAACTTACTTAAAATTTTGGTAAACCTTTCTTATCCTTGTAGAAGGATTTCATCCTTTTTGAGCTTACATTAGATAATCCTATAATGACAGTGACGTCTGAATTACGGGGTGTAACAACATTAAATCACTTCATATACTTTCAAAGAGGATCTCATTTCCGAGCTTAAATCAATTGTCTTACGATGTACTTTCACGTACAAAAATATGGGGTGTAAAATAGAATATACAAAAATACTACGCTATTGTCTGAAGTGAAAAAAGACAGAAAGGAAAAGCAAAAGAAAGACTTCAGGTGCTACAGAACGGGCTCGGTAGACAGCTCACCGCAAAGTCTCGTTGAATCAAGGTTGCGCGCCAGGAGGATAACCAAATGCACCCGCCTCAGATCCTGCACGATCAGTGCAAATGTGTAGCGTGAGTACATAAACAATATGTACCCAGTAAGTATCTAGTCTAACCTCGAAGAAGTAGTGACGAAGGGTCGACTTCGACACTTACTATGGACTAATAATAAAATACTGAGATTTATAATTAAGCATGGGCTACATAAATGAAGCTGAGAAATCAATAACAAGAAATAGTGGACAATTCTCTCACTAATAGTAAATCCCATTTCAATTTATGTCCTTTAACAATTCAACCACTCGAGCCAATGGAACAATATCAAATATAATTGGGCTCCAAATATCATTACGCATGAATTATGCCGAGGTCGTACGGTCCGATCCAGAAAATATATATATATATATATATATATATATATATATATATATATATATATATATATATATACTGTGCCACTGCCGAGGGTCGAACGGTACGAACCATAGAGACATCTATTCTACTGTCGAGGCATTCGGCCTGCTCTACAAGAAGGGAAATACTTTTTAAACAACCAATTCAAAGATTATTAAGAGGCTAATATTCAAAGAAGCGCAAATTCTTATTAACGGCCAAGTAACCTGTCCAAAACTCAAGTAAATGAAATTCGACCATCTTCAATTCCTTTATCAAGTTCCAATATGACTTAAGCACTTAAATTAACAAGTAGGGTGCAAACATCGGAAGTATAACATGATTTGGGTCCTAAAGTACCCAGACATAAGTGTAATTAGTAGCTACGCATGGACTCTCGTCACCTCGTGCATACGTAGCCCCCACAAATAGAAACACATATTAATTCAATTCACCTATGGGGATAATTTCCTCTTACAAGGTTAGAAAAGAGACTTACCTCATCTCAAAGCTTACTTTCCAGTCCACAAATATGCTTTAAACCCTCAACTCGGTGCCAAATGACTCGAAACTAGTCAAATGTTATATAAAATAATCAATACTGTCACGACCCCAAAATCCATTAAAGGTCGTGATGGCGCCGGACACCACTGTCAGGCAAGCCAAAAATAAATACTTAATTTGGTTCTCATTTTTTTAATATTTCTGAAATCATATTTCCTTCAATTAAATAGTAAAAGATGGAGTTTACAAAATACATAATAATATCTTTAAAAATTTCAATACAATGCAACCCATAATCGCCCAAAACCCGGCATCACAAGTGCATTTTAGCATCAACTGGAAATATAAAATAAAATACAACATCTGTCCGGAATACAAATTGGACAGGAAAACATAAATACTCTGAAGGAGACTCTGCTAGCTGCGGACTCGTAACGTGAAATGCAGCTCACCTAAGTCCCCGCAATAACCGCGCCTCTGCGCTCACAAGGCCACTAGACATATATGCACCTGCACAAAAATGTTCAGCAAGTATAGCATGAGTACGTAAATCAATACGTACCCAGTAAGTATCCCGCCTAACCTCGAAAAAGTAGTGACGAGGGGTCGGCTTCGACACTTACTAAGGCCAACAATATGATAATATGAAATTCTAATTAAGCATGATATATATAACAATAAAACTCAGAACAAGAAGTAACTGGACAATTCATCACCCTATTTAAGGACCCAAATCACTTCCTTCATTTAAAACAAATAATCTTTCAAATAATGAATTTATACCAATTATAAAAGGGACTTCCAGTTCTATTATCACGCACAAAATTCCATCGAGGGCGTTCGGACCGATCCAACATAAATGTAAACTGTGCACTACAGAGGATTGAACGGCGCGAACCATAGATGCATCTATTAACCTGCTGAGGCGAACGTCCCGCTCCCATGAGAGTAGTAGAAGATATACCCCGCTCACGAATCATACATGCGAGGCGGTCAAATATAAATTATCAATAAATCATAACTCTTTCTTGATTCTTTTCAAAATAAAGACAATTCAACTTGAAGCTTTTAAATCCTTAAAATCCTTGACTTAGTTCCATTTGATTCAATTAACAAATATAATCAAATAAGGGTTTCCACAAAGCATGGTGTAAACCTAAAACTACTCGGACACAAACAAGAATACTAGCTACGTACGGACTCTCGTCACTTCGTGCGTACGTAGCCCCCCACAAATAATAACACATATTAATTAAGTTCACCTATGGGGTAAATTTCCTCTTACAAGGTTAGAAAAGAGACTTACCTCGCTCCGAAATTCCATAACCGGCTCCCAAGCCCTTCCAACAACTCAAACTGATGCCCAGTGCTCCAAAACTTGTCAATAAATGTGTAAACCCATAAATATATACTCTAATACTCATTATAATTTAATTTACAACAATTTCTAACTCCGCTTGAAAAGTCGATAAAAATCACCCTCAGGCCCACGTGCCTGGATTCTAAAAATTTTCGAAGATAAACTTTACCCATGACACCACGAACTCAAATATATAATTTATTCCAAATTCCATGTCCAATTTTGTGGTCAAAATCCAAAAATATCAATTTCTAGGTTTTCTACTAAAACCCCAAATTTCTACTAATTTCCATGTTTAAATCCTTATATAAACCACGTATTTAACTCACAATATATGGGAATCACTTACCTTGACATAGATGACGAAAATTCCCCTTCCAAGAGCTCCAAAAATCGCCCATCCAAAAGCAAAATGGAGGAAAATGGCCAAATCTTGTCTTTAAAATGACACTGCCCAGCCCGACTTCTCGCACATGCGGTCACTTGACCGCTTCTGCGGTTCCGCAGGTGCGGCAATTATTCCGCTTCTGCGGAGATGCCCCCCAACCGCTGCTTTCGCTTCTCCGTCTTCCTTTCCGCAGGTGCGGTCTCGCTTCTGCGGCGAGATAACCGTATCTGCGATCTCAGCATTGCTCAACCAAAATCGCACCTGTGCCCCTCATGGCCACTTCTGCGGCTCTGCACCAGCGGCCATAACCTCTCAGGTGCGGTTGCACCAGCTACCAGCTGCCTCATCATTCCTTTAGTCCAAAAATTGATCCGTTAAACATAGGGAATCCACCCGAGGCCCTCAGGACCTCAACCAATTATACCAATATGTCCCAAAATACATTACGAACTCAGTCAAGCCTTCAAATCACATCAAACAACATCAAAACTACAAATCACCCTCCAATTCAAACCTAATGAACTTTGAAGCTTCAAACTTCTACCTTCGATGCCGAAACCTATCAAATCACGCCTGATTGACCTCAAATTTTGCACACAGGTCATAATTGACATTACGGACCTATGCCAACTTTCGAAATCAGAATCCGAACCGGATATCAAAAGTCCACTCCCGGTCAAACTCTCTAAAAACCTTCAAATTTCTAACTTTCACCAAATGACCCCGAAATGACCTACGGACCTCCAAATCCACATCCGGACGCGCTCCCAATACCACAATCACCATACAGAGCTATTTTCATACTCAGAATCCCAAACGGACATCGATAGCATTGAAATGCACTCCAACCCAAATTTACGAAATCCTTCCAAAATGCGAACTTCCACAATAGGCGTCGAAACGCTCCCGGGTCATCCAAAACCCGATACGGACATACGCCCAAGTCTAAAATCATCATACGAACCTGTTGGAACCTTCCAATCCCGATTCCGAGGTCATTTACTCAAAAATCAAACCTTAGTCAATTCTTCCAATTTAAAGCTTCCGAAATTAGAATTTTCTTTTCAAATCAACTCCGAACTTCCTGAAATTCAAATCCGACCATACGCACAAGTCATAATACCTGAAGTGAAGCTGCTCGGGGTCTCAAACCACTGAGTGACGCACTAGATCTCAAAACAACCGGTCAGGTCGTTACATTCTTTCCTACTAAACATACGTTCGTCCGCAAACGTGCTAAGAACTGCTCTGGAGTTGTCTGAAATCACTGATTAACACCTCGTGCACCTACCCGTGCTATCATAACCCAGTTGAGCACATTAGCTCGAGCAAATCTGAAGATCCTCCCCTTTATCTAGGCAAATAAGCCTTAGAGCCAAATTCCAACATACGAACACCGTTTCAATTACTACACGATGTACCAATACGTGATTGTATACTCTCATTGAATTCACACCATGCACCGCATTATTCACATGACCATAATAACAACCTCTTACGACAATAGCCAAAATCCCACGCATCTGATGCTCACAACACACCTCATGACACATACAAGTCTTGTTCCAACTCATGAAAGGCCACAATAGAGAAGATGAGTAGAACTCATAGCCACCTGCCGAATTACAATATATAGAGTCTCTCCTCCCGACAAGAACCATTACCTCATTCTGGACTGAATAACAATATTTACTCTTTAATATGCCTCATATAAATCTGATCGCACTGATCCCAAGTCCAATAATCTCGTCTTACCCAGTACAAGCTGCTCAGGCAATAAACCACTTCAGACACTGCCAAAAATCTCATATGATGCCATAATGTGCTAACAAGCTACAAACTCGAATGTGATACATAAGGAAAAATGAACTCTGGAAAGAGTTACTCGACCCACGTAGCTAATTAAACAACTGAAAGGATGTTAGGAACCCTCCCCAGGAAAAGAGAGGAAAAACACACCATAATAGATACGGTACTCAATACCACACTGTTGCAGCATGCAACCCGATCCAACCATGATACCCGTGGCGGCGTGCCAGCGGATCCAAACAACATATCCGTGGCGGCATGCCACCCGGTCCACACATAATAATCTAAGGAAAACATACCTCGAGTCGTAATGCTCATACTCACGAAATGCCCGAATATCAACCACAAGCACGCTAAGTGCATAATACAAATCCTGAGGAGATGGGTAGCACCATAAGCTACAAAACTCAAGCACGACTAAGGTGCGATAAATGGCCTACATCTCGAGAGCCATCCTGCTCATATAACACCACAACCTATACGGAATCTCAATACGAGTGCGAATAATCAAACTGCCTCACAACCCACATGACACAATAGAGACTACACGTAAGGGCCGATAACAGAAATAACATCCAAGGTCCGAAGAACCCTTCAAAACAACGCTATGCTGAAATGAACACTTCCGGCTTGATATAGAGCCCACATTCACATTTAGATCCATCCACGTACCTGAAGCCAATTCTGATAGTACCGTACTGGGCTAATAACCTTTCAAGGATCCACAATAGCCTTTTTTCCCATGGCACACAAGAACAACCGTCGGATCCGGAACAAACTTCTATAACTCACAATCAAATGAACCAAGCGCCCTTCAGGCATAAATTCTCACATTAGCGATAGTACAACAATCTTCATACTTGGTTTTAAATCTTTAATCAATCAGGTGACTACATGTCACACTTACACAATCTTCCCGTGGTTCGCACTCCCATGACCTTCCGCACCAGGTAACAAGTCTGCACCTCCATACATCCGGCCACTTTAATGCTGTAAACAAAATCAAGAATCCGCAATCAGTACATAAAGCCTCTTACATAGGACACCAATCTCAGGTGACGCTAAAGACAATACCATCTTACTCTAAACATCTGAATTCTTCCCTAATCATCTGAGCTCGTGACATTCTTGTCAACACCGAACCGCAACCTTGATCCTCAGCTTCCAATTTTTCCCATGTCGCTCACTGCACCTAACATGCCAATACGCGACGGAATAAGAATTTCACCATAACTCCTGAACCACTAATAGAATAAACACTTTATCTTATAGAAATATTTCACTTAGCTCATCTCAGAAGAACCAATGCAACACGCAACTAAATTCTCAAATCGCAAAAAATACAACCTCATGTCGTAATCTAAACTGCCATAATTTTTTTGGAAAATCCCTTTACATTACAAGGCCATACGAATCGAATGCCTCCCAAATCAACCAAGTTGTGGTGGCGCTCAAGCCCAAGTGTACAACCACAAACCACATGTATAACTTCACGCTGGAGAAATTGGTCACTGCCATAACTGTGCTGATTCAACCATTAACAACCGAGCCACTTCTGCTAATTTTCTCAAGATTTGCCTTAGGAATAATAATAGGTCCATTCAAAACATCATGAACCCAAATACGCACTTATCCGAAGTGACCTTATTTCACGAGACCATGCTGTCTCAAAACCTATGAACCATCACACACTTTTCTTGTGCGCATATTCGCATCTTCAATGGGTACACTCATTCTGATACTTTCCCTATGATTCAGAAGTTATTTTCTCCCATTCTTCCATAGATACACCATATACCGAAGATAACATAGAACACTCTAAGCCCCTTTTATAATCCGCTGCAACAGCTCAATACTTAACTATACTACGGACTCAAAATTCTTAGTCACCACACTTTAACTTTTGAATCCACTAGGACCGTTGTTGAGAGTCACCCACTCTGACTTGGTCCCGAATATAATCAAACCCCAAGGCTCTGCTAGCACATGAACACCCTCTTAAATAAGCACCCGGCTGAATCACTTTCCTTGTAAATCACATCTACGCAAAGCATAAACTTCGAGTTTTCCCAAAGCCTGAATATGAATCGATAATACCAATTATAGCACACATTCCTCAAATCCTTGGCTCAAATCACCACCGATGTCCTCTTTCTTTAGTCTTAATAACCCATAAACATGCCGATAACCAGAAACCTCACAAGTAGATAACCATGCAATCCAATCATAGACGGTGGGGCTCTCCTACTTAGCTTGAAGCTACCATTGCATAACTCTGGAACCTACCAAGATTCCTTCTTCCTTACTGACATGACCTTGCGCAATCGACCCGCCAAATTCGTCAAAATCTCCCTGTTAACCATTTCATGAATGCCTTGAATCACTAGCCACATTTACATATTCGACCTTTTACCGGATATCCAGTAAAATACTTCGTAGAAGTTTCATCAACACCATGAAACAATTAAACTGCTCACCAGAAATAACCCACATGTGGAAATTCCATGTCGACATCTTCCAACAACGCTGCACCGAGTACAATTACTATGAAATCATTAAACCATCCTGAGCCCGTGCTCATTCACCAGCCGTACAAGCCCGTTCACTCCCCATTGACATCCACTAAACGTGCGACGACACATTCCAATCCAAAGTCATGTTGTATCCTTCTTTATGTCATGCAACTCTTTTCCGTCGTATCCAACCCTTCTCCGTATAGCAGCTAATATTCCAAATTAAGTTCATAGACTTAGTCACTGTCCACCATGAGCTCCAAATCACTCTAAACTTTTCCCAAGGCATATAGTCATCCTACCATAGAACCCATATACTACTCTGCCACTCTCCCACTTTGGTCAAACCCTCTCCTTTAAGTAACTACCCGACTTCTGTTTCTCACACTTGGCCTTCTAGAAATTTAACCACCGTAGGACACCTCCCACATGTCCTTCCTCATCCTTCGCTGCCTAATTTTTGCCTTAACTCAATATCTATCTCTGTAGCACCTGAACCAATAGATCACTACCAACTTTAAACCCCTCCGAAGATCATCTTCCTCGAGCCGTCAACATTAGAAATACGCATTTAAATTCTGGAATTACTACACTCCGTTGTCTCTAACAATCGCTTCTCCGGCACCATCCCACTATTCTCTGCTCCGAAGGCAAGTTGATGAAGACCAAAACATCAGCGAACTTAACATTTCAATCCAGGGCGACGATACCACATCACAAATAAAAATTCTACCATGCTCGAAATACCAAGTCTCGTTACTCTGTCCACCCAAACCTGAACATTCATAGCCCGTTTGCCTTTCCTTCGCCAGAAATAAAACACTGGATCTTCGAATCATGCACTAAGTAAACCTCCTTCCAAGTCATTCACTGCTTCGACGCATAGACAAGTATCCTACCATTACACCAACACTATGCAGTAATAATGCGCGAATCGTCATAAGAATTAATTCCAAGTCTCAAACCCTTAGGTAATACTGATACTGAGCTGAAATAACAGAACGGCCTTCCTCAAGGCGACGACAATAGACCAAAGAAAATACACAAGGAGAAACATCCCGCATCACATCCATAGTACCATTTGAGTTCTTCGATTCCCAATTTATAACAAGCGCTTCACGCCGCATAAGATTGAATAGGAAGGAAATGAAGGCATAAGCCTCTGTAATAACCCGATCGATCATTTTGGGTATTATAACTCCATTCCCCCCATTTACTACTCAAGTTATGCTTTACAGTTGTTTTATGACTTACCAGGTTAGTTGGTTCACGTCCGAAAGGATTTCGGAGTGAATTGAGATAAAAACTTAGGTTGGAAAAGTTGACTGGATATTGACTTATATGTAAATGGCCTCGGATTCGAATTCTGATGATTCCAATAGCTTCGTATGGTGATTTTGGACTTAGGAGAATGTTCGGAAAATTATTTGAAGGTCCGTAGTGGAATTAGGGTTGAAATGACGAAAGTTGAATTTTTGGGAAGTTTGACCCGGGGGATGACTTTTGATATCGGGGTCGAAATCTGATTCTGGAAATTGGAATATGTACGTAATGTGAAATGTGACTTGTGTGCAAAATTTGAAGTCATTCCGGATTTCTTTGATGTGTTTTGGCACAAGAT
The DNA here is from genome assembly GCF_000715075.1 of Nicotiana tabacum. Classification (NCBI taxonomy): domain Eukaryota; kingdom Viridiplantae; phylum Streptophyta; class Magnoliopsida; order Solanales; family Solanaceae; genus Nicotiana; species Nicotiana tabacum. Next base: position 121,243,390 of record NC_134081.1, read on the forward strand.
ATAGAATTTAAAAGTTCAAAGCTCATAGATTTTGATTTGAGGTGCGATTCATCATTTTGATGTTGTTTGATGTGATTTGAGGCCTCGAGTAGGTCTGTGGTATGTTTTAGGACTTGTTGATGTATTTGGTTGAGGTCCCGGGGTCCTCGGGTGAGTTTCGGATGGTTAACAGATCAAATTCGGACTTAGAAAAAAATCTGGAAAATTTCTGTCTTCTAGTATGATCGCACCTGCGAGAAATTTGCCGCAGATGCGGGTCTTATTGCGCAAAAGTGACTCACGCAGGCGCGAGCGAAGGAGCACAGGTGCGGCTCCGCAGGCGCGAGCGATGAAGCACATGTGCAGAGTTTGGGAAACCATGTGGCTTCCGCAGAAGCGGAAATTTCACCGCGGAAGCGGTTCCGCAGGTGCAGATAGGGGGTCGCAGGTGCAAAAATCCTGGGTAGTGTACAAAATAGAGGGGTTCCGACATTTTTGTCATTTATGACATTTTGAGCTAGGGTTTTGGCAATTTTTGAGCATGAAATCACGGGGAATCTTGAGGTAAATCACTTGTGATCATTTCTGCTCCATAATATTGAATTATCATCGAACAATCCGACTAGATTACGTGTTTTTTGAGGTATAAATTGTGGATTTGAACCTAGGGATTTGAAAATAATATTTGAGGGTTTGGAGGTCGAGTTGAGGTCGGATTTTTGTAAAATTAGTATGGTTAGACTCGTGGTTGAATGGGCTTTCGGATTCAGTTGAGGTCTGGAGCATTGTTTAGCTTGCTCGATATTAGATTTGTCTTGTTCGAGGTAAGTAACTCTTCTAATCTTAGAGATGAGGGTATGAACCCTGATTATATGTGTTATGTATTTGGTGTTGAGGTGACGCACATGCTAGGTGACGGGCGTATGGCCGTGCACCGTGTGAACTGTGACAATTATTTCAATGGTACTGTGTAGTATCTAAATTTGTCTGAAATCATGAAATCTCTACGTACTAGAGTTATCAAAAGGTGATTCATGCTATAAACTATGTTTAGACTACATGTTTATCCTGTTGGGACTCATTGAGGTCATTTCTTCTGTTAAGTTATCTGATTTCATTGCATAACATACGCATTCATACGCATTCATATGCATATCATATCTCAGTCTCTGTTGTTATTTATTGATACATCATATCATCATTTTTGGGCTATTTTCATGACATTGTGAGCCCATGAGAGAGAGACTGATTTATGATAGCGCTTGGGCTGAAGGAGCCCCTCCGGAGTCTGTAACATACCCCAGTGAGCGCGGATGATATTATTGAGGGATGGATTTCCCTGGACATGGATTTGTCCGAAGAACTTGATACTTGGAGATCAATTTCTACACAGGGTTGAATTGCCCTTTTTCCTCGGTATTGGGTGACTTATAGTCAGTGATATATATGTTCCGGGATGGATATTCCCTGGGCCGATGGGCCATATATAGTACCGAGTGGTTGAGGATTCGAGAGTATGAGCACATGAGGCTGTCAGCATGGTACATCATATACAACATTTCATTGATATGCACACATGACATACATGCATAGAGATGTATTTTCCTTATGCTGTACGGTATCACATCATTCATGATTTCTCATACGTGTTGATATATGGGAAGGAAATGAGACAATTTTTATTATCATGGAAAGGATTTTTGGGAAAATTACTATCTTTAAACTTACTCATAATTTTGGCAACTTCGGTAAATGATTTTGCATTTTCACTGATGTACTTGAAAAGCAGAACTATTTTCAGAAATCATGATTTTGCTGAGCATTTTATCTCCGAGTTACTTCTTGTATTATTTGTTTTACGTGGTTATGGACTGTTGTTGGCTATTGGTGTTGGACCCGACCTTGGTTCAAGCTCGTCATTACTTTCCACCTAAGGTTAGGTCTGTTACTTATTGAGTACATGGGGTCAGTTGTACTCATACTACACTTGTGCACCTTGCGTGCAGATGTTGGCTACCGATGTTGCTGTGTTCGTTGGGAGCTGGATCTGAAGATGTATCTGCATTCCGGTTGTAGCTGCCTCTTGTTCATGGTAGCCTTAGATTCATAAAACTATGTTTATGTACTTTTCAAACAGATAATGTATTACTTCATACCAGCTTTGTATACTCTATTCTTAGAAGCTCATGATTTGTACTACCAGTTCTTGGGGAAATGTGTTAGTTTTATATATCTTCTTTTAATTAATTGCCTTGTTAATTTTATTGGAATTGGATAGTGGATAATTGGCTTACCTAGAAGGTTGGGTTAGGTACCATCACGACTAGTTAGATTTTGGGTCGTGACAAGGTGTATCAGAGCTCTAGGTTCATAGGTTCTACAAGTCATGAGCAAGTATCTAATAGAGTCTTGCGGATCGGTATGATGACGTCCATACTTATCTTTGAGAGGATATATGGCATTTAGGATATATATATATATACACTTCCCATCCTTCGTCCTTATCGTGCGGAATTGATTAAGCTTGAGACATAACTCTTTGAATTCCTTCCACGCATTCGTATGCGCAAATGAGCGCTCAGTATCAGTTGTGCATCACCGACTTATAATTTCATGAACGAGGTTTGAGATGAGTATTTTATGTTTTGGTGATGGGCCAGTCTAGAGGACTTGAGGCCAGGTTTAGACCCAACTTAGGCTCGGTATCTTCAGTTGTAACTTGTACATTTGGACTTATATGTCCGGTGATGTCCCTACGAGTGAAATTTGTGGCTCGATGAGCGATAGAATGGCTTTGTGATGAGTATGATGTGACTGCGGGATGTGATAAGACGATTTGAATATGATGAGAAGTGTTTCCTTGAAATATAAAGGAAGGGCCATTGGGCTCTTGATTTTTGTTTTGATGTGACGTACAACCTCGAGCATGAATGTTTTGAAGGATCTTCCATGCTATTAAATTGTGGGACAAATTAAAGTCTCATGTCTTGTTAATAAGTTTGGACTCATAAATATTACGTGATTGCGTAGTAATTGTGGCTGCGAAAGAGTATAAAAAGATACCAATTTGAGCCTAAGCAGGTGGGTTATCCCCTGCGGAGTAATCTACGTAGGTGTGTTCCTTATAATAAGGATAGAGAGAGTTTCTTTTCTGCCAGCAGGGCGTATGTGTTGAGACTTGAATTTGAATCTGGTTGAGAAAGTTGACTTGAGTGTTAAGAGAATGAATGCGAGCTTAGCGGACGATTGAGGTATTTTTATGGTTGACGTGGTATGAGCTTGAGAAGAATTTTCGTTGAACTGACCGCGGTGTTATGGCAATAATAGAGTATGGGTACTGAGAATCATCGAGTGTTTTAATTTATGGCTTTGAGCCAAGTGGGGGAGCCTGCTATTGACAATTCAATTTCATGGTTATATGTTAAATTTTAGTTTTGTTCTAAGGCATATTTGTGGATTAGTTATGACTTGTAAAGTTTGAGATCGAGGATGACTCGAATACTGAAATTCCTAGATACGAGATATATTGCAATTTATGAGTATATGAAAATCATGGGATGGGTGAGTTGTTATTTGGGAATGATGTAGTGCGCACGGAGTATGAATTTGATCGGTGGTCTTAAGGCCGGATTACCTGTTTGAGTGTTGTTTTGCTAATGAGGCACGTGTCTTTCAGCCCATTTGGGTGGTGCAATTTAGATTTGAGCAAAATGGATGACTCCCTGGAAGGTTCTAATGGGTTCGAGAATTATATATAGCAATCGAGAAGATTTGTTTATGGCTAAAATCTGGGATTTAAGTTGGATGGTGTCGAGACTTGTGGCATTTTTGTATATCATTATGGATTTTATATTTTGGTATCAGGAAGGTGAATGAAACGGACTTAGACTCAAATAAGGTTTGTGGGGTGAGTTGTGGCTAAAAATCGTGGCGTTCTAGCAAGGAGAAGTATCAATCTGAAGACAAATTCGGAAGGGACTCGGAGAAATAGGATAGCTTGGTAGTAGTTTGGATCAGTATGGTAATGGATATGATCGGTTCTTTGGGTGCTTATGATGTGGTGAGACTCTACAGATGTTTTTATGGAAATATTCTTGGGTTTTGGTGACCTACGTGGTTTGGTCGAGTTAGAGGAATTTAGTTCTAATAGCTTGGTTATGTACATATGGATTTCAAAATGTTCTTTATGGTTTCCACCATGGTTTGAACCAGATATTTTCTATTGGTGTGGGAAACGTGTTGTATATTGTGATTTCCTCTTGGAAGGAAGCAAGATAAAGGTTTTTAACTAACCGGATATGTAATTTGCTGGTGACCCGGAGTTGATAATGAGATTCTTGTGCTTTTCACATGATGTCAAGATAGATGTTATGTGTTGTGCGGAAGTTAGATTTACATATACAAGGTGGCAGTTCAGTCTTGAAGGAAGGTAACAAAATTTGTGCAGAATGGTTATGAATTCTTAGACAACATGGGCAGTTCCAAATGACTAGATGAATACTATTACTACTTGGTGTTGCATTAGAATGGTGTGTATTTCAGAAGGCGCATTGTATTTTGACTTACGGATGTTTAATTAGTATTGCAACACTCACATGGTTGATAGACTGTTGATATTCAAATTATTGCTACGTGGCACAGAAGAATTATGAAAGTATTCCTCATGGGATTATCGTGAATGGAAGGTGTGTTAGTCATTTTAGTGCTGGATATGGGATCAGTTACGGTGATTCATGTGTTCAATGAATTTGGAGACTGGGAGTTCTCAAAAGTATATTGTTTCTGGTTGCGGTCTCTTGATGTGAGTATTTTATTTTAACTCAGTGGATGCACTAGTTGCGTTAATTATTTATGACAGCTATGCGCTATAAGTGTTCATATATGTGAGGTTTGAGCCAATGTGCGGGCATTGGGGCAGGTATTTATACTCGAAAGGATGCTTATTTTATGATATGCCTAGAGTTTACTGTTAAGCGTAAAGTTATAACGTTTCTTGTGTTCTTACCTTTGTTGATAACTATCTGGGTTACACTTGATGTTACAAAGAGAGTAATTCCCTAAATAAACGTGGTAGTTACTATTTCTACGTTAAACTGACGATTTGAAGTGTGATAGCAGACTTTGCACATACTTACACTATGGCCTGTTATTTATACTAGTCCAAGAGCATGAGAATATTATTTCATTATCATATAGAAGTGTACTTGTTTAATTTCTCCTGTATGATATGCTGGGACTGAAGGCCTGTGACCATGCCGGGCGATCCATATTATTGTCACGTGAGTTGTCCGTGCCGTGTGTGGGAATTTTATTTCTATGATAATTTATATGATTCATTAATTTCCTTCCTCTACAACTATGCATATGAGCCTATGGTTATCCTCTTCACGAGAGTTGGTTGTAACATTGTGGTTGTGGTGGTTCTTGTTGAACTTGCAATACAGTTCTCTTCCTCAAGACATCTCCCATATTTGGGTACACTAATTGCGCAGAGGTAACTGGAGTTATATTGATGTGGTGTGTCCGTGGGATAGTTGCATTTAATAATGTAAGGTCATTGGACCTAGAATGGGTACTATCATGTTTGATTATAATATATTCGGAAGGATAATCTTGAAAGTCGTCTTAGCAAGTGGTTATGGTTCTGGTTAGGGCGAGAGAGCTCCATGACTTATTGATCTGATAAGGGAGTACGAGATTCTGCGTGTTTCTTTTATTATTAACAGTGTACGAAGGTGTTGGGATGAGGTTTTGTTCGATATGGGGTTTAATGCTAGTACTTGGTTGGTTTGGAGAAGTTACGGTGATCAGGAATGGTGCTACGAGCGGGCAAGTTGTGTAATATGCTGGGTGATTATATACATGATTATCGTTATAGCTCGATGCAGCGTGTTCAGACTCATACAGTGTCTAAATGTAAGATTCGTGTCTTGAAAAGAAATTCTGAAGATTGGGAATTGAATTCCAAGATTTTTGGGCTAAGATTAAATTAAGGATTTTCAGTTGTATTGAGTTGTCAGGCCTATGTGGAATGTGGTGACGTGGGATTACCCCCGGGTTCGTGCATGTTAAGATGGAATAGTGATTTGGTGGCTTGGAAATAACTCTTGGCACGTTCGAGGACGAACGTATGTTTAAGTGGGGGAGAATGTAATGAACTGGCCGGTCGTTTTGAGTATTATAACTCTGTTCCCCCATTTACTTCTCAAGTTATTCTTTACAATTATTTTATGACTTACCGGGTTAGTTGGTTCGGGTCCGGAAGGATTTCGGAGTAAATTGAGATATTTAGTCTCATAAGTGAAAACGTAAGTTGGAAAAGTTGACCGAATATTGACTTATGTGTAAACGATCTTAGATTCGAATTCTGATGATTCCAATAGCTCCGTATAGAGATTTTGGACTTAGGAGCGTGTCCGGAAAATTATTTGGAGGTCCGTAGTGGAATTAGGCTTGAAATGGTGAAAGTTGAATTTTTGGGAAGTTTGACCGGGGGTTGACTTTTGATATCGGGTCGGAATCCGATTCTGGAAATTGGAATAGGTCTGTAATGTGAAATGTGACTTGTGTGTAAAATTTGAAGTCATTCTGGATTTATTTGATGTATTTCGGCACAAGATATTGAATTTGAAAGTTCAAAGTTCACAGATTTTGATTTGAGGTGTGATTCGTCGTTTTGATGTTGTTTGATGTGATTTGAGGCCTCGAGTAGGTCCGTGGTGTGTTTTAGGACTTGTTGGTATATTTGGTTGAGGTCCCGGGGGCCTCGGGTGAGTTTCGGATGGTTAACAGATCAAATTCGGACTTAGAAGAAATCTGGAAAATTTCTGTCTTTTGGTGTGATCGCATATATGAGAAATTGGCCGCAGGTGTGATGCGCAGATGCGGCTCTTGTTGCGCAAAAGCGACTCATGCAGGCGCTGGCGAAGGAGCGCAGGTGCAGCTTGGCAGGCGCATGCGATGGAGCGCAGGTGCGGAGTTTGGGAAACCAAGTGGCTTCCACAAAAGCGGATATTTCACCTTGGAAGCGGTTCCGCAGGTGCGGATAGGGGGTCACAGGTGCGAAAATCCTGGGCAGTGTACAAAACAAAGGTGTTCCAACATTTTTGTCATTTTTGACATTTTGAGCTCGGGTTTTGGCGATTTTTGAGCAAGAAATCACGGGGAATCTTGAGGTAAGTCACTTGTAATCATTTCTACTCCATAATATTGAATTATCATCGAACAATCCGACTAGATTACGTGTTTTTGAGGTGTAAATTGGGGATCTGAACCTAGGGATTTGAAAATAAGATTTGAGGGTTTGGAGGTCGAGTTGAGGTCGGAGTTTGGTAAAATTAGTATGGTTAGACTCGTGGTTGAATGGGCTTTCGGATTTTATAACTTTTGTCGGTTTCCGAGACGTTGGCCCCACGGGCGATTTTTGGAGTGTAATTTCGGATTTTGTGAGAAAACATTAGAATTTTGATATGGAATTAATTCCTATAATTGTGTGGACTGAATCAAATTTATTATGGCTAGATTCAAGCCGTTTAGAAGTTGATACGCGCAGAATGGGAATTCTGGAGCATTATTTAGATTGCTCGACATTAGATTCGTCTTGTTCGAGGTAAGTAACTCTTCTAATCTTGGAGCTGAGGGTATGAACCCTGATTATACGTGTTATGCATTTGGTGTTGAAGTGACGCACATGCTAGGTGACGGGCGTGTGGGCGTTCACCGTGTGAACTGTGACAGTTATTTCTGTGGTATTGTGTAGTACCTAAATTTGTCTGAAATCATGAAATCTCTACATACTAGAGTTATCAAAATGTGATTCATGCTATAAACTATGTTTAGACTACATGTTTATCTAGTTGGGACTCACTGAGGTCATTTCTGTTGTTAAGTTATCTCCTTTCATTGCATTACATACTCAGTCATACGCATTCATATGGATATCATATCTCAGTCTCTGTTGTTATTTATTGATACATCATATCATCATTTTCGGGCTATTTTCATGACATTGTGAGCCCATGAGAGAGAGACTGGAGAGATTGATGACTGAGTGAGGTCGAGGGCCTGATTGATTATGATATTGATACTGATTTATGATAGCGCTTGGGCTGCAGGATCCCCTCCGGAGTCTGTAACACACCCCCAGTGAGCGCGGATGATATTATTGAGGGATGGATTTCCCTGGACATGGATTTGTCCGAAGAACATGATACCTGGAGATGGATTTCTCCACAGGGTTGAACTGCCATTTTTCCTCGGTACTGGGTGACTTATAGTTAGTGGTGTATATGTTCCGGGATGGATCTTCCATGGGCCGTATAGTACCGAGTGGTTGAGTATTCGAGATTATGATCACATGAGGCTGTCAACATGGTACATCATATACAGCATTGCACTGATATGCACACATGACATACATGCATAGAGATGTATTTTTCTCATGTTGTACGGTATCACGCCATTCATGATTTCTCATACGTGTTGATATATGGGCATAGTGATGCATTTGTTTTACATTGGTTATCTGGAAAGGAAATGAGACATTTTTTATTATTATGGAAAGGTTTTTTTTTTGGGAAAATTACTATCTTTAAACTTACTCATAATTTTGGCAACTTCGGTAAATGATTTTGCATTTTCACTGATGTACTTGAAAAGCAGAACTATTTTCAGAAATCATGATTTTGCTGAGCATTTTATCTCCGAGTTACTTCTTGTATTATTTATTTTACGTGGTTATGAACTATTGTTGGCTATTGGAGTTGGACCCGACCTTGGTACAAGCTCGTCACTACTTTCAACCTAAAGTTAGGTTTGTTAATTATTGAGTACATGGGGTCGGTTGTACTCATACTACACTTCTGCACCTTGCGTGCAGATGTTGGCTGCTGATGTTGCTGTGTTCGTTGGGAGCTGAATCTGAAGATGTATCTGCGTTTTTGTTGTAGCTGCCTCTTGTTCATGGTAGCCTTAGATTCATAAAACTCTTTTTATGTACTTTTCAAACACATGATGTATTACTTCATACCAGCTTTGTATACTCTATTCTTAGAAGCTCATGATTTGAATTACCAGTTCTTAGGGAAATGTATTAGTTTTATATATCTTCTTTTAATTAACTGCCTTATTAATTTCATTGGAATTGGATAGTGGATAATTGGCTTACCTAGCGGGTTGGGTTAGGTGCCATCATGACTAGTTGGATTTTGGGTCGTGGCTGCCTCACAGGGATCAAATCGCACAACGAGGTATCAACAAGGGAAGTGCTCCTAACAGCCCTGTAGCCTCTCGAAGATTAAGTACAGACGTCTCTGTACCGATCCGCAAGACACTACTAGACACGCTCATGACTCGTGAGACATAAGTGAACCGTGTTGTCATGACCCCAAAATCCATTAAAGGTCGTGATGGCGCCGGACACCGCTGTCAGGAAAGCAAAAAATAAATACTTAATTTGGTTCTCATTTTTTTAATATTTCTGAAATCATATTTCCTTCAATTAAATAGTAAAAGATGGAGTTTACAACATACATAATAATATCTTTAAAAATTTCAATACAGCGCAACAAACACTCTCCCAAAACCTTGTGTCACAAGTGCATAAGCATCAACTGGGGATATAAAATAAAATACAACATATGTCCGGAATACAAATTGGATAGGAAAATATAAATACTCTAAAAGAGACTCTGTCGTCTGCGGACTCGTAACGTGAAATGTAGCTCACTTAAGTCCCCGCAATAACCGCGCCTCTGCACCCACAAGGCCACTAGACATATATGCATCGGCACAAAAATATGCAGCAAGTGTAGCATGAGTACGTAAATCAACGCGTACTCAATAAGTATCCCACCTAACCTCGAAGAAGTAGTGACGATGGGTCGACTTCGATACTTACTAATGCCAACAATATGATAATATGAAATTATAATAAAGCATGATATATATAACAATAAAACACAGAACAAGAAGTAACTGAACAATTCATCACCCTATTTAAGGACCCAAATCACTTCCTTCATTTAAAACAAATAATCTTTCAAATAATGAATTTATACCAATTATAAAAGGGACTTCCAGTTCTATTATCACGCACAAAATTCCACCAAGGACGTTCGGCCCGATCCAACATATATGTAAAATGTGCACTGCTGATGGTCGAACGATGCAAACCATAGATGCATCTATTAACCTGCCAAGGCAAACAACCCGCTCCCATGAGAGTAGTAGAAGAAATACCCCGCTCGCGAATCATACATGCGACGCGGTCAAATATAAATTATTAATAAATCATAGATGTTTCTTGATTCTTTTCAAAATAAAGACAATTCAACTTGAAGCTTTTAAATCCTTAAAATCCTTGACTTAGTTCCATTTGATACAATTAACAAATATAATCAAATAACAGTGTCCACAAAGCATGGTGTAAACCTTAAACTACCCGGACACAGACAGGAATAGTAGCTATGTATGGACTCTCGTCAATTCGTGCGTACGTAGACCCCCCAAATAATAACACATATTAATTAAGTTCACCTATGGGGTAAATTCCCTCTTACAAGGTTAAAAAAGAGACTTATCTCGCTCTAAAATTCCATAACCGGCTCCCAAGCCCTTCCAACAACTCAAACCGATGCCCAACACTCCAAAACTAGTCAATAAATGTGTAAACCCATAAATATATACTCTAATACTCATTATAATTCAATTTACAACAATTCTTAACTCCGCTTGAAAAGTCAATAAAAATCACGATCGGGCCCACATGCTCTGATTCTGAAAATATTCGAAGATAAACTTTATCCATGACAACACGAACTCAAATATATAATTTATTCCAAATTCCATGTCCAATTTCAGGGTCAAAATCTAAAAATATCAATTTCTAGGTTTTCTACCAAAATCCCAAATTTCTACTAATTTCCATGTTTAAATCCTTATATAAATTGTGTATTTAAATCACAATATGTGGGAATCACTTACCTTGACATAGATGATGAAAATTCCCCTTCCAAGAGCTCCAAAAATTGCCCATCCAAAAACAAAATGGAGGAAAATGGTCAAATCTTGTCTTTAAAATGACACTGCCCAGCCCGACTTCTCGCACCTGCGGTCACTTGACCGCTTTTATTGTTCTGTAAGTGCGGCAATTATTCCGCTTCTATGGAGATGCCCCCCAGCCGCTGCTTCTGCTTCTGTGCCTTCCCTTCCACATGTGCGGTCTCGCTTCTGCAGCAAGATGACAACATATGCGGTCTTAGCACTGCTCAACCAAAATCGCATCTGCGCCCCTCATGGCCGCTTATGTGGCTCCGCACCTGCGGCCAAAACCGTGCATGTGCGGTTACACCAACTACTGGCTGCCTCATCATTCCTTTAGTCTACTCACGGTGAAACTCTCCAAAAATCATCAAATTTACAACTTTCGCCAAATGACCCCGAAATGACCTACGGACCTTCAAATCCACTTCCAGACGTGCTCCCAATACCAGAATCACCATATGGAGCTATTCCCATACTCAGAATCCCAAATGGACATCGATAACATTAAAATGCACTCCAGCCCAAATTTACGAAATCCTTCCAAAATGCCAACTTCCACAATAGGTGCTGAAACGCTCCCGGGTCATCCGAAACCCGATGCGGACATACGCCCAAGTCTAAAATCATCATACGAACCTGTTGGAACCTTCCAATCTCGATTCTGAAGTTGTTTACTCAAAAATCAAACCTTTGTCAATTCTTCCAACTTAAAGCTTCCGAAATTAGAATTTTCATTCTAAATCAACTCCGAACTTCCCGAAATTCAATTCCGACCATACGCACAAGTCATAATACCTGAAGTGAAGCTGCTCAGGGTCTCAAACCGCTGAATGACGCGCTAGACCTCAAAACGACCAGTCGGGTCGTTACATTCTCTCCCACTTAAACATACGTTCGTCCTCGAACGTGCTAAAAACTGCTCTGGAGTTGTCCGAAATCATTGTTTAACAACTCGTGCACCTACTCGTGCTAACACAACCCAATTGAGCACATTTGCTCAAGAAAACCTGAAAATCCTCCCTTTTATCTAGGTTGAATCCCATTTTTATAAAAAAAAAACTTAGGTTTTTCATCTAAGCCCACGATTTCACAAATTTTACATGTTACATCTTCCCATAATCTATGCACTTAACTCACATTGTAAAGAAATTACTTACCTCAAAGTGTTAGGTAAAAATCCCTCTCTAAGAGCCCCAAAAATCGCCCAAGGAATGAAATAAATGAGCTCAAAATGCCTAAGTCCCGTCTTAAATGAGGTTCTGCCTTCTGCGATTTTTACACCTGCGGAGGGTTGGCTACTTCTGCGGCTCCACATCTGCGAAACATTCATCGCAGATGCGTCCTTCGCCTAATGGCCTACTTTCTGCTTTAGTGGACCTCTGGCCCGCTTCTGCGGGTCCGCTCCTGCGATTCACACGCCGCACCTGCGGCTTAGACCGCTCATGCGGTTTCTTCTATCGCACCTGTGCATTCGCAAGTGTAAGCGCCTACCCGCATATGCGGTTCCTAGGCTGCTCTTTTTGGGCCGCTTCTGCGATTTCTTGCTCGCTTCTGCGAGCTCGCACCTGCGGCTAGCCCTCCGCATGTGCGATTACACCAGAAATCTGGTGCTTCAGCTACTGCCCCTAAGTCCAAACTTGGTCCGTACCTCGTCCGATTGACACCCGGGGCCCCGCCCAAAGATACCAACAAGTTTGAAATAAAGAAACGGACTCACTCGCACCCTCGGAACGCATAAAACAACAAAACTAAGAGCCCATTTGGACATAAGAGCACTTTTTCCGAAATCAGCATTTGGTCATAAATTTTTCAATTTTCACTTGAAGATGCATTTTTGTATTTTTCAAAATATTAAAAAACTCCAAAAAGTTGTTTTTCAAAATATTCACTCAGATCACTCACAAAACTTCAAAAACAACCCAAAATTATATTCATATCCAAATACAATTCTAATTTTCAAATACCATTTTCACTTGAAAACAATTTCACTTTTTTTTTGGAATTTTATAATTCGTATGTCCAAACACCAACTAAGAATCATATCCCAAACCAAATTGAATCAACTTATGAACTTCAAGTTCTTTCAACTTACTCCAAACGCGTCGAAACATACTTAGACTACTCAGAATGACACCAAATTTTGCGTGCTAGCCTTAAATCACCAAACGGAACTATTCTCGGGATCGGAATTCCAAACGGACCTCGATAACACCAAAACCTACTCCAAACCAAATTTAAAAGAAATTTAAAACTTTAAATAGTCAACTTTCACTATTAGGCGCTGAAACGCTTCCGGGTCATCCAAAACCCGATTCGAACATACGCCCAAGTCCAAAATCATCATTGTAACGACCCGACCGGTCGTTTCAAGAGTTATAGTCCTTTTTTCCCCCATTACTGCTTCCTTTTGTTCTTTTTATCTATATTATTATATATCGGGTTAGTTGGTTCGGGTCCGGAGTAGTTTCGGAGTAGATTGAGACACTTAGTCTCTTATTTAGAAGCTTAAGTTGGAAAAGTCAACCAGACATTGACTTATGTGTAAACGGTCTCGGATTAGAATTTTGATCATTGTGTTAGCTCTGTTAGGTGATTTTGGACTTAGGAGCGCATCCGAAATATGATTTGGAGGTCCGTAGTGGAAGTAGGCTTGAATTGGCGAAAGTTAGAAATTTGACGATTTCGGTCGGCAGTGGAAAATTTGATATTGGGGTCATAATGGATTTTCGGAGGTTGAAGTAGGTTCGTGGTGTTATTTGTGATGTGTGTAAAATTTGAGGTCATTCGAACGTGGTTTGGTTGGTTTCGGCATTGGTTGTCGAATTTGAATGTTTAGAGGTTCTTAGGCTTGAATCCGAGGGTAATTTGGTGTTTTGATGTTGTTTTGAGTGATTCGAAGGCTCGACTAAGTTTGTATGTTGATGTATGACTTGTTGGTATGTTTGGTTGAGATCCCGAAGGGCTCGGGGTGTTTCCGGGTGGTTAACGGATTGTTTGAAGTTGGAAAAATGCAGCTGAAGCTGCTGCTACTGGTATTTCCGCACCTGCGGAGGGGGGGCCGCAGGTAGTAGGTCGTAGGCGTGCATGGGAGTTCGCAGGTGCAGACAGTGTTAAGGTAGGCTGGGTCCACAGGTGCATAGGAGAGGTCGCATCTGTGAGTCCGCAGATGCGGATAGGTGCCCGTAGAAGCGGAAGTGAGGAGGTCAGGCAGTGGCCGCAGGTGCAAGGTCTTTTCTGCACCTCAGTGGTCGTAGATTCAGATATGGAGCGCAGCTGCGAAGTTAAGGGTTTTAATGATTTTTCGATGGTGCGGAGGTTCTTGCACAGATTCGACACCGCAGGTGCGCATATTTGGCCGCAGGTGCAAAAGACCCTGGAACACTTCGCGAATTTCGGTTCATTTCCACCATTTTCAAGTCGTTTTTTGGAGCTTTTGGAGTGATTTTGAAGGGAGATTCAATGGTTTTCAGTGAGGTAAGTTGCTTGGGCTCTAATACTCCTATCTATGCTGTTTTCCCATTGTATTATCATCTAATTAGTGGAATTTAAGGGTGAAAATAGGGGGTTAGGGCTTGGGATTTTGAAGAGTTTAATTTAAGGATTCGAGGGACCAAATGGTGTCGGATTTTGATAAATTTCGTATGTATGGACTCGTGAGTGAATGGGCTTTATAGTTATGTAAATTTTGTTAGATTTTGAGGTGTGGTCCTGGAGGGCGGGGTTTGAACCAATTTCGGGTTTTGAGTCTAATTTAGTAGTTTTTCTTGTGGAATTTATTCCTTTAGCACATATTGATGGTATTGTACTGGTTGTGACTAGATTCGGAGAATTTGGAGGCTGAATCGAGGGGCAAGAGCATAGAGGAATAGAGATTTGCTCGGTTTGAGGTAAGTAACAGCTTTAAATCTGGTCTTGAGGGTATGAAACCCGGAGTTTGGTATAATGTAACTATTTGGAGGAAGCACCCATGCCAGGTGACGGGCGTGTGGGTGTTCGCCGTGAGGGATTTATACTTGGTCCATCCCGGGAGACTGTGAAGTCTAATATCCTTTAATTGTGTTTATATGCATTCCTCTTTACTAGAACTTGACTGTTTTCATGATAGAAATCATTCTTAGGCTATATTCCTGCTCATGATAGTTATACTCAGTCATAGTGATTCTTGTACATGTTTACCTCAGTCTCTGTTATTTGTTTTCCCTGATGATATACTGTAAAACTTTGATTTGGGCTAATTTCCCTTTCTTTATTGAGAGCTGTGAGACTAGAGAGGTTCATGACTGAGTAAGGCTGAGGGCCTGGTTGTGAGGTAGCATTTTTATGGCACGTGAGTTGTCCGTGCGGATCCTTATAGTTTATATTAGGGCACGTGAGTTATCCGTGCAGCATGTGAGTTGTCCGTGCGGATCCAGATATGATATTGTAGCACGTGAGTTGTCCATGCAGAATATAGTGCCTGGGCTGTAGGAGCCCCTCATGAGTCTGAACACCCCCAATGAGCGCAGGTACCTATTGAGCGTGTGCATTAAGGGCTGAGAGTTGAGTGTCGAGTTGTTGAGAGTTGGAGTGACTGTTGCCCTGAGAGGCTGTACTTGTTTTTCATTGTTGATGCACTTAGTTTCTATCTGTCTTTGTTGTGAAATATCTGAAAGTTTTTATATCCAGAGTACCTGCATTTTAACTGTATAAAATGTATTTGACTTAAACTGCCAGATTTGAAAGTATGTCTAATCCTTGCTGGAATTTTTGAAAATGAACTGTACTGTATAGCTCGTCACTGCTTCTCAGTTCCTTATTTATTTCTGTTACTTGCTGAGTTGGTTGTACTCATACTACACCCTGCACTACATGTGCAGATCCAGGTGTGTCTGAGCACGGAGATTGTTGAGTCCAGGCCTGTTGAGTTCCGAAGACTGCAAGGTAGCTGCCAGCGTCCGCAGGACCTTGTTACTCCTTCCACATTTCTTTCTATTTTGTATTGATATGTAGACATTGGCTGTAATAGTTTTAAATACTTAGACGCTCATGACTTAGTGACACCCCGATGTCGGTCTATTTTTCTGCACTTATGTTTTATTTGGGTTTTACCCCTTATTATTATGAAAAACTTCGGTTATTTTAAATGTCTTAATTCACTTCTGTTAAATTCTGAAAGTGTTTTGGAAAGGTCGGCTTGCCTAGTACCACGATAGGCGCCATCATGACGGGTTAGGTTTTGGGTCATGACAAGTTTGTATCAGAGCTCTAGGTTACATAGGTCTCACGAGTCATGAGCAGGTTTAGTAGAGTCTTGCGGATCGGTACGGAGACATCTGTACTTATCTTCTAGAGGTTGCAGAATCCTTAGGAAAAATTTCACATTCTTGGATTCTTGTCATGCGAATCTGTCTATTCTGGTAACTAAACACCTGTTGTTTCATTCTCTCACAGATGGTGAGGACTTGTGCTACCGCTCAGGAGGGCTAGCCACCAGTACCACCAGCTAGGGCCACGAGAGGCCGAGGCCATGGTAGAGGCCGCGGTAGGGGCAGAGGTGCGGCCCGTACAGCAGTCGGGGCAGTACCTACAGATCCACCAGTTATCCCAGAACAGGACCAGATTCCAGTTCTTGATACACCAGCTCAGGCACCACCTGTGCCTATTGTGATTCCAGGCCTTTAGGAAGCCCTAGCTCAGATTCTAATAGCGTGTACCGGCCTTGCTTAGGAGGTCTCTATCTCGACGGCCGCAGCCACTTCTCAGGCCGGGGGAGGCACTCAGACTCCTGCCGCTCGCACACCCGAGCAGGTTGTTCAGGGACTCCAGACACTGGAGGCACCACTAGCCCAGCTAGTTGCAGCTGCTCAGGATTATTTGGTTCCTGCTATGCCTAAGGATGATCAGCGTAGGTTGGAGAGGTTTGGGAGACTCCAGCCTCCCCCTTTTAGTGGCATAGAGAGAGAGAGAGGATGCCCAGGACTTCTTGGACAGGTGTCAGGGGATACTCCATACAGCTGGTATTCTGGAGACTTATGGGGTCTCATTCACTACTTTTCAATTTTTTGGGGCTGCACTCAGATGGTAGGAGACTTACGAGAGGCGTAGGCCTATTGGCGCAGCACCCCTTACTTGGCAGTAGTTCTCCGTGATCTTTTTGGAGAAGTTCGTGCCTCAGTCCCACAGAGAGGAGCTGCGCAGACAGTTTGAGCAGCTTCGCCAGGGTGATATCTCAGAGTTGGACAGTCATTCTATCTGGTTGGTTCCTACATACAGGGAGAGGATCATGAGGTTTATAGATGGTCTCACTTTTCAGCTACGGTTGCTTATGATGAGAGAGAGGGTGTCGGGTGCTACCTTTGATGAGGTTGTCGACATTGCTCGGCAGATTGAGATGGTTCGCGGTCAGGAGAGGGTTACGAGGAAGGCCAAGAGGCCTCGTGGGGGTCAGTTCGAGCACGGTAGAGGTTGCCATTTCAGACAGGCTCAGACACCTCGGCCATTTCACCGTGGTGCATCCTCTGGCCATGGTTCTCACAGTCATCAGCAGGGCCAATCATCATTCAGTGGGCTACCAGCATAGAGTTCTCATCATGCCCTATCCGCTGAGGTATCCTCAGGTAGTTTTTTTGGGCATCAGGAGCAGTAGTTTCGTCAGAGGAGGGGTTGTTTCGAGTGCGGAGATTTTGGTCACATTATGAGTGATTTCCCTAGGCTATTGAGTGGGACTCCATATCGGAGTACTCGGCCGATGGAACCAGCACCAGCTCCTTTACCACCAGCCCAGCCAGCCAGGGGTGGAGCTTAGTCAGCTAGGGGTAGAGCCCAGTCAGCTAGGGGTCGCCCGGGAGAGGGAGGCAGATCAAGGGTTGGCCAGGCCCGTTTCTATGCCCTCCCTTCCAGACTAGATGTTATTGTTTCAGATGCTATGATTACAGGTATTATCTCAGTTTGTCACAGAGATGCCTCTGTATTATTTGACCCTGTTTTGACATATTCATATGTTTCCTCGTATTTCGCCCATTTTCTGGTTATGCCCCGTGAGTCTTTAGTTTCATCTATTCATGTATCTACTCTTGTGGGCGATATTATTGTTGTGGACCATATATATCGGTCATGTGTGGTGACTATTGGGTGTTTGGAGACCCGAGTGGACCTTTTGCTGCTCAGTATGGTTGACTTTGTTGTGATATTGGGTATGGATTGGTTATCTCCATGTCATGCTGTTCTAGATTGTCACGCTAAGACCGTGACGTTAGCAATGTCGGGATTTCCGAGGGTTGAGTGTAGCGGTTCAATAGATTATATACCTAGTAGGGTAATTTCATATTTGAAGGCTCAGCGTATGGTTGAGAAGGGTTGCCTATCTTATTTGACTTTTGTGAGGGATGTTAGTGAAGAGACCCCTAACATTGATTCTGTTCCGGTGGTACGGGATTTTCCAGATGTGCTTCCTGCAGACCTACCGGGAATGCTGCATGTCAGGGATATTGACTTCGGTATTGGGCACTCAGCCCATTTCTATTCCACCATATCGTATGGCACCGGCAGAGTTGAAGGGGTTGAAGGAACAACTTCAGGAACTCCTTGATAAGGGATTTATTCGGCCTAGTGTGTCACCTTGGGGTGCGCCGGGTCTATTTGTAAAGAAGAAGGATGGTTCCATGAGGATGTGCATTGATTACAGGCAGTTGAACAAGGTCACAGTCAAGAACGAGTATCCTTTGCCTCGTATTGATGATTTATTTGACCAGCTTCAGGGAGCGAGGGTGTTCTCCAAGATTGATTTGAGGTCCGGTTATCACCAACTGAAGATTCAGGATTTGGATATTCTTAAGACAGCTTTCAGGACTTGTTATGGCCATTATGAGTTCTTGGTGATGTCTTTTGGGCTGACCAATGCCCCAGCAGAGTTCATGTATTTGATGAACAGTGTATTTTAGCCCTATTTGGACTCATTCGTTATTGTATTCATTGATGACATTCTGGTGTACTCTCGTAGCCAGGAGGAGCATGCTCAGCATTTGAGGGTTGTATTGCAGAGATTGAGGGAGGAGAATCTTTATGCAAAGTTCTCCAAGTGTGAGTTTTGGCTCGGTTCAGTAGCATTCTTGGGGCACGTGGTGTCCAGTGAGGGTATTCAGGTGGATCCGAAGAAGATAGAGGCGGTGCGGAGTTGGCCTAGACCGTCCGCAGTGACGGAGATTAGGAGCTTTCTTGGTTTGGCGGGTTATTACCATCGCTTTGTGGAGGGATTTTCATCTATTGCATCACCTTTGACCAAATTGACCCAAAATGGTGCTCCATTCAGGTGGTCAGATGAGTGTGAGGAGAGATTTCAGAAGCTTAAGACTGCCTTGACCACAACTCCAGTGTTAGTTCTGCCATCAGCTTCAGGTTCTTACACCGTGTATTGTGATACCTCGAGGATAGGCATTGGTTGTGTTTTGATGCAGGAGGGTAGGGTGATTGCCTATGCCTCGCACCAGTTGAAGACCCATGAGAAGAACTATCCTGTCCATGATCTTGAGTTAGCAGCCATTGTTCATGCCTTGAAGATTTGGCGTCATTATTTGTATGGGGTTCATTGTGAGATCTATATTGATCACCGGAGTTTGCAAAATCTGTTTAAGTAGAAGGATCTTAATTTGCGTCAGCGAAGATGGTTAGAGCTTGTCAAGGACTATGATATCACTATTTTGTACCATCCGGGGAAGGCCAATGTGGTGGCCGACGCCTTGAGTCACCGGGCAGAGAGTTTGGGGAGTTTAGCGTATCCCCCAACAGTAGAGAGACCCTTGGCATTGGATGTTCATGACCTAGTGGGCCAGCTTGTCAGATTGGATATTTTGGAGCCGGGTCAGATATTGGCTTGTGTGGTCTCCAGGTCTTCTCTTTATGACCGTATCAGGGAGCCTCAGTATGATGACCCCCACCTGCTCGTTCTTCAAGACATGGTTCAGCAAGGTGATGCTAGGTATGTGACCATTGGTGATGACGGTGTATTGAGGATGCAGGGCCGGATATGTGTGCCTAATATAGACGGGCTCAGGGAGTTGATTCTTGAAGAGGCCCACAGCTCGCAGTATTCCATCCACCCGGGTGCCGCGAAGATGTACCAGGATTTGAGGCATCACTATTGGTGGAGGCGGATGAAGAAGGATATAGTTGGGTTTGTGGCTCGGTGTCTCAACTGTCAGCAGGTTAAGTATGAACATCAGAGACCGGGTGGCTTGTTTCAGAGGTTAGAGATCCCAGATGGAAGTAGGAGCGGATCACCATGGACTTCGTAGTTGGGCTCCCACGGACTTTGAGGAAGTTCGATGCTATTTGGGTTATTGTGGATCGGCTGACCAAGTCCGCACACTTCATTCCAGTTGGCACTACTTACTCTTCAGAGCGGTTGGTTGAGATTTACATCCGAGAGATTGATCGCCTGCATTGTGTCCCAATTTCTATCATTTCAGATAGGGGCACTCAGTTTATATCGCAGTTTTGGAGGGCCGTGCAGCGAGAGTTGGGTACTCAGGTTGAGTTGAGCACAGCTTTTCACCCTCAGATGGACGGGCAGTCTGAGTGCACTATTTAGATATTAGAGGACATGTTACCCACTTGTGTCATTGACTTTGGGGGTTCATGGGATCAGTTTCTGCCACTCGCGGAGTTTGCATATAATAACAGTTAGTAGTCGAGCATTCAGATGGCTACGTACGAGGCTTTACATGGGAGGAGGTGTAGATCTCTAGTAGGATGGTTTGAGTCGGGTGAGGCTAGGCTCTTGGGTACAGACTTGGTCCAGGATGCATTAGATAAGGTGAAATTGATTCAGGAGCGGCTTCGCACGGCGCAGTCTAGGCAGAAGAGCTACGCGGATAGGAAGGTCCGTGATATGTCTTTTATGGTTGGGGAGAAGGTTTTGCTGAAGGTATCACCCATGAAGGGTGTTATGAGGTTTGGGAAGAGGGGCAAGTTAAGCCCCCGATTCATTGGGCCTTTTGAGGTGCTTCAGAGGATAGGAGAGGCGGCTTACAAGCTTGCCTTGCCACCCAGCTTGTCGAGTGTGCATCCAGTGTTTCACGTTTCTATGCTCCAGAAGTATATTGGCGATCCATCCCATGTTTTGGACTACAACACGGTTCATTTGGATAGTGATATGACTTATGATGTGGAGCCGATGGCCATTTTGGATCGGCAGGTTCGGAAGTTAAGGTCAAAGGACATAACTTCGGTGAAGGTGCAGTGGAGAGGTCAGCCTGTAGAGGAGGCCACCTAGGAGACCGAGCGGGATATGCGGAGCAGATATCCACACCTATTTGAGACTCCAGGTATGTTTCTAGACCCGTTCGAGAACAAACGATTGTTTAAGAGGGGGAGGATGTAACGACTCGGTCAGTCGTTTCGAGAGTTATATCCCCATTTTCCCCATTTCTTCTTCCTTTTGTGCTTTTAAGCTATAATATGATATATCGAGTTTGTTGGTTCGGGTCCGGAGTGGTTTCAGAGTGGATTGAGACAGTTAGTCTCTTATTTAGAAACTTAAGTTGGAAAGGTCAACCGAACATGGACTTATGTGTAAATGGTCTCAGATTAGAATTTTGATCATTCTACTAGCTCCGTTAGGTGATTTTGGACTTAAGAGCGCATCCGAAATGTGATTTGGAGATCCGTAGTGGAAGTAGGCTTGAATTGGCGAAAGTTGGAAATTTGGCGATTTTGGTCGGCAGTGGAAAATTTGATATCGGGGTCGGAATGGATTTATGGAGGTTGGAGTAGGTTCGTGGTGTCATTTGTGACGTGTGTGTAAAATTTGAGGTAATTCGGACGTGGTTTGGTTGAATCCGAGAGTAATTTAGTATTTTGATGTTGTTTTGAGTGATTCGAAGGCTTGACTAAGTTCGTATGTTGATATATGACTTGTTAGTATGTTTGGTTGAGATCCCTAGGGGCTCGAGCTGATTCCGAGTGGTTAACGGATTGTTTGAAGTTGGAAATAATGCAGCTGAAGCTGCTGCTACTGGTATTTCTGCACCTGCGGAGGGGGAGCCGCAGGTAGGAGGTCGCAGGCGCGCTTGGGAGTTCGCAGGTGCGGACAGTGTTAAGGTAGGCTGGGTCCACAGGTGCATAGGAGAGGTCGCATCTGTGAGTCCGCAGATGCGGATAGGTGCCCGCAGAAGCGGAAATGAGGAGGTCAAGTAGTGGCCGCAGGTGCAAGGTCTTTTTCGCACCTCAGTGGTCGTAGATTCGGATATGGAGCGCAGCTGCGAAGTTAGGGGTTTTAATGATTTTTCGATGGCGCGGAGGTTCTTGCACAGATTCGACACCGCAGGTGCGAAAGCCTTGGGCAGAAAGTATAAAAAGAACACTTCGCGAATTTCGGATCGTTTCCACCATTTACAAGTCGGGTTTTGGAGCTTTTGGAGTGATTTTGAAGGGAGATTCAATGGTTTTCCGTGAGGTAAGTTGCTTGGGCTCTAATACTCCTATCTATGGTGTTTTCCCATTGTATTATCATCTAATTAGCGGGATTTAGGGGTGAAAATAGGGGGTTAGGGCTTGGGATTTTGGAGAGTTTAATTTAAGGATTCGAGGGACCAAATGATGTCGGATGTGATAAATTTTGTATGTATGGACTCGTGAGTGAATGAGCTTTATAGTTTTGTAAATTTTGTCGGATTTCGAGACGTGGGCCCGGGGCGGCCGGGTTTGAACCAATTTCGGGTTTTGAGTCTAATTTGGTAATTTTTCTTGTGGAATTTATTCCTTTAACACATATTGATGGTATTGTAGTGGTTGTGACTAGATTCGGAGAATTTGGAGGCCGAATCAAGGGGCAAGAGCATAGAGGAATAGAGATTTTCTCGATTTGAGGTAAGTAACAGCTTTAAATCTGGTCTTGAGGGTATGAAACCCGGAGTTTGGTATAATGTGACTGTTTGGAGGTGGCACCCATGCCAGGTGACGGGCGTGTGGGTGTACGCCGTGAGGGATTGAGACTTGGTCCATCCCGGGAGACTGTGAAATCTAATAGCCTTTAATTGTGTTTATATGCATTCCTCTTTACTAAAACTTGACTGTTTTCATGATAGAAATCATGCTTAGGCTATATTCCTACTCATGATAGTTATACTCAGTCATAGTGATTCTTGTACATGTTTACCTCAGTCTCTGTTATTTGTTTTCCCTGATGATATACTGTAAAACTTTGATTTGGGATAATTTTCCTTTCTTTATTGAGAGCTATGAGACTAGAGAGGTTCATGACTGAGTAAGGCCGATGGCTTGGTTGTGAGGTATCATTTTTATGGCACGTGAGTTGTCCGTGCGGATCCTTATAGTTTATACTAGGGCACGTGAGTTTTCCGTGCGGATCCAGATATGATATTGTAGCACGTGAGTTGTCCGAGCAGCACGTGAGTTGTCCGTGCAGATTATAGCGTTTGGGCTGTAGGAGCCCCTCATGAGTCTGAACACCCCCAATGAGCGCAATTACCTATAGAGCGTGTGCATTGAGGGCTGAGAGTTGAGTGTCGAGTTGTTGAGAGTTGGAGTGACTGTTGCCCTGAAAGGCTGTACTTATTTTTCATTGTTGATACACTTAGTTTCTATCTGTCTTTGTTGTGAAATTTTTGAAAGTTTCTATATTCGGAGTATCTGCATTTTAACTGTATAAAACTGATTTGACTTAAACTGCCGGATTTGAAAGTATGTCTAATCCTTCCTGGAATTTTTGAAAATGAACCGTACTGTATAGCTTGTCACTGCTTCTTAGTTCCTTATTTATTTCTGTTACTTGCTGAGTTGGTTGTACTTATACTACACCCTGCACTACATGTGTAGATCCAGGTGTGTCTGAGCACGGAGATTGTTGAGTCAAGGCCTGTTGAGTTTCGGAGACTGCAAGGTAGCTGCCAGCGTTCGCAGGACCTTGTTACTCCTTCCATATTTCTTTCCGTTTTGTACTGATATGTAGACATTGGGTGTAATAGTTTTAAATACCTAGACGCTCATGACTTAGTGACACCCCAATGTCGGGCTATTTTTTCGCACTTATGTTTTATTTGGATTTCACCCCGTATTTATGAGAAACTCCAGTTATTTTAAATGTCATAATGCACTTCTGTTAAATTCTAAAAGTATTTTGGAAAGGTCGGCTTTCCTAATACCACGATAGGTATCATCACGACGGGTTAGGTTTTGGGTCGTGACAATTATACGAACCTATTGGAACCGTCAAATCCTGATTTCGAGGTGGTTTACATAAAACGTTGACTGTAAGTCAAAATTAGCATTTTGAAGCCAAACTAGGGAACCAAGTGTTCCGATTTCAACTCGAACCCTTCTAAATCCCGAACTAACCATCCCAACAAGTCATAAAATAGTAAGAGCACATATGAAGAGTCTTATTTAGGGAAACTAGGTTCTAAAAGCAAAACGATCGGTCGGGTCGTTACATATATGGGGTCAACCCAGTCCAAAAAACATATTTCAAACACCCTTCTCAAAAATTTTGAATGCTAATTTTCCCTCTTAAGTTTTTTCTTCGTTCAATTTTGAAAGCTTTGTATCCCATCATTTGAGTGCTAATTAAATAGTGTATTAATGCTAATTCCATCATTTTTCATCCTGAATTTGAATACTAGGTAGCAATTTTGATTATGAAATATAGATATATTTTGCATAGAGAGGTCCCGTTTAATAATCACGATCTTGGGACATAGTAAGACTACTGAAAAAAAGAATCTTAATTTATTATCCTAATAATTTAACCACTGAAGTTATTTACATTCTAGTTAGCCTAATGAATCCTCCATTTTAGTTAGCCTAAAGAATCTAGTCAGTGAACGAATAACCTATTACCGGTACGACTATCTGGTTTAGTTTGAATAGAGTTGTTGTCAAAATTAATGGTGTTAGTTGAATTGTATTAACTATTTTGGTTACCAAAATTGTATTGATAACTAAAATTTTTGAATCCCCATGTAGATATTGAATCCTATTTACTAACAAAATAATTCACATACCAACCATTTAACTTCTCAATAAAGCATTTACACCTCTTATTTACTCTTCCTAACTCCTTTCGAATTCAAGACTGTTCTAGTCTTTTGATATCATTTAAAAAATGAAAAAAAGATACAATTATAACAAATAAAACACGAGATCTAGATGAAGATAGAAATTTGATATTATTCATAGTTCAATAGAAAATAAAAGTACACATACCATAACTGGATGATCTTAAAAATAAAAGCTAAAAAAAGGAAAAAACAACACAAACATAACCTAAAAACTAATTAATTTCAACCGGATGTTCAGACGTTCCTTGTCCTTTCACTTGCACTTTGAAGACAACAAACAATGGTGCAATTTTAACCAACTCAAATTTAACGACCCAGCCTCGCTTGATATTATTCTCCACCACAAAAATTTTCCAGCCTTCTTTGAGCCTTCTTCATTCACCAATGGTCAATCCTACAAACCACTCTTTGTCACAATATTGAAGAAGCACGATGTTATTTATTTCAGGAAGATGCTCGTAGATTCATTTTGGAATATGTTGCAAACAGAAGAAAAAACCATTAGTAATAACTTTTAACCCTAAACTATAAAACACAAAGCCACACTGCCAGAGGAATCAAAAATATGTCGATGCATATATTTATCTGGAGTTAAGGCATTAAAAATAATACTCCCTCCATTTCAATTTATGTGAACCCATTTGACTGGGTAAGGAGTTTAAGAAAAGAGAGAAGACTTTTGAACTTGTGGTGTAGAATGAGGCACATATATTTTGTGTGGCTATAAATCATTACATAAAGGTAAATTGTTTCCAAATAAGGAAAGAGGTCATTCTTTTTGGCACGGACTAAAAAGAAAATATGTTCACATAAATTGAAACGGAGAGAGTAGTAAGAAACTCATTTAGCCCAACCCCCCATAATAAAGCCACACTGCCGGAGGTTAACGGTTTAACTATTTATAGAAATAAACTCATTTACGAGATAGTCATGATTGATGTATGAATCTTTCATAAGTACTTCAAATGTTGGATTATGCTCTTTCTCGTTATCATCAGAAGAGGAGTAAGATAGGGATCGTTTGGCAGAGCTGGGAGAGGATTCCATAGTTGGTTTTCTGGGGTTTGTGTAAGAGTATGCATTTATGTCTATAGGGTTGTGTGGGTGAATGTGTATATATACACGGCCAACCATTCAAAAAGGCATATTTGACCATAAAGTTTAGTAATGGAACCTAATTAAAATGTGTATTTTGCATATTTAGTCCCCTTGTAATGTTAATTTTGACATCAATTATTAGATTTGAGACATAGTTAGCAATTTAATTATGAAATATTATGTCACGACCTAATTTAGGATCATGACCGGCGCTTAGGAGATTGTACCCCCAAGTAAGCCCCATCGATATTTTACAGAAAATCGGACAGAGTTTTCCCTATTTTAGGACTATTCAAAAATTTACCCTATCTCAAAAATTAACAACAAAACCAACCTATATCAACCAAATATCTCATAATCTTCATCAACTAATCAAACAGTTATTCACTATATTAATCAATCACTTACAACACAGTAATCTTAAATTCATCTCCAAAATACTATAAGAGAATCTAATACTAGTCATGGGTCTAATAATAAACGAATACTCAAGACACTAATAAAAATGACTATGGAAAGACTCTAAGAGTTCAAAATGAGAGAACATAACAATTAAATAAAATCTCCGCCCACGCGAAGAAATGCGGGGCTCACCAGAAATTATCAACTTGTGCGTCTGACCAACGAAATCCTCACTCTTCAACTGTTATCTCTAGAAAAAAATAGCGGGGAGTGAGTCGCTAGCTCAGTGAGTAATAATACTTAACCACAACCATTTTTAATTGGGAACAAGTTAGGAAATAATAATAATAATAATAATAATAATAATAATAATAATAATAATAATAATTATTATTATTATTATTATTATTATTATTATTATTATTATTATTATTATTATTATTATTATTATTATTATTATTATTATGCGAATTGTGGTACCCTCTCAAAAATGGTAATTATAATCAGTATATTCATATGCATCATGTAATAGAAATCAATTTAACAGTCGGTAATAAACTCGGTAAACACTGTCTCATAGAAAATCTTTATATTTGGGAGGTTTCCAAGAAAGGACCATGTATCTGTATCACTATGTGGACCCTTTCGTAAAAGGAGTCAAATATAACTATAGGTACCTACTCGAGGGAAAATTGTAATTGTATGCTAGTTCTACCTTCCCACTAGCGAGGGCTATAACTGTAATCGTTAATCTTATAAATACAAGGTGTACCAGGTCTAACAAACCCGTCGTTAGCTACGGGATCCTTCAAAGTCTCCTTCCACTTATACTTTTCTTTGTAAACAGTAAATATTCACATGAAAGCATTTTCAAAATAGTATAGGGCATTTCAATTCTTATCAAATCATATAATCCAATGTAATCATATCTCAAGTAACAGTAAAACATGTGTAGTAACAGTGAGAACCTTTTAAATAACTGTAAATATCTCAAGTAAACTATTCAGTGCCATATCAAGTAAAGGACTTGTCCCACATGCAATTTCAAACATTCGGCAACATATTTTATTTTCAAAATATAGTATAAACTATGCAGATTATAAAAACACAAATTGTGGTAAGATTACTACTCACAGTACTCGTGCAGGAATACTAAACGCATCACCTCGAGCACTTCGTTCCACTTCTTCAACTACCTACTTGTAACAAAATCAATCTATGTATTAACTTTGTGAATTACCAACATAATTGGTCCGTCCCTGTCACCTTTAATTAATTCCCCTGTTTTCACTCCTCTGAAATATGCCTAATGATTCTCTGCTAAGCAATTTAGTAGTACTCAAGTGGATAGAAATTATAGTTCTCTATTTGTTCTTATATTTTTTTTATTTGAATCTTTTTCTCATGTAGTACTTTACAAGTATTAACACCCTCTCTGCTTTTTTAACGGTAGGTGTAACGACCCGACTTGTTATTTTGAGAATTAGTATTCCGTTTGGTGGTTTAAGGTCTCGAGAAGCTTTGAAATGTGTATTATGACTTGTGAGGGTGGTCAAGTTTGGTTTTCGAATGATTCATGATTTAAATGAAAGAACAATTCTTGTTTTGGAAGCTTAAATTAAAATAATTGATTGGATGATGAATTATGTGAAAACAATCCCGAAATGGAGTTTTGATGATTCCAATAGCTCCGTATAGTGATTTTGGACTTAGGAGCGTGTCCGAAATATTTTTTGGAAGTCCGTAGGGGAATTTGGCTTGAAATGAAAAAATTTGAATTTTTGGAAAGTTTGACCGGGGAACTGACTTTTTGATATCGGGGTCAGAATCCAGTTCTGAAAATTTTCATAGCTCTGTTATATCATTTATGACTTGTGTACAAAATTTGAGGTCAACTTGATTTGATAAGTTTCGTCATTTAATGTAGAAGTTGGAATTTCTACCATTGTTTGATGTAGTTTGAAATTTTGACTAAGTTCATATGATGTTTTAGGACTTATTGGTATGAATTGACGGGTCCCGAGGGTCTTGGTTGAATTTTTGGATCATCGGTTTAGAGACTAGTAAAGTTAAGAAATTTGGGAGTTTGACCATGGTCAATATCGGGTCATGACGACCTCTTTTCAGTGTTTTGAGCGTGCGAGCAGGTCCATAGCATGTTTTATGATTGAAATTCATATATGGTTTGTGTCCGGGAGTTTCCGGATGAGTTTTGGGGTGGTTTCAGATCATTTTGGAGAAGTTTGAGTTTGCTAGTTTCTGGTGAGGTACTGTTCATTCGCAATTGCGAAACATTTATCGCAATTGCGAAAACACTGTTCATTCGTAATTGCGAACCATTAATCGCAATTATGAAAACACTGTTCATTTGCAATTGCGAACCATTTATCGCAATTGCAAAAATACTGTTCATTTGCAATTGTGAACCATTTATCGCAATTGCGAAAACACTGTTCATGGGAGGTACTGTTCATTCGCAAATGCGAACCTGGACAAAATGTTTAAGATTCCCATTTTCTATTTTTGACGAATTGAAGCTCGGGAAGAGGCATTTTTTGGAAGATTTTCAAGGAAAACCACGAGGTAAGTGTACTTAACTCAATTTTGGTTAAAATACCTGAATCCATTGTTGTTTTTATCCCGAAATATGTGAATTGGGTTGAAAATAGTAGAAATTTTCATAAATTTTAACTAAGGATTTGGAGGTCGAGTTGATGTCGGAATTTGATAAAATTTGTATGGTTGAACTCGTGGTTGGACGAAGTTCATATTTCATAATATTTGTCGAGTTTTGAGATGTGGGCCCCACTGTCGATTTTTGAGTGAAATTTCGGATTTTTATGAAAAATTTGTATTTTCATATGGAATAATTGCTATAATTTTTATGGGCTGAAACGAATTAATTGTGACTAGATACGAGGCTTTCGGAGATCAATTCTTGAGGCAAGGGCATAGCGGAGTGAGAATTACATTATTCGAGGTAAGTAACACTTCTAAACTTGGTTCTGAGGGTATGAATCCCCGAATTGGTGTTATATGAATTGTTTGGAGGTGACACACATGATAGTTGACGAGTGTGTGGACGTGCACCATTGAAACTGTGACTTGAATAAATTCTATGAAGTTGTAAAAATTAAAGAATCATGTTATTCTCTGAACATTTTCCACATGTTAGAGAAATTGAGCTAAAGCTCTTATTAAAGATCATGTTTAGGCTACGTGCCGATATTTTGGGACCCATGGGGTCGTGTTGCTGTTAAATTAATTATTTTAAAATATACATTTCATACTCAGTCATGCTCATCCATTGTGAGGATATTTATGGGATCGGGTTGCCCGCCTATAGCAGGCCTTATTGGCTTTATTATTATATGGATCGGGGTTGCCCGCCTACAGCAGGCCTTATTGGCTTTATTATTATATGGATCGGGGCTTCCCACTTGCAGCAGGCCTTATTGGCTTTATTATTATGTGGATTGGGGTTGCCCGCATGCAGCAGACCTTATAGGCTTTATTATTATACGGATCGGGACTGCCCGCCTGCAGTAGGCCATATCGGCTTTATATTACGCTTGGGCTGAAGGAGCCCCTCCGGAGTCTGTACACACCCCCAGTGAGCGTAGATGATTATGTATATTCGGGATGGATTTTCCCAGGGCATGGACTTGCCTTACTTATTTATATTGTGATGAATTTACCTGGACATGGATCTTGTCTGTATTATTTTCATTCGGGGATAAATTTCCCTGGGCTGGATTGGCCTTATACGGTACTGAGAGACTGACTATTAGTTGATGTATATATATATGGGATGGAATACCCCTGAGCCGGATTGGCCATAAACAGTACCGAGTGACCGGATAATTTGTGACTAGTATTACATGAGATCTTTCCAATAAGATGTCATATTCCTCATATCATGCAGTATTGATCTATTTCACTTGTACTGAGTTTAACTGTTGAACTTGAAAGCATGCCTACATTTATGTACCATTATTTATAGTGGACTGTACCTGCAGAGCACATCATTACTTTCAGCCTAGAGGTTAGTCTTGTTACTTATTGAGTTGGTTATACTCATACTACACTCTGCACCTCGTGTGCAGATCCAGGTGCTTTCGGACACGGAGACTATTAGATTTCAGAGTACTATCAGTTGGAGACTATCAAGGTAGCTGCTTGGCGTCCGCTGACCTTGTCTCTCTTTCCTTCAGTTATTGTACTGTTTTATACTTTCTGACAGTGATTTTTATCAGTCAGATATTGTATTTATATTAGATGCTCATGTACTCAGTGACATTGGGTTTTGGGAGTATTATATTTGTATTTGTGAGATTTTTTCTGGTGAATTTAATTATTATGTTTTCAAATTTTAAAAGATATGGTGGTGTATTGAGATTGTCGGCTTGCCTAGTATTGAGATAGGCGCCATCACGATAGGTGAGATTTTGGGTCATGACAATAGGGGTTAGGCTTGCGTACATACTACCCTCCCCACACCCCACTTGTGGGATTACACTGGGTCTGTTGTTGTTTTTGTAGTACTTTACAAGTATTGTTAACCTGTACATTAGAGTTCTTGGTATAAACTAGTAGAATATATTCTTTTTTCAATCTTCATAGGGAATCCATGATTGTGCTAAATAAAAAGAACACCTGGAGTTTCTTGTTTCTTTCCATTACTGCGAAACGCCAAACTAAATCTTCATATATTAGTTTATCTCAAATCTGATAACGATCAATATATATACCCATTTAAGTAAAAATAATACAACTACACTGTTTTCTTTTTACTTTATTATTATTATTATTTTATTTTTACACATGATTCTTTTCTACTCTAAACGATGAGCCAAAATCAGAAAAAGACATAAATTTTTCATAATATTTCTCATAACTGTTTAATCTTTAATTTTTTTTCTTACTTAATAAGATTGCATAGACAAAAGAAGCAACTCAAACAAAATTGTAGAAAGGAAGTGAACCTTTTAACCAGAGAAGAGTCTGGGCTAGAAGGATTATGAACAAGCACCAAGAGTTAAACCTTCTTCTTCTTCTATGTTCTTGTAAAGTTTTTTTTATTTTACGATTTCACCAAATCCCCTTTTCTCTATTTGCTGCTTCGTGACCCTTCCTCTTTGTCTCGTTTCTTCTTTTTCCTTTTTACCAGATTCTCATCTGGTGGGCTTCGACCCTTTTTAGTGCATCTTCCCTTCTTTTCTTTCTTTTTTTTGTTGGTTTTGTTTTTATTAGTTTGTCTTTTTTTTGCTAATTACTTAAATACCCTTATTTTTAAATATGATGTATTACATATTAATGAATTAAGGGTCCCTGTGTAATGTTCATTTTGACCTCAATTGTTAAATTATTTAATTCAAATCATAATAATAAGTAGATATTATAGTAACCATATAGGTCCATTGACTAAGGTTGTAGTCATATAACCTATGTCAATTACATCATTGTAATTCATAGTTATATTGACCGTTTATATAATTTCATTCATTAAGGTTATACGTATCGGCATATAGGTATTCATAGCAACCATATAAGTCCATTGACTAAGGTTATAGTAATATTTTGTAATTCATATTTATATTGACCGTTTATATAATAGTCATTTATATAATTTTATTCATTAAGGTAATAAGTGTAATGACCCGACCTGTCATTTTGCTTTCTAAATCCTTGTTCTCCTAAATACGACTCTTATGTGATTTTACTGTTTTATGACTTGCGGGGATGGTTAGTTCGGGATTTGATAGGGTTCGGGTTAAAATCGGAACACTTGGTTCATCAAGGTTGGCTAAAATGGCTAAGTTTGACTTTGGTTAACGTCTTGAGTAAACGACCTTAGAATCAGGATTTGATGGTCCCAATAGGTTCGTATGATGATTTTGGACTTGGGCGTATGTTCGGATCAGGTTTTGGATGACCCGGGGGCGTTTCGACGCTTAATATGGATAGTTGGTACCTTGAAGGTTTAAAAGTTCTTTAAATTTGGTTTAGAGTAGGTTTTGGTGTTATTGAGGTTCGTTTAGGATTTCGAGCCTGATAATAGTTCTGTATGGTGATTTAAGACTTGCACGCAAGATTTGGTGTCATTCCGAGTAGTTTAAGCATGTTTCGGCGCGTTTGGAGTAAGTTGGAAGAACTTGAAGTTCATAAGTTAATTCAATTTGGTTTGAGGTGTGATTCTTAGTTTTGATGTTGTTTTAGGCTTTCTGAGGGTGCGAGTGAGTCCGTGTTATGATTTAAAGCTTTATGGTATGTTTGGGCGGGCCCCCGGGGGCCTCGGGTGTTAATCGGACGTCCCGGACCAAGTTTTGGATTTAGAGGAAAATGGCCGAAGCATCCAGCTTCTGGTGTAATCGCACTTGCGGAAGGCCAGCATAGGTGCGAGCTTGCAGAAGTGAGCCAACAACTGTAGGAGCGTCCCAGCAAGGGCTGCCCAGGAATCGCAGAAGCGGGGATGCCAGCTGAGGGGATGACCGCATCTGTGAGGCCCTTTCCGCAGATGCGGCTAAGGAGCTGCAGAAATGGAAGTCCTGGAGGCAGTGAGCATCATTTATTACGGGACTTAAGCCATTTCAAACACATTTCTCTCACTTTTGAGCGATTTTGGAGCTTCTTGAGAGGGGTATTTATCTAGCAACTTGGAGGTAAGTAAATTCTATCTAATGTAAGTTAAATACATAGATTATGGGTAGATTTTAACATGTGAATTTGTGAAAAATTGTGGTTTTAGATGAAAAA
This sequence comes from Nicotiana tabacum, assembly GCF_000715075.1. Classification (NCBI taxonomy): domain Eukaryota; kingdom Viridiplantae; phylum Streptophyta; class Magnoliopsida; order Solanales; family Solanaceae; genus Nicotiana; species Nicotiana tabacum. Next base: position 121,276,722 of record NC_134081.1, read on the forward strand.
TCTAGGTTTTGATAAAAATAGAGTTAAACCACAAAAATGGTTATGGGATTGAGTGAAAATTATATATTTGAGTTCGTGAGTTTATGAGTAACAACTTTTTTCGAAAATTTCCGGAATCCGGGCACGTAGGCCCGGGGATAAATTTTAGGAATCCTTCAATTGGGGTTGGGTAATCACTCTAATAGTTAGAATATGAGCTTTTGAACATGTATTGATATATTTATACAACATTTGACTAGTTTTGGATTGTTCGACACCGAGTTGAGGCTTTAGAGTGAATTTGAGGCCGGAAAGTGAGCTTTGAGATGAGGTAAGTCTCTTGCCTAACCTTGTAAGAGGAAATTTACCCCATAAATGATTTAAATTAATATTTGCTTCTGATTGAGGGGGCTACGTACGTACGAGGTGACGAGAGTCCGTGTGTAGCTACTAATTATGCTTATGTTCGGGTAGTTTAGGACCCAAATCATGAACTATTTAAAGTGTTTGCGCCCTACTTGTTAATTAAAGTTCCTAAACTATATTAGAACTTGTGAGAGGAATTGTGAAGGACCGCAAATGGAATTTGTATTACATTGTATATTATCCTTTAATAACATTTAAATCAAATGCTTATAAAGTATCCTCTCTTCTTGTGGAGCGGGCCGAATGCCTCGGCAATAGATAGATGTATCTATGGTTCATGCCGCTCGACCCTCGGTAGTGTACATATTATTCAGGATCGGGCTGTACGACCTCGGCATAATCATGCGTGATAATACTCGGAGTTTAATTATACATTTGAAATCATTTCATGACTTGAGAAGTTGAATCTTATATGACTGAATTAATTTGGGAATTTCCATGTATAAAATAATTATTTATTTCCTACTTTTTAATGACTTATTGTTATTATTATCATCTCTATAACCCATGCTTATTTAGAACTTTTGTACTACTATTGTTAACCCATAGTAAGTGTCGATGTCGACCCCTCGTCACTTCTTCGAGGTTAGACTTGATACTTACTGGGCACATGTTGTTTATGTACTCATGCTACACTTCTGCACTAACCGTGCAGGATATGAGATAGGTGCATCTGGTGGACATACTGGCACGCATCCCCATTATCTGGAGGCCTAGTGGTGAGTTGATTCCTGAGCCGTTTCGCAACACCTAGAGTCTCTCCTTTGCTTTCATTTTCTGTCTATTTTTATTTCAGACAATAGCTAGAGTTTGTATAATCTATTAGTGCTCATACACTTGTGACTCCAGGTCTTGGCACATACATTAGCAGATTTTATGGTTTTGGATTATTACAATTGTTACGATTGCACTCACCCGCTTTCGTTATATTTATTTAGATCAGCTGTTTCTTAATCTTTTAACTAATGGAATTTTAAATACTTGGAAATTTATTAAAAAAAGGAAATCACGTGGTTAGTCCACCGTTGGCTTGCCTAGCAGCGGCGCTAGGTGCCATTACGACCTATAAGAGAATTGAGTCGTGAAAACATAGTATCAGAGTAGCTTTAGTAGGGCCAGATGTCGCTGACCGACTATGAGGCAAGATTCTTTGAGTTGTCTCTTCATGCACTTATGATACTTCCTACCGATACAGAGAGAGTGCGGACATCTGTTGTCGGTCTGCACTCTGGTATCCAGACCACCATAGCTCGAGAGGTGGAGATGGGGACTTCTTACGGGCTAGTTGTGGAGATAGCTCGGAGGATCGAGGGTGTCCGTCAGCAGAGCCGAGAGAAGGCAACGAGGGATAAACAATTTTGATATTCTGGAGAGTTTAGTGGTGCCCTGGCTGGGGGCAGGGGTCAGTTCGTGAGGGGTTAATCTAACAGGCCCACATATCCCGCACCGCCGCCTCCTCGGGGTGCTCCAGTTCGACCTTATTTCAATGCCATGCCATAGAGTTCCTACCTCCCACCAGCTATTCAGGGTTCCTCCAGTGGGTATTCAGGCCGTCAGGGTCAGACTTCAGGCCAGCAGTCCACCGTGCCGAGAGGTTGTTTTGAGTGTGGGGATTTCAGTCATATGCGTAGGGTCTGCCCCAGGCTTCGGGGCAAGGCAGTGCAGCAGGGTGAACAGCCTATGATTACAGCACCAACTGCCCCACCATCCATCTGACCACCCAGATGTGGTGGGCAGGTGGGTAAGGGCTGTCCTAGAGGTGGAGGCGAGTCAGGTGGTGCTCCAGGTACGTTTTATGCTTTTTCGGCTAGACTAGATGTAGTGTCCTCATATACCGTGATCACATGTATTATTTCTGTCTGTGGTAGGGATGCTTCAGTACTATTTGACGCAGGATCTACATATTCATATGTTTCATCTCTGTTTATTCATTTCTTGGGTGTTCCTCGTGAGTCCTTGGGTACTCTTGTTTATGTGTCCACTCCTATGGGCGATTCTGTTGTTGTGGATCAGATCTACCGGTCCTGTATCATTACATTATGTGGTTATGATACTAGAGAGAATCTTCTGTTGCTCGATATGACCGACTTTGAGGTCATCCTGGGAATGGACTGGTTATCTCCATATCATGCCATCCTTGATTAACATGCCAAGACTATTACCTTGGCGATGCCAGAGTCACCTAGATTAGAGTGGAAGGGTTCGTTTGTTAGTGCATCTAGTCGAGTTATTTCTTTTCTGAAGGCTTGACACATGGTCGAGAAGGGTTGTTTGGCTTATCTAGCCTATGTTCGGGATACTACCACAGAGACTCAGGTGATTGATTCAGTGCCCGTGGTCCGGGAGTTCTCCGATGTGTTCCTTCTGATCTTCCAGGCATGCCACCAGATCGTGATAACGAGTTTTTTATTGATTTGGCTCTAGGTACCCAGCCTATATCTATCCCACTATATTGCATGGCTCTGAAAGAGTTGAAGGAACAACTTGAGGAGTTGCTAACAAAAGGGTTCGTCAGACCAAGTGTATCGCCTTGAGAGGCACCAGTGTTATTTTTGAAGAAGAAAGATGGGGCTATGCGGATGTGCATTAATTACCGCCATTTGAACAAAGTTACCATCAAGAACAAGTACTTGTTGCCGCATATTGATGACTTGTTTGACAAGTTGTAGGGTGCCAGGGTTATTTCTAAGATCGACTTGATATCGGGGTATTATCAGTTGAAGATTTGGGATTTGGATGTTCCGAAGACAGCTTTCCGGACTAGATATGGCCATTATGAGTTTCTGGTGATGTCCTTTGGCTTGACTAATGCCCCGGTGACGTTTATGGATTTTATGAACCGAGTGTTCAGGCCACATATTGACTCGTTTGTCATTGTCTTCATTGATGACATTTTGATCTACTCACATAGCATGGAGGAGCACGAGCAACATTTCAGAGTGGTGCTTCATACCTTGTGAGAATAGAAGTTATATGCTAAGTTCTCCAAGTGTGAGTTCTGGTTGGATTCTGTGGCATTCTTAGAGCATGTTATATCAGGCGAGGGTATTAAGGTAGACCCCAAGAAAATCGAGGCAGTTCAGAGTTGGCCTCGTCCTACCATAGCGATTGAGAAAAGGAGCTTCCTAGGGTTAGCGGGTTATTATCGTCAGTTTGTGGAGGGCTTCTCATCTATTGCTGCACCTTTGACTAGATTGACCCAGAAGGGTGCTCCATTTCGATCGTCCGATGATTGTGAGGTGAGCTTTAAGAAGCTCAAGACCGCATTGACTTCAACACCAGTGTTAGTGTTGCCTTTCAGTTCAGGGATGTATACTGTGTATTGTGACGCTTCACGCGTTGGTTTGGGTTGTGTATTAATGCAGGAAGGGCGAGTTATATCATATGCTTCGCGTCACCTGAAGCTTCACGAGAAGAATTACCCTGTACACGATTTGAAGTTGGTTGCAATTGTTCATGCACTTAAGATCTGGAGGCATTATCTTTATGGGGTGTCCTATGAGGTTTACACCGATCATCGCAGCTTGCAGCATTTGTTCAAAAAGAGGGATCTCAATTTGAGGCAACGCAGGTGGCTCGAGTTACTAAAAGATTATGATATTACCATCCTTTATCATCTGGGCAAGGGTAATGTAGTAGCGAATGCCTTGAGCAGAAAGGCGGAGAGTATGGGTAATTTGGCATTCATTTCAGTGGAGGAGAGGCCACTAGCCTTGGACATTCAGTCCTTGGCTAATAGACTTGTGAGGTTGGATATTTCAGAGCCCAACAGAGTTCTTGCGTGTGTCGTCACTCAATCTTCACTATTCGAACAGATCAAGGCTCGCCAGTTTGATGATCCGAACTTGTTGGTTCTCATAGAGACGGTACTATAGGGAGGTGCCAAGGAGGCTACTATCAGTGAGGATGGTGTTCTGCGACTCTAGGGTCGGCTATGTGTTCCTAATATTGATGGCTTGAGGGAGAAGATCCTAGAAGAGGCACACCGTTCTTGGTATTCTATTCATGCAGGTGCTACGAAGATGTATCGCGACATAAGGAAACATTATTGGTGGCGGTTGATGAAGAAGGACATAGTTGAGTATGTGGCGAAGTGCCTAAATTGCCAGCAGGTCAAGTATGAGCACCAAAGGCCAGGTGGCCTACTTCAGCAGATGACTATACGTGAGTGATAATGGGAGCGCATTACTATGGACTTCGTAGTCTGGTTGCCAAAGACCTTACGAAAGTTTGATGCAGTTTGGGTCATTGTCGACAGGTTGACCAAGTCGGCACCCTTCATTTCGGCTGTGACCACGTACTCTTCAGAGAGGTTGGCCCAGATTTATATTCAGGAGATTATCCGGTTGTATGGTGTACCTATTTCTATTATATCAGATAGAGGCCCTCAGTTTACTTCGCATTTCTGGAGAGCAGTACAGAGTGAGTTGGGGACCCGTGTAGAGCTCAGTATAACTTTTCATCCGCAGATCGACGGGTAGTCGGAGCGGACAATTCAGATCTTGGAGGGTATGCTCAGAGCATGTGTGATTGACTTCGGAGGACAGTGGGATCGATTCTTGCCTTTGGCTGAGTTTGCTTACAACAACAATTATCAGTCCAGCATCGAGGTGGGTACATTTGAGGCTTTATATGGTCGGCGATGTCGTTCTCCCATCGGATGGTTTGAGCCCGGAGTGGCTAAGTTGTATGGTGCTGATTTGTTGGAGGATGCCTTAGAAAAGGTAAAGCTAATTCAGGAGCGACTTCGCATAGCACAGTCCAGACAGAAGAGTTACGTGGATCAGAACACGTGTGATTTATCTTTTACGGTGGGTGAGAAAGTTCTCTTGAAGGTCTCGCCGATGAAGGGGATCGTGAGGTTCGGAAAGAAGGGAAAGTTAAGCCCAAGGTTTATAGGTCTGTTTGAGGTGTTGAGATGATTTGGGAAGGTTGCTTATGAGCTTTCTTTTCCTCCAGTCTATTGGGAGTTCATCCAGTTTTCCACGTGTCTATGCTCCGGAGGTATCATGCCGACAGATCGCACGTGTTGGATTACAACACGATTCAGTTAGATGAGAGCCTGGATTATGAGGAGGAGCCAGTTGCCATTGTTGACAGACAGGTTCGCCAGTTGAGGTCCAAGAAGATTTCTGCAGTAAAGGTTCAGTGGAGAGGTCAACCAGTCGAGGAGGTGACTTGGGAGACCAAGGAGGACATGCAGAGCAGATATCCACACTTGTTCAGCACTCCGGGTATGATTCTAGACCTGTTCGTGGACGAACGTTTGTTTAAGAGTTGGAGAATGTAATGACCCGACCGTTCATTTTGATTTCTAGATCCTCGTTCCCCTAAATAAGACTTCCCGTATGTGCTTATACTATTTTATGACTTGCGGGAATGGATAGTTCTGGATTTGGTAGGGATTCGGGTAGAAATCGGAACACTTGGTTCCTTAAGGTTGGCTAAAAGGGCTAAGTTTGACTTTGGTCAAAGTCATGAGTAAACGACCTCATAATCGGGATTTGACGGTCCCAATAGGGTTGTCTGATGATTTTGGACGTGGGCGTATGTTCGAATCGGGTTTTAGATGACCCGGGAGTGTTTCAGCACTTAATATGGATAGTTGGCACCTTGAAGATTTTAAAGTTCTTTAAATTTGGTTTGGAGTAGGTTTTGGTGTTATCGAGGTCTATTTGGGATTCCGAGCCCGGGAATAGTTCCGTGTGGTGATTTAAAACTTGCACGCAAAATTTGGTGTCATTTTGAGTAGTTTAAGTATGTTTCGGCGCGTTCGGAGTATGTTGGAAGAACTTGAAGTTCATAAGTTGATTCAATTTGGTTTGGGGTGTGATTCTTAGTTTTGATGTTGTTTTATGCATTCCGAGGGTGCGAGAGAGTCCGTGTTATGATTTCAAGCTTGATGGTATATTTGGGCGGGGCCCCAGGGGCCTCGGGTGTTAATCGGACGTGGCGTGGACCATGTTTTGGACTTAGAGGAAAATGGCTGAAGCATCCTGCTTCTGGTGTAATCGCACCTGCGGAAGACCAGCCGCAGGTGCGAGCTCGCAGAAGCGAGCCAACAACCGCAGAAGCATCCCAGTAAGGGCTTCCCAGGAATCGCAGAAGCGGGGGAAGGTGCAGGTGCGACGTGCTCACCGCAGAAGCAGGGAAGCCAGATGAGGTGAGGAGCGCATCTGCGAGGATCTTTACGAAGATGCGGCCAAGGAGCCACAGAAGCGGAAGTCCTGGAGGCAGTGAGCTTCATTTATTACTTAAGCCATTTCTAACCCATTTCTCTCACTTTTGGGCGATTTTGGAGCTTCTTGAGAGAGGTATTCACCTAGCAACTTGGAGGTAAGTAAATTTTATCTAATGTAAGTTAAATACATAGATTATGGGTAGATTTTAACATGTGAATTTGTGAAAAATTATTGGTTTAGATGAAAAATCTAGGTTTTGATAAAAATGGGGTTTAACCATGAAAATGGTTATGGGATTGAGTGAAAATTATATATTGGAGTTCGTGAGTTTATGGGTAACAACTTTCTTCGAATATTTTCGGAATTCGGGCACGTGGGCCCGGGGATAAATTTTAGGAACCCTTCAATTGGGGTTGGGTAATCACTTTAATAGTTAGAATATGAACTTTGAACATGTCTTGATATGTTTATACAACATTTGACTAGTTTCAGATTGTTCGGCACTGAGTTGAGGCTTTAGAGTGAATTTGAGGCCGGAAAGTGAGCTTTGAGATGAGGTAAGTCTCTTGCCTAACCTTGTAAGAGGAAATTTACCCCATAGGTGATTTAAATTAATGTTTTCTTCTAATTGAGAGGGCTACGTACATACGAGGTGATGAAAGTCTGTGCGTAGCTACTAATTATGCTTATGTCTGGGTAGTTTAGGACTCAAATCATGAATTATTTGAAGTGTTTGCACCCTACTTGTTAATTAAAGTGCCTAAACTATATTAGAACTTGTGAGAGGAATTGTGAAGGACCGTTAATGGAATTTGTATTACATTGTGTATTAGCCTTATAAAGTATCCTCTCTTCTTGTGGAGCGGGCCGAACGCCTCGGCAGTAGATAGATGCATCTACTCAAGAACTCAAATATATAATTTCTATCCAATTCCGAAACCATTTTCGTGGTTAAAATCTCATTTTTTTTAAAATCTAGGTTTTTCCTCTAAACCTTTGATTTCCTAGATTTACTAGTTATAATCTACCCATAATCTATGTATTTAACTCAAGGTGTGTAGAATGAACTTACCTTCCAATTGCTAGTTGAAATCCCCTCTCAAAAAGCTCTAAAATAGCCCAAACATGGAAGAAAAGAGGACTAAGATGAACTGAGCCTCGTCCGTTTTTAAGTTTCTGTCCAAGCAGGTTTTTCGCACCTGCGGCTAGCTAGCTGTTTCTGCAGCTCCGCATCTGCGGAAAAGGTCTCTTAGATGCGGTTTTTCCCCCTAAGTCGGCCATGCACTTCTGCGGTCAGCAGCTCGCATCTGCGAGTCCGCTTCTGCGACTTGTACGTCGCACCTGTGCCTGCTCCACACCTGCGCCTTCTTCGCACCTACGCTTATCTCCTTCGCACATGCGCCTTCGCAGGTGCGGCCCTTTTTCCGCGTCTGCGGTTCTGATAGAACTGGGGAGCTTCAGCTTTGGCTCTCAATTTCCAACTTAGTCCGAGCCTCGTCTGATTAATGCTCGGGGCCCCTAGGGCCTCGACCGAATATACCAACAAGTTCTAAATCATAAAACGGACTTGCTTGAACACTCGGAACTAGTAAAACAATATCAAAACTAAAAATCATACCTCAAACCAAATTGATTCAACTTAGAAATTTCAAATTCTTCAAACTTACTCTAAACGTGCCGAAACATACTTATACTACCTGGAATGACACCAAATTTTGCGTGCAAGTCTTAAATCACCATACGGAACTATTCCCATACTCGAAATTTCAAACGGACCTCGATTACTCCAAAACCTACTCCAAACCAAATTTAAAGAACTTTAAACCTTCAAATAGTTGGTTTTCACTATTAAGCGCTAAAACGCTCCCGGGTTATCCAAAACCCGATTCGAACATACGCCCAAGTTCAAAATCATCATTCGAACCTATTGGAACCATCAAATCCCGATTCCAGGGTTGTTTTCTCAAAATGTTGACCGAAGTCAAACTTGGCATTTTAAAGCCAAACTAAGGAACCAAGTGTTCTGATTTCAACCCGAACACTTCCAAATCCCAAACCAACCATCCCCGTAAGTCATAAATCAATAAAAGCACATACGAGGAGTTTTATTTAGGAGAACGGGGTTCTAAAAGTCAAAATGACCGGTTGGGTCATTACACTCTTTCTGCTGAATCATTTATGTGTAATTTACTATTACCTTGCAAATTGATCACTGACCATCCCATGTTACAACACTGTCTTAATAACTAGCCTAAATATGTGTCTCTGCTATCTGTAACTCTGATAATTGTATTCCTTGACTTGTCAATCCTGTAGTCTTTAGCATTGCCTAAGACTTCTAGGATAAATGTTCCACCTCTTCTCTTATGTGTGATCGACTGACAGGAATCCTGATGTCTGCTTGTCCTATTAATTTTTAGATGATCTGATCTTTTACCTACCATAAGTTTTCTTGGAATCATTGTGCTATGATCAATGCTTATTATGATATGTTGGCCAAATTGCCCCACTAGTCTATTGTTATGTTGTTTGTAACCATATTCTCATTAGATCATCATGTTAAAACCTTCATGTGAAATTTGTACTCTACTTGCTTCCTACCTATGATTATGCTAGATTGTCATTTGAATTTCTTTAGGTTGGTCCTGAGTCATGCTTTACTTTGAAACTCTATGTGGAGTGGCTTGCTAGCTCATGTTGCACAATATGGTCACTTAAAACATTATTTTTTTGGAAATACAAACATGAACCTGCCTCACATATGTCTCATATGCCTTCCAATTTAATGTTATCTTTTCTATGTGCCTTTGTCTTATAGATGCTGATAGCTATAGTCTTAAGAACTGAGTATGTGGATTTAGAGTTTTCTTAACTAATTCAGTGAGTAGTTGTTTGGTTAAGTTTTTCATCTGCCACTACTAGGTGAGTGAATCCTCCACTTCTGCCTAGTATGGGTCTATATATGAGTTTGAAGCTTGTAATTGGTATACTCTAATAATTGAGTCGAGATTGGGTCCGGGTTTGCTGCTGGTGCGAAGAATGAGTTTGTTGAAGGCCCAGGCAGTACTGTGTTATCTCCTTTTGGGACTGCTGTTGGGTCTGTTGTTGTTCCTTGTGTAATATTTATATTTATATTCATTATCTGGGGCTATAATGATTTGTAAATAATCAATTGGGGTGCTAATGAAGTTGGGGGAGACGGGTATGTTCTAATGCTTGCATAAAAGGGTAGAAAACATGCCTATAGGGTCTGTGTTCTATTTGTTATTTCGTTCAGCATGCCTTATATGATTTCGTTTAGTGCATTACACACTAATAGAAATCATGCCTAGAGGAATCACGCACACACTTTACTTAACTTATCAAAATATGTTGGCTCAAGTAATTGCTACCCTTGTTTTCATGTGTACTACTAAACGCTTTAGATAGCATGCCTATAGGATACAATAACACATGTTTTGCTAATATTCACCTAGATACTATGTCTATAGGGTTTTAATTAATCAATCAATCAACTGATTCTATTGCTCTTAGTACACTGCTCCTTTAGATATCATGACTATAGGATCTTAATCAACTAATCAATTATTTTGTTACTTCGTCGCATTGCCACAATTAGACGACATGCCTATAGGGATAAAGTATATAAAATCAATTTAATCAGATAATCAGAGATCACGCCTATAGGTTTGTAATGCCTTTAATCTGTAAATCTGTTGGCCTAAAGTTACAACGTTGCTGGAAATCCAGAATCACCTAGGAACCATGCCTATAGGAATTTAAGACTTGATCCTGAAAATTGTATATTGCTGAATCTGCCCGCGTGCAATTTACCGTTTATATGTGGAGGTTAACTTGAACCCTTTCTTGCATTTATGTGTAGTCCTATATGTTTTGAATGCGCGCTAGTTTTCTAATTTTTAAGCATCCTAAGTGAAGTTTAGAACCACCCAAATAGAGGTCCAAAGCCTCCTGGACCATAGGTATGGGACGTGTAGTGCACGCATAGGGTACGACTTAGAATTGAATTAGAACACCTTTAGGTAAATAACTTCAACATAGTAATTGGGTAGCAGGAGATGATAGTCTATGCCAGCTGAATAATACGAGCAACCTCTACCTTAAGAGAGTTACAAAGTATTATTTATGTTGCACGGGGTGATCCTTTAGGCTAAAAAACTTAGGACCCCCCCCCCTCCATTCCTGTTAAAATAGTTCTTTCCTTGTCCAAATTGTTTCTTCTCTCTTAGACTAATTCACATGATTTGAGTTCGGCTGGGACCCACCGTTGTGGAATGAGACTCTACAACTTCTGAATTTCCCTTCTATTTATTTGATCACCTAGCTTAATTACTTAATCCACATAGTCTAAAGTTCGGCCGAGACCTACAGTTCTGGACCTCGAAGAGTGCCTAACACCTTCTCTTTGAGGTAATTTAAGCCCTTACTCGATCTTTGGTGGCGCGAACTAGTTAAAACAGAGTTATCCGAAAATAGGTGCCCTAACTCACCTTAATAATTATTAAGTGGCAACTCTTCTCTTTCAATACCTATTTAAAAGAGTTGTCACATGTCGAAACCCGCTTTCACGAGAAAACGGGACGCGACAAGGAGTGGATTCATGCCGAGGCCCAGCTAGACGTGTTTCGAGATTTGCCTATGGCGGGGTCTATTTTTGGGACCGCCTTGAAGATGCTCATGTTAAGGCTTTTGAAGCTCGAGTCACTTGCAGGTACGACCTTGCTATGCCAGAGGCCAGTCGAGGATGAGGGGGACGAAGATGTATATCGACTTGAGCAGAATGCCTGGTATGACATTGCATATCCTGAGGGCGAAGGCGAGGGTGTTGAAGGTTAGGAGGGTGACATTGTTGAGGGCCAAGTCCGCGAAGATGTCGCAGACCGTGATGGTGGTGGCCAGTAATTTTCTTTTTTGACTCGTTGTTTATTTTTTTATGTAGCTGGTGGCGTCTTCATGAGCCTTTGTAAAACAATATTCTAAGTATGAAATGTCAACTTCGCTATTTGCATCTAATTTTCTTCTTATGGTTCATATCTGTGTGTTTTTTAATTTTGTCGCTTGGTGGCCTTGATTTTCTAGTCGTTGTCACTTAGTCCAAACAAGGTCGAACATATCTTGAGTTTAATTATGGTCGAGGACCAGTAGGTGTTAATTCGAATGGGGTCGAATTAAAACCTAGGTTTGATTATGGCCGATGGCCAGTAGGTGTTAGTTCGAACAAGGTCAAACATAACCTATGTTTAATTATAGCCAAGGGCCGGTAGGTGCTAGTTCAAACAAGGTCGAACGTAACCTATGTTCAAATATGGCCGAGGGCCGGTGGGTGTTAGTTCGAACAAGGTCGAACGTAACCTATGTTTAATTATGGTCGAGGACCATTAGGTGTTAGTTCGAATAAGGTCGAACATAACCTATGTTTAGAAAGATATGCCTTTAGGTACAGAGCTTGTCAACATCGTAACCTTTAAGCATTGTTGCTTTGACTGTACACTTGGAGAAATAGAAATAAACTTCATGCATTGCTGCTTTGTTCATACACTTGAAGAAATTAACAAATTTTCAGACATTAGCTGGCGTTCCAGTCCCAGTCCCGGTCTATCTAGTCCCTTCATTGGTCAAACTGGAGAGTACTTGAGGGGTCGAGCAATGAACTGGCCGTCTTGTGTCTTCGTCTTAGCGTACTTCAACTTGAAGTGTTCCCATCGTCTCCTCGTTAAAAACCTCCTTAAGAAAACTCAATTGGGACAAAACTCAAGTGAGGGAAAAAAGAATACGACTTGGGGGACGCTTTATCTCTTAGAAGTTGAAGTACTTGAGGTAGGTAATATTCCAGTTCTTTGGTAGTAGCTTTCCTTCCATTGTTTCTAGTTGGAATGACCCTTTGTTCGTTGTTGCCATGATTTTGTACGGACCGTCCCAATTTGTTCCTAGTTTGCCTTCCCGTGGATCTTTGCTTGCTTGTGTTTTAGCTTTAAGCACGTAGTCCCCGACTTTGATCGGCCTGACCTTTGCCTTCTTGTTGTAATAGTGTTCTTCTTGTTATTTTTGGGCGTTAATTCTTATGTAGACCATGTCTCTTCATTCTTCGACTTCATCCAGTTCCTGCCTTCTACTTTCATCATTTCTTGGTCCTCTCTCATGGGAGTATCTCAGACTCGTGTAACGACCAAACCGGTCGTTTTGAGCTTTAGCGCGTCATTCGGCGGTTTAAGGCCATGAGTAGCTTCACTTCGGTTATTATGACTTACACGTGTGGTCAGAATTGAAATTCGGGAAATTCTGAGTTGATTTGGAGAGAAAATTCTAATTTCGGAAGCTTTAAGTTAGAAGAATTGACTAAGGTCTAACTTTTGAGTAAACGACCTCGTAATCGGGATTTGAAAGTTCCAACAGGTTGGTATGATAATTTTGGACTTGGGCGTATATACGAATCGGGTTTTGGATGACCCGGGAGCGTTTCAGCACATATTGTGGAAAATTGGTATTTTGAAAGGATTTCATAAATTTGGGTTCAGGTGTATTTTAATGTTATCGATGTCTGTTTGGGATTCCGAGTCTGAAAATAGCTCTGCATGGTGATCCTGGTCTTAGGAGCGCGTCCGGATGTGAATTTGGAGGTCCGTAGGTCATTTTGGGGTCTTCTGGTGAAAGTTGGAATTTGAAAGTTTTTGGGAAGTTTGACCGGGAGTGAACTTTTTGATATCGGGGTAGGATTCTGATTTTGGAAGTTGGAATAGGTCTGTAATGTCGAATGTGACTTGTGTGCAAAATTTGAGGTCAATCGGACGTGATTTGATAGGTGTCGGCATCGAATGTGAAAGTTCGAAATTCTAAAGTTCATTACGCTCGAATTGGGGTGTGATTCATGATTTCGATATTGTTTGATGTGAGTTGAGGCCTCGAGCAGGTCCGTGTTATGTTATGGGACTGGTTTGTGTGATTGGACGGGGTCCCGGGGGCCTTGGGTGTGTTTTGGGATGGTATCGGATCAAGTCGAGCTGTTTTGGAACTGCTGTTGCTGGTTCTGGTTTTGACCTTCGTGAATGCGAAGGGAATCTCGCATTCGCAAAGAGGAATTTTAGGGGTGCTGGGAATTGGCCTTTGCGAACGTGAGGCAGTTGACGCGAACGCGAGGCAGATGCTAGGCAAACCTTTGCGAACGCGACACAGGGGTCGCGAACGCGAAGAAGGAAGAGGACTGGGGGGCCTGGAGTCATTTATCCTTCGCGAATGTGAAGCTTCAACTGCCAACGCGAAGTCATTTGTCCTGGAGGCATCGCGAACGCGAGGCTTTGGTCGCGAACGCGAAGAAGGGGCTTAAAAAGCGGGATTTAGCCCATTTCACTCATTTCTCTCTTGGTTGGGCGATTTTTGGAGTTTTTGAAGAGGAGATTTTCATCATCTATATCAAGGTAAGTGATTCCCACCTATTTCAAGTTAAATACTTGGATTATATATAGATTGTAACATGGAAATTCATGAAAACGTAGTGAAAATTTAGGATTTTGGTAGAAAACCTAGAAATTGATATTTTTTGGATTTTGACCACGAATTTGGGCTGGAATTGAGAATAAATCAAATATTTGAGTTCATGATGTTATGGGTAATATTTATCTTCGAAAATTTCTGGAATCTGGGCATGAGGGCCCGGGGGTGAATTTTAGGAATTCTTCAATTTGGGTTGAAAGATCACTTTAACAGTTAGGATATGAACTCTTGAGCATGTATTGACTATTTTATATAACATTTGTCTAGCTTCGGGTCATTTGGAATCGAGTTGAAGATTTAAAGAACAATTTTTGACCGAAAAGTAAGTTTTGAGACAAGGTAAATCTCCTGTCTAACTATGTGAGGGAGAAACTACCCCTAGGTGATATATTTAATGTGTGAAACTTGTTGCGGGGACTACGTACGCACGAGGTGACGAGAGTCCGCACGTAGTTAGATCAATGTTATTGTCCGGGCAGACTTAGGTTCACCCCATGCTGTACTTGTACTATAGGGATTATCCTTGCTCGTTTAATTCTTTTATTCACATTACAACTTGAGACTAGACATGCGTAGAGTGATAGACTTGCTATTGTAAAGTTTTCGCGAGTTTCATGACTTGCCACAGAATAATGGTGTTCATCTTACGGATTTCTCACGCGTTATGCATTTTCATCGAACCATTTTCCTTAAAAATTATAACTCACATGTTTATTCGTGAGTGGGGGACAATGACCTATTTAAGCTTCTTATTTTTATGGGATCGGATCGTTCGTCTCGGTAGGATATATGTACCACACTCTCATTGGAGCGGGTCGTTCGCCTTGGCAGTTTAATAGATGCATCTATGGTTCGTGTCGTTCGACCCTCGGTAGTGCACAGTTTAAATATTTATGTTGGATCGGGTCGTACGCCTCGGCATTTCTATAAAAATATCCTCATGGAATCGTGCGTAATATTTGGCAAGAAGCTAGAGTATCTGTGAGTTTTTCCCTGATTCGAATTATAACAACCTATTTGGTGAGGAAGAATTTGCTAATTAAGAGCTTGAGTTTATTGTAAGGAGGATAATTGTACCACATATTTACACTTGTTTATTTCATCTATTTACTCTGCCTCATATTTGTTCACCTCCTTACTGTACCTGATAGTATTGGACCACTAGTGAGTGTCGATGTCGACCCCTCATCACTACTCCTCCGGGGTTAGGCTAGATACTTAATAGGTACATGTAGATTTACGTACTCATACTACACTTGCTGCACATTTTTGTGCAGGTACTTTTATGTCCGGTGGTCCTTTGGGCACGGAGGCACGGATGATACGGGGACTTGCCGCGTGCTGCATTTTATGTTACGATCCGCAACCAGCAGAGTCTCCTCCAAAGTTATTTGTATTTTTCCTGTCTAATTTGTATTCCAGACAGATGTTGTATTTTAGTTACTTCCTAGTAGATGCTCATGCATTCGTGACATCGGGTTTTGGGGATGCTTTTGGGGTTGTTCTGTATTAAAGTTGTAAAATTATTGCCATTTACTTTGTAAATTTTATCTCTTACTATTTAATTGAAGGAAATTTACGATTTCAAAAAAATACTAAAATGAGTAGTTAAGTTAAACTTTTATTGTTGGCCTGCCTGACAGTGGTGTTAGGCGACAACATGACCTTTAATGGATTTTGGGTTGTGACAACATGGTATCAGAGTGTTAGGTTAACATAGGTCTCACGAGTCATGAGCAAGTCTTTTAGAGTCTTGCGGATCGGTACGGAGACATCTGTACTTATTTTTGAGAGGCTACTGGACTGTTAGGAGCACTTCCCTTCTTGATTCCTCATCGTGCGATTTGATTCCTTTGAGGCTTATGCCTTCATTTCTTTCCTATGCAATCTTATGCGGCGTGAAGCGCTTATTATCAATTGGGAATCAAAGAATTTTAATTTTACTGCAGAGG
The DNA here is from genome assembly GCF_000715075.1 of Nicotiana tabacum. Lineage (NCBI taxonomy): Eukaryota > Viridiplantae > Streptophyta > Magnoliopsida > Solanales > Solanaceae > Nicotiana > Nicotiana tabacum. The sequence goes on from NC_134081.1 coordinate 121,292,770, forward strand.
TGGTGCAAAATGTTTCTCCCTGCATATTCGATTGGGTTAATGTCATCACCTTGCGTAAGGACGTTCTGTCATTGTAGCTCACTAGCTTTATTTCTGATGTTTTTAGGGATATGCACCAATTGCTATGATGTTCATGAGTTGTTATCTCACAGTATTAAACTAATGGTAGGATATTTGTCTATGTGTAGGTGCAGTGAATGATTTGAAAAGAGGTTTTTCTCAATGCATGATTCAGAGGTTCAGTGTTTTATTTCCAGCGGAGGAAAGACAATCGGACTAAGAATGATCAGGTTTGGGCTGATGGAGTAGCGAGACTTGGTATTTACAAGCGTGGTGGATTCTTCATCCGTGATGTGGTGTCGTCGTCCTTGATGAATGTGTTAAGTTCGTCGATGTTATGGTTTTCTTCAATTCCCCTTTGGGGCAGGGTATTGTGAAATAGTATTGGGGAAGCGGCTGTCAGAGATCGCAGTGTGCAGTGGTTCAGAATCAAATCGGTGTTCCTAGTGTTGATGGCTCGAGGAAGATGATCTTCGAGGAGGTTTAAAGTTGGTAGCGATCTAGCAATTCAAGTGCTACAGAGATGGATTTTGATTTAAAGGCAACAATTGGGAAGCGAAAGATGAGGAAGGACATGGCTGAAGGGAGTCTCGCAGTTGTTGAATTACTAGTAGGTTAGGTATGAAAAGCAGAAGTCAGGAAGTTGCCTAAAGAAGAGGGTTTAACCAAAGTGGGAGAGTGGCAGAGTATCATATGGGTTCTGTGGTAGGATAGCTACACGCCTTGGGAAAAGTTTAGAGTGATTTGGGACTTATGGTGGACAGTGACTAGGTCTACAGACTAATTTGGAATATTGGCTACTATACTGAGGAAGATTGGATACGACAGGAAGGAGTTGCTTGATATGAATAGAGATGCAAAATGACTTCGGATTGGAATGTATCATCGCACCTATAGTTGATGTCAATGGGGAGTGAACGGACTTGCACAGTTGGCGGACAGGCACGGGCTCAAAATAGTTTATTGGTTTCGTAGTTATTGTACTCGGTACAACGTCGTTGAAAGAGGTCAGCATGGAATTTCCACAGGTGGGATATCTCTTGTGAGCAGGTTAGTGGTTGTGTGGTGTTGACGAAGCATTTGCGAAGAATTCTACTAGCTACCCGGTATGAGGTCGAACATGTGAATGTGGCTAGGGATTCAAAGCATTCATGAAATGGTTAACAGGAAGATTTCGAGGAATTTGGCGGGTCGATTGCACGAGGTCATGTCAGTGAGGAAGAGGAAATCTTGGTAGGTTCCAGGGTCATGTAATGGTAGCTTCAAGCTAAGTGGGAGAGCCCCACCGCCTACGATTGAATTGCATGGTTGTCTACTTGTGAGATTTCTGGTTATCGGCATATTGATGGGTTATTACGACTAAGGTAAGAGAACATCAGTGGTGATTTGAGTAAAGAATTTGAGGAATGTGTGCTACAATTGGCCTTATCGATTCATGTTCAGGCTTTGGGAAGACTCAGAGTTTATGCTTGGTGTAGATGTGATGTACGAGGAAAGTGATTTGGTCAGGTGCTTCTTTGAGAGAGTGATTCATGTGCTAGCAGAGCCTTGGAGTTGATTATAATCGGGACCAAGTTGGAGTGGGTGACTCTCAGCAACGGTCCTAGTGGATTCAAAATGTTAAAGTGTGGTGCCTAAGGATTTTGAGTCTGTGCTATGGTTAAGTACCGAGGTTTTGCAGCGGATTAGGAAAAGGGGCTTGGAGTATTCTATGTTATCTTCGATCTGCGGTGTAGCATTGGAGGAATGGAAGAAAATGACTTCAGATTCATAAAGGAAATATCAGAATGGGCGTACCAGTTGAAGACGTGAATGTGCGCACAAGCAGGGTATGAGATGGTTTGTTGGTTTTGAGACAACGTGAATTTGTGAAATAGGGTCCTTCTGGATGAGTGCGAATTGGGTTCGTAATGTTTTGAATGGAGCTATTATTATTCCTAAGGCAAGTCCGGAGTAAATTAGAAGAAGTCGGGTCGGTTAGAAATGGTTGAATCGGTATGATTTGGCAATGATCAGTTCCTTCAACGTGTTAAGTTTTACAGGTGGTTGTGGCGGTACGTGCGAGGCTTGATGGCCACCATAATTGATTTTACTTGGAGGCATTCGAGTTATTATGGCATGTTATGTGTAGATGGATCTCGGAAGGGTCGTGGTGGTTTAGACCACTACTTGGGGTTGTATTTTCTGCGGTTTGAGGATTTAGTTGCGTGTTGCATTGGTTCTTCTAAAATGAGCTAAGTAAAAGTTTTCTATATGATGAAGTGTTTATTCTATTAGTGGATCAGGGGTTATTATGGAATTCTGGTACTCTCACGTATTGGCATGTTAGGTGTAGTGGACGGCATGGGAAATTGGAAGCTGAGGATCAACGTTGTGGTTTGGTGTTGACAAGAATGTCACGAGCTTGGACGAGCAGGAAAAGATTCAGTTGGTTAGAGTAAGCTGGTATTGTCTTTAGCATCACCTGAGATTGGCGTCCTGTGTACGAGGCTTTGTGTACTAATTGCGGATTCTTGATTTGCTTTACAGCGTTAGTGTGGCCGGTGGAATGGATGTGCAGACTTGTTACCTGTTACGGAAGGTCGGGGGAGCGTATCCCATGAGAAGATTTTATAAGTGTGACATATATCACTTGATTAGTTAAAGATTGAAACCAAGTATGCAGATTTTGGTACTATCGCTAATGTGAGAGTTTAGGCCTGAAGGGTGCTCTCTTTAGTTGGATGTGAATTGTGGGAGTTTGTTCCGGATTCGATAGTTGTTCTTGTGTGTCATGAGAAAGAGGTCGTTGTGGATCCTTGAGAGGTTATTTTCCCAATCATGTTATGATCAGAATTGGTTTTAGGTACGTTGACAAGTTCGATGTGGATGTGTGCTCTACACCAGCCTGGGTGTGTTCATTCAGCATAGCATTCCTTATGGAGGAGCATTCGGGTGTTGGATGTTATTTTCGTAGTCAGCTATTTCATGTAATACTCTATTGTGCCTTGTGGGTTGTGAGATGGCTTGATTATTCGCGTGTGTGTTGTGATCCTGTGTAGCTTGCAGTGTTATATGAGCAGGATGGCTCTCGAGATGAAGGTCATTCATCGCACCTTAGTCATGCTTGAGTTTTGTAGCGTATGGCGCTATCTGTCTCCCCAGGATTTGTATTATGCACTTCGCGTACTTGTGGTTGATATTCGGGTATTTCGTAAGTATAAATATTTCTGGCTTGATGGATATTTCCCTATTTATTATTATGTGTGGATTGGGTGGCACGCCGCCACCGAGATATTGTTTGGATCGGGTGGCACTCCGCCACGGGTATCATGTGTGGATCGGGTTGCATGCCGCAATAGCGTTATGTTGAGTACAGTTCCCCATATTTATTCTTGTGTGCTCTGTTTCTCACTTTCTAAGGAAGGTTCATAACATCCTTTCGGTTATTTAACTAGTTACGTGGGTAGGGTAGCTCTTTCTAGAGTTTGTTTCCTTACGTATCACATTCGAGTTTGTAGTTTATTGGCACCTTGTGGCATCATATGAGACTTTTGACAGTGTCCGGGGTGGCTTATTACGTGAGCATGTTGTACTGAGGAAGACGATATTATTGGACCTGGGATCAGTGCGATCAGATTTATATGAAGCATATTAAAGAGCAAATTTCGTTATTTGGTTCATAATGAGGTGATGGTTCTTGTTAAGAGGAGAGACTCGATGATTTGTTGACTTGGCAGTTAGTTATGAATTTCTACACATCTCTTCCGTCATGGCAGCATCGCAAGAGTTGGAACAGGACTTATATGTGTTATGAGGTGCGTTGTGGGCATCGGATTCGTGGAATTTTGGTTATTGTTATCAAAGGACGTTATTATGGTCATGTGAATTATGTGGTGCATGATGTGAATTCAGTAAGGGTATACAATTATGTTTGGTACAGTGTGTAATGATTGATACGGTGTTCGTATGTTAGAAACCGGCCTGGTATGGAATTTCGGATGTTGGAATCTCACTCTAAGGCTTTTTGACTAAATAAATGGTGGAATCTTCAGACTGGCTCGAGCTAATGTGCTCAACTGGGTTGTGGTAGCATGGATAGGTGCTCAAGGGGTTAAAACAATAATTTCAGCAAATTCTAGAGCAGTTCTTAGCACGTTCGAGGACGAACGTATGTTTAAGTGGGAGAGAATGTAATGACCCTACCGGTCGTTTTGAGCTTTAGCGCATCATTTGGCGGTTTGAGGCCATGAGTAGCTTCACTTCGGTTATTATGACTTACACGTGTGGTCAGAATTAAAATTCGGGAAATTCTGAGTTGATTTGGAGAGAAAATTCTAATTTCGGAAGCTTTAAGTTAGAAGAATTGACTAAGGTCTAACTTTTGAGTAAACGACCTCGTAATCGGGATTTGAAAGTTCCAACAGGTTGGTATGATAATTTTGGACTTGGGCGTATATACGAATTGGGTTTTGGATGACCCAGGAGAGTTTCAGCACATATTGTGGAAAGTTGGTATTTTGGAAGGATTTCATAAATTTGGGTTTAGGTGTATTTTAATGTTATCAATGTCTGTTTGGGATTCCGAGTCTGGAAATAGCTCTGCATGGTGATCCTGGTCTTAGGAGCACGTCCGGATGTGGATTTGGAGGCCCGTAAGTCATTTTGGGGTCTTTTGGCGAAAGTTGGAATTTGAAGGTTTTTGGGAAGTTTGACCGGGAGTGGACTTTTTGATATCAGGGCCGAATTCTGATTCCGAAAGTTGGAGTAGGTCCGTAATGTCTAATGTGACTTGTGTACGAAATTTGAGGTCAATCAGACGTGATTTGATAGGTTTCGGCATCGAATGTGGAAGTTCGAAGTTCTAAAGTTCATTAAGCTCTAATTGGGGTGTGATTCATGATTTTGACTTTATTTGATGTGATTTGAGGCCTTGAGTATGTCTGTGTTATGTTATGGGACTGGTTTGTGTGATTGAACGGGGTCCCGGGGCCTCGAGTGTGTTTCTAGATGGTATCGGATCAAGTCGAGCTATTTTGGAACTTTTGTTGTTGGTTCTAGTTTTGTCCTTCGCGAACGTGAAGGGAGTCTCGCATTCGCGAAGAGGAATTTTGGGGCTTCTGGGAATTGGCCTTCGCGAATGCGAGGCAATTGACGCGAATGCGAGGCAGATGTTGGGCAAACCTTTGCGAACATGATACAGGGGTCGCGAACGCGAAGAAGGAATAGGACTGGGGGACCTGGAGTCATTTAGCCTTCGCGAACGTGAAGCTTCAACCGCAAACGCGAAGCAGTGGGACCTGAAGGCATCGCGAATGCGAGGCTTTGGTCGCGAACGCGAAGAAGGGGCGACTGTGCTGGGCAGAATGTTTTAAAAAGCGGGATTTAGCCCATTTCTCTCTTGGTTGGGCGATTCAAAAATTTTCGGAATCCGGGCACGAGGGCCTAGGGGTGAATTTTAGGAATTCTTCAATTTGGGTTGGAAAATCACTTTAATAGTTAGGATGTGAACTCTTGAGCATATATTGACAATTTTATATAACATTTGTCTAGCTTCGGGTCGTTTGGCACCGAGTTGAGCATTTAAAGCACAATTTTGGACCGGAAAGTAAGCTTTGAGACGAGGTAAGTCTCCTGTCTAACTCTGTGAGGGGGAAACTACCCCTAGGTGATATATTTAATGTGTGAAACTTGTTGCGGGGACTACGTACACACGAGGTGACGAGAGTCCGCACGTAGTTAGATCCATATTATTATCCGGGCAGACTTAGGTTCACCCCATGTTGTACTTGTACTATAGGGATTATCCTTGCTCGTTTAATTCATTTATTCGCATTACAACTTGAGACTAGACATGCGTAGAGTGATAGACTTGCTATTGTAAAGCTTTCGCGAGTTTCATGACTTGCCACGGAATAATGGTGTTCCTCTTACGGATTTCTCACACGTTATGCGTTTTCATCGAACCATTTTCCTTAAAAATTATAACTCACATGTTTATTCGTGAGTGGGGGACAATGACCTATTTAAGTTTCTTATTCTAATGGGATCGGGCCGTTCGCCTCGGCAGGATTATGTACCACACTCTCATTGGAGCGGGCCATTCGCCTCGGCAGTTTAATAGATGCATCTATGGTTCGTGTCGTTCGACCCTCGGCAGTGCAAAATTTAAATATTTATGTTGGATCGGATCGTACGCCTTGGCATTTCTATAAAAATATCCTCATGGAATCGTGCGTAATATTTGGCAAGAAGCCAAAGTATCTGTGAGTTTTTCCCTGATTCGAATTATAACAACCTATTTGGTGAGGTCCATTATACATACATACATATATATATATATATATATATATATATATATATATATATATATATATATATATATATATATATATATATATATATATATATATGCTCCGGTTGAGGAGGAATTTGCTAATTAAGAGCTTGCGTTTATTGTAAGGAGGATAATTGTACCACATATTTACACTTGTTTATTTCATCTATTTACTCTGCCTCATATTTGCTCATCTCCTTTCTGTACCTGATATTATTTGACCACTAGTGAGTGTCGATGTCGATCCATTGTCACTACTCCTCCGGGGTTAGGCTAGATACTTACTGGGTACTTGTGGATTTACATACTCATACTACACTTGCTGCATATTTTTGTACATGTACTTTTATGTCCGGTGGTCTTTTGGGCACGGAGGCACAGATGATGCGGGGACTTGCCGCGAGTTGCAATTCAGGTTACGATCCGCAACCAGCAGAGTCTCCTCCAGAGTTATTTGTATTTTTTCTGTCCAATTTGTATTCCGAACAGATGTTGTATTTTAGTTACTTCCTAGTAGATGCTCATGCATTCGTAACACCGGGTTTTGGGAATGCTTTTGGGTTGTTCTGTATTAAAGTTGTAAAAATATTGCCATTTACTTTGTAAATTTTATCTCTTACTATTAAATTGAAGGAAATTTATGATTTCAAAAAAATACTAAAATGAGTAATTAAGTTAAACTTTTATTGTTGGCTTGCCTGACAGTGGTGTTAGGCGCCATCACGACCTTTAAGGGATTTTGGGTCGTGACAACTGGGCTCCCCGACCTGGACCGGTATTACTGCATCATTCCCATAGACTAAAGAGTAGGACGTCTCTCCTGTGCTTGTCTTCGGCGTTGTTCGGTAGGCCCACAATACTTCTGGTAATATTTCCAGCCACAGTACCTTGGCGTCTTTGAGTTTCTTCTTCATGATGTTCAGTATCGACTTGTTAGAGGACTCCGCTTTCCCGTTGCCCGTGGGTGGTATGGCGTCGAAAGTATTCTTTTGATACGCCACTTCTCAAAAAATTCAGCGACATTCTTCCCCGTGAATTGGGGTCCGTTATAGCAGTTGATCTCTTTGGGGAGGCTAAACCAGCATACGATGTTTTTCCATATAAAGGTGATCACTTCATGTTCACGTATTTGGGCGAATGCTCGTGCTTCTACCCACTTAGAGAAATAGTCAGTTAAAAATAGAAGGAATCGTACGTTACCTCGCCCTGCTGGGAGGGAGTCCACGATGTCCATTCCCCATTTGATGAACGGCCAAGGTGAGGTGACTGAGTGGAGGTGTTCGCCTGCTTGGTGAATCATTGGGGCGTGCTTTTGGCATTGCTCGTATTTTTTCATGAAGTCCGCGACCTCTTTTTTCATGGTGGGCCAGTAATACCCTGCCCGTATGAGGCACCTGACCAAAGCCTGATTGCCTGAATGAGCTCCGCAATGGCCTTCGTGGACTTCTTCAATGACGCGCCGAGTCTAATTTAGGCCCAAGCATTTCGCCAGAGGGTTGCCGTACGTTCTCTTATACAGGTCATTGTGGATGATGTTGTACCTGGCCGCTTGCATTCTTACTTTTATGGCCTCTTTTTTATCATGTAGGAGTACGTCGTCCTGCAAGTAGGTAACAATGCGGTTGCGCCAGTCCCAAGTCAAGTTTATGGTTCTTACCTCGATTTTGTCTAGCGACGAGTTGAGAAGGTGAACCACACTTCTGTCTCTGGTTGCAGGTGGTCGCGACTAGTATGGCGAGACCGTCTGCCTCGGTGTTCTGTGCTCATAGGATCTGGTCACGTTGACATTCATCGAACTCAGGCACTAACTTGCAGATTTCTGTCTGATATTTCTATAACATTTATTCCTTGATTTGGAAAGTCCCTGTGACTTGGTTGACTACGAGTTAGGAATCGCAGCGTAGTCTTATCCGTTTCGCCCCATACTTGAGTGCTAGCCTTAACCCTGCAATTACGGCATCATACTCAGCCTCGTTGTTAGTCATATCTGGGAACCTTATGGACTGGCGAATCACTTCGTCGGTTGGGACTTCGATTACGAGTCCCAGTCAGGACCCTAACGTATTAGACGCGTTGTCTGTGTAATTGGGGAGAAGCATGGGCGGCTTCTCTTTCAACTTCGGGCATTACTTTTGTGCTGAAGTCGGCGACGAAGTCAGCGAGGACTTGCGATTTTAGCGTTGTTCGCGGTTGATATGTCATATCGTGCTCGGTCAGTTCGATGGCCCATTTGGCCAACCATCCCGACAGCTCGAGTTTATGCAAAATGCTCCTTAGGGGGAAAGTCGTGACGACTGAGATGGGGTGGCACTAAAAATATGGTCTAAGCTTTCGCGAAGCTATGACTAAGGCCAGTGGCCGAGGTGAAGGTACCTCGTCTCGGCGTCGACTAATGTTTTGCTAATGTAATAGATGAGAGACTGCGTACCTTTATTTTCTCGAACCAGGATTACGCTTACAACTACTTTGGATACAGCGAGGTAAACAAGGAGACGTTCCCCTAGCTCCTGCTTTGAAAGCAGTGGTGGTGATGACAAGTACGCTTTCAACTCCTTCAGGGCCTGGACGCACTCAGAAGTCCACTGGAGCTCGTGAGATGAATCTTGAAAGGGCAGCGATATGGCATGTCAACCTCTGAACCTGTTTTTTGGTGGTCAAGTGTTCTGGTATCCCCTCAATGGCTTTGATTTGATGAGGATTGACCTCGATTACTCGCTGTGATAACGGGAAACCCAGAAATTTTCCCGAGGCCACGCCGAACGCATATTTTTCAGGGTTCAGTTTTATTCCGTATCGTCTGAGTATGTCGAAGGTTTCTCTCGGATGGTCGATGTGATCTTCTTTCCTTTTGGACTTGACTAGCATGTTGTCTATATAGACTTCCATCATTTTGTTGAGCTGGTCTTTGAACATCCTCGTCACCAACCTTTGGTAAGTTGCCACTGCGTTTTTCAGCCTGAAGGGCATGACCCTGTAACATTACGTCCCCTGGTGAGTGATGAATGTGGTGTTCTCCTGATCTTCTCCTTCCATGAGGATTTGATTGTAGCTTGAATAGGCATCCAAGAAGCTCAGTAATTCATGCCCTGCCATTGAGTCGATGAGTTGGTCGATATGGGGTAGTGGAAACGAATCCTTGGGGCATGCTTTGTTCAAATCTGTGAAATCCACGCACATCCACCATTTCCCATTCTTATTTCTCACCATCACCACATTGGCGACCCACTAGGTATACTTCGACTCCCTGATGGAGCCATTTTCCAATAGTTTTTACACCTCTTCTCGTACCACGTCATTTATCGCAGAGTTGAACTTATGCCTGACCTGCCTCACCGGGGGGGCTAGAATGGATTGACATTCAGTTTGTACATGGCGATTTCCTTTAGGATACCCGACATATCTGCATGGTTGAAAGCAAAAACAATTCGTGTTAGTAGTAAAGAACTGATGGAATTTACCTGGTTCTTGAAGTTTGCAGCCGATGTAAGCTTTATTGTTGTGATCGTTGGTGTCTAATTGAATGGGGTCGAGGTCTTCTATAGTCAATTCCGCATCTTCGACCATATCAAGGTATCTGATGATGTCTTCGCTATCATCACATATCGACCTCGACCCTGTTGAGTTCTATGCCTCTTTTTCTTTGTCCTTCGCTTGTTGAGTGGTCGTGCAATCTAGGGTGATGCGGTAGCATTCTTGGGATATGCGTTATTCCCCTCGTATGATGAATATCCCCAGGGAGTCAGGAATTTAATGACCTGGTATAAGATGGAGGGGATGTCCCTCATGGTGTGTATCCATAGTCTCCCTATTATGGTGTTGTACGTTGTGTCTTGGTCCATGATGTGGAATGTGATCTCCAAAGTGACGCCACCGGCCAGAACGGGGAGCGTGATTTCACCTGATGTTTGCTCAACTACATTGTTAAAACCAGTTAGCGTGATGCAACGCGACACTATCTTATCTTCGAGTTTCATTTGTGCAAGTACTTGAGGGTGGATAATGCACACGCCACTCCCATCGTCTACCATAATGCGTCTCACATCTCTATCTAAAATTCATAAAGTAATAACAAGGGGATCATAATGAGGGAAAACCAAATCGTTGGTATCTGACTTATCGAAGATGATACTTTCTTCGAGTTCGTCGTACCGCCCATGGGTGATTGACCGTTTGAGCTTGTAGGTAGTGGGGAACTTTACGATGTTGATGGAAGCATCTTTGCCGCCACCGATGATCATGTGGATGGTGAGGGACAGTGAGGGTGGTTTTGGCAGTCCTTGATGTTGTTCGCGTCCTCTGGAAAAGTTGGTCCTTCTCCGGTCGCTCATCAACTCTTTGAGGTGTACCTGTCATAACATGTTTACGACCTCCTGCCTTAGGGCGATGCAATCTTCGATTTTGTGCCCTCGTTCTTGATGGAACTCACAAAGGGCGTCCGATTTTCTGGTACTCGGGTCTGAACTTATCTTTTGTGGCTACTTCACCTTTGGTCCGAGCTTCTCCAAGGCATAGACTATTTCTGTATGTGACACACAAAAGTTGTGAGAGGATAATAAAGGAGGCATACCTCTTTCGTTTCGGTGAGTCCCTGTCCTTGATCTGGGTGGGCCTTCTTCGTGGCGGGATGAGGGCGCAACGGCAGTTCTGACATATGGTTGATGTCGTTCCTTGTTGGGTTGTGAAGCAGCGAGCCCCTTCTGGTATCATTTCTTCGATCTTTTCTGGATTCGGCCTGTACCGAGGTCAATCGATGAGTTGGTCCATTGAGTCATCCTCGTCTGCTCGGACCTTGGCACAATATGCATTGTGTATTTTATCCCAAGTGGTTGGGGAGGGGGGGTACTTCATTAGTCAACTCAATAGCTTTCTAGTCGCCCTCGAACCGTCCTTGGAAGGCTGCGACTGCCATCTCTTTTGACACGTTCGGCAGGGTCATCCTTACTCGGTTGAAACGGGTGAGGAAATACCTTAGTCCCGCTCTCGGAGACTATTGAATAGCAAATATGTAGTTCACTCTTGCCTCGGCTTTCTTGGCCCCAGCATGGGCCGTTACGAACTTGTCGACCATCTCTTCGAAAGTTTCAATGGAGCGTGCAGGTAGTTGTGAATACCATGTCAATGCTCATCCTGTGAGGGTTTCACCAAATTTTTTCAACAAAATGGAGGATACTTGTTCTTTGGCAAGATTATTGCCTTTCACGGCGGTGACGTAGTGAGTCACATAATCTTTTGGTTCAGTCGTGCCATCATATATTTTTAGGTAGGGCAGTATTTTAAAGGTTTTCGGTATGGCATGCGGGGCTGTATCGTCACTGTATAGATGCTCGACAAATCGGTCGGTGTCTCTCTTTGGTAACAGTTTTGGGGCGCTCGGTATTTTATCGACCCCTTTCTCGTGTTCTTTCATTTGATCTCGGAGTACCTTGTTCTCGTTCTCTATTTCCTCCATCCTTTTCAAAATGGTTGCAAGAGCGTTATCACCCACATTATCAATGACGTTGTGAGTAATACCTGTCGTTGGAGGTGGAGGGAGTTGATCACACTGTTTGTCCGCCTGTTGTATAGTGCATATCATTGCTTTTTCCACAACCGCATCTCGGGCGGACTAGTTAAGGACTCCAGTTAGCGCGTCGGTTAGCCATGCTTCGAGGAGCTTTTTTACAGCTGGGGGCGTCTCACAAATGTGGAGGCTCCCTTACCGAGGGATTTTGTGATGCTGCAATGAGGGGGCAGTGACCCATCTCGCCTAGGGGAGGCATTGGGCGTTGCGCCTTTGCCTGCAATTTCGTAGCTTTCGTTGATGACGTTCATGAGGTTAGTTGGGAGGTCATTGATTATCCTCGCCCTTTCTTCCCTGTTATCTGCCATGTTGGGATTTGTGCACACAAAGAAAGGAGATCATATTTTTTTTAACTTTCGGGATCTGCGTCAGTGATAGATCTAGAAGAAACTAAAAATTTAATTAGAAAATTCCCACAGCCGGCGCCAAATTATTTGACCCAAAAGAGTGATCTTTGGTTCAAGTAATTAAATCTATGTATTAAGGGGTTAAACCTAATTAACAATAATATTTCTAGATGCGAGTTTAGAAAGTGTGATTAATGTTGAGCAGATCTAGTAGAAGAATAATAACCATGTATAACAATCATCTTAAATAGTGTGAATAATAAATGAGCAATAAATAGCAATGAACAATAATAAATGACATTTGGGTAAATAAAGAAAAGGTTCACCCAAGAAAGGAGAAGATGGATATTATTCCTTCTCACAATGATGAATGACAGATAAAATCTTGAATGTTCGAATTATCCTCGGATCTGGTGGGAAGTATGGAATAATGTGGACAAGAATCTTAATAAAAAGGTATTGTTTGTCTCTTGGTAAGAGAAAGAGAATCTTTTTATCAACGTGTGTTCTTACAAAATGAATATTACCTCCCCCTACATCACTGTCTCTTTTCCTATATATATGAGACATACCTCTAACACACCCTAATAGTACAAGTGCAGAGAATATCTACTAGAATATTCTCTTTAATATCCCAATTTGAAAACTAGTCGTTACAACTCTACTAATGGTGCTCGATCATGTCCGTTGTTGACATTTCGACCACGAACCTCGCTGCTTCGTGGTCGACCTCGACTGACCCAATCCTTAGAGCTATATTGCCCTAAATATTCTAGGGTAGATTTTGACCTATACAAGTATAAGACTCCATTTATTTAAAAATGAATCACCATTTCCAAACGAGGGGCAAATTAAGTGGGCTTTTGGACATAAGAATTGTGAAATTTCGGGAAAAAAGTGAAAAAAAAATTCAAGTGAAAATGATATTTGAAAAAAGTGTTATGTTTGGACATGAATACAATTTGAAGCTGTTTTTGAATTTTTGTGAGTGATTTGAAGTGAAAATTAAAAAAAACAAATAGCTTTTTGGAGTTTTTTAAAATTTTTGAAAAATTTCTAAATTCAATTTCATGCGAAATTTGATATTATCATGGCCAAATACTGATTTCGAAAAAGTAAAAATTCTCCGAAAAAAAATAAAAAAACAATTGTGGCCAAACAGACCCTTAATACAACTTTCAATAACATGTGAAATCTTTTTTTTTTCTTTTAAAAATAAAATATGCATGCACATGACATTGCATCTGTACCTATAGCCATTAATGAGATTTACAGTGAGTGTATTGTTCAACTTCCAAGAAATGCCTGAAATAATGAATTAGTCTAGTAAACTGTATTTCACATAAATGTTAGAGCTGAATCCTTTGGATTATTTGAGATAGTACGGGGAAAAGTTGACGACCATTACGCTCTTGCATGAAGGAGTACGTGTTGCATGGAAGTGCTAGCTATAAGAGGACAAAATCAATTAAATGAAGGAGAGGGCAATCTAGGTTGGTAGATGAAGTTAATTTTAGTACTGTATTTTCGATTGAATTTAATATAGTCTGAAAATAAAGACAGATGTATTGATGATGTTGATTTAATATATTCTGAATGGTCAATGCCACAAACATATATTACTCACTCCGTATCAAATTATCTGTCGCTGGTTTCTAAAAATAATTATCTCAAATTATTTATCATTTTAAAAGTTCAAGACAAATCTAATTATTTTTTTCTATTTTATTCTCAATAATAATTATTCTTGAAAACTACAAATACCTCAATTATGAGTTAATATTACGATTGTTCAAATATCAATAAGACATAAATAAGAATAAAATAATAAAAAAAATACCTCTTAATTATAATTTTATTAAGGGTGTAACATACAAATACGATAGATAATTTGAGACGGAGAAGGTATTGATTATGTGAAGTATCAGAAAGCCACTAATTACGATATAATTTATTCAATTAGGGATTGTTTGATTCATAGTTAAATTATAAAAGAATTATCTTCTAGTGAATAGTAATAATATAAAAATTGCTCTATGGTGAGAATAATAATTTTATGCGTTGTGATACAAACAACAATAATTCATTAAAGCTCTCTTCTATATATGTGTGTGTACTATCACTAAATCTAGTGCTAACAATTATAGCATTAGCTTTCTCAAGAATGTATATTAATATTATTTCAGTAGCAAGCCAGATTGGCTTTATATATTATTATTATTATTATTATTATTATTATTATTATTATTATTATTATTATTATTATTATTTCACACTAGTGGAAAAACATATGTACCCCACGTATGTTTTGGATTGTAGCTAGTCATTAACGAGGTTGCATTGACTACTTAGATTGAATCTATTTAATGTTTTATTTAACCTTCAACTTCCAACAAATGCCTTAAAGAATGACCTTAAGTAAGTTGCTTTGAAAAATAAAATACAGTCACATTAATTAATATTATAGCTGAATCATTTGGAATAGTTGGGAATGTGGAGAAGTTGACCGCCTACACCATTGCATGGAGGAGTGAGAAATTTGTTGCTATCAGTCTTCATATATGCACATTAAAATGGATATAAAGGAAGCGGTCTTTATTTTTGATACAGAGCGGATGTCGCTAGGGTTGTGTATAATTTGGTAAATATCGAATTACCGTATTGAAATCGAAAATTTTGGTATTTGGTATTTAATATTTTGATATTCGATATGGTATTTGATTTTAGTTTTTAAAAATATTGGTATTAGATATTGTATTTAGTATTATAAAATAAAATGCCGCAATACCGATACCATACCGAAATATATATTATATTATACAATAAACATATTATTAATTATAACATAAATATAAAAATCTAAAATTTTACTTTCCGTTATTCTCTAAATTCATCAATTAACTCTAAGCAAGTAACAAGGCATTTCTAATGATCAAATTTATTCTTTTATGTAAAGTTTTCTCTCTCTCTCGATTGATATTTGCTAGTTTTGGACAAAATTTTTGTCAATAAATATTTTTAGTTTTGTACTTTTGAGTACTTTAATTTAGAATATTACAGTCTATGACTCTATGCACAAGTTAGTATTCAAACCGAATAAACCGAAGTACCAAACTGAATAAACCGAAACCGGAAGAAAAAAATGGAACCATACCAAATTTAATTAGGTACGGTATTGGTATTGCATTTTAAGAAACCGAATACCGAAAATACCAAACCGAAATGTCTAAATACCGTACCGTACCAACCGACGAACACCCCTATATGTCGCTACTAGATTGAAAAGGGAGTGGCAGTAGAGCCAGCCTTTTCATATTGATCTTCATTTGTTTTGATATAGATATTTAAAAATTAGAATTGTGTTTGGACATGAACACAATTTGGAACGGTTTTTGAATTTTTGTGAGTGATTTGAAGTGAAAATTAAAAAATAAAATAGCCTTTTGGAGTTTTTCAAATTTTTGAAAAATTTTAAAATTCAAATTCAAGTGAAATTTAATATTTTCATGTCCAAACACTGATTCCGAAAAAAAGTAAAAATTCTCTGAAAGAAAATAAAAAAACTGTGGCCAAACAGACCCTTAATACAACTTTCAATATCATGTGGAATCCTTTTATTTTTTTCTTTTAAAAAATAAAATATACATGCACATGACATGGCATCTGTAGCTATAGCCATTAATGAGATTTACAGTGAGTACTCAGATTGAATAAATGTGTTGTTCAACTTCTAAGAAATGCCTGTAATAATGAATTAGTCTAGTAAACTGTATGTCACATAAATGTTAGAGCTGCATCCTTCGGATTATTTGAGATAGTACGGGGAAAAGTTGACGACAATTACGCTCTTGGAGTCCAGAATTCATTTGTGGTTCTTTTGAACTAAGTGTGATGAAAATATATGTTTAAAAAATAGAGTAATATTTTTATATATAGTGCTCTTTTAAAGAGCGTTATGCTTTAACGGAGTTTTGACCATTAAAGTATAGCGCTCTTTAAAAGAGCGCTATATATATATAGAGAGCGCTCTTTTAAACCGCGTTATATACATAGCGCGGTATATAACCGCGCTATACCTATTTTGTGGGCTCACCAATAAGTCTCCTGCGTTTAACTGATATAACAATAATTCAAATGGGTATAGCGCTTTTTAAAAGAGCGTTATACCTAAAAAAATTCAGCCCACCGAGCTAGGCATTGCCTTATTTAAAGGCGTTAGGATTTTACAAAAATCCATTCAAAAATATTCCTAACTCTCGTTCAAATTTTTCTTCTTGTTAAATTCTCAAGCATTTTTTCATAATGTCTGAAGAACGAAAAGTAAGGGTTTCATTATATTGGGGGGGGGGAGGGGGAGGGGGAGTGAGGTTGTGGTGGCGAATAACTCTGTGAGCTATAGTTTATCTCCATAGTGTCATGTTAAGTTGCCACTTACAATGGAGTACGATAGATTGGTATCGTTGTTATGTAATAAAATGAGTGTGAGAAAACGTTTGGTGAACCTTAAAGTAACCGGAAGATATCCGTATTCCGTCACTGCTCAAGGGGTTGCTTGTTACGCTGAGTTTAACATCGACAATGATGAAACTTTGAGGGATTTTTTGAGAACTCTGGATGAATACCGGGAATTTCTTGTGATAAAAATGTTGAAAATATACGTCAAGGTCGAAAACATTCGCAATAATGAGGTTGTGCATAGTAGGGATAACCCTCAGTCATCGGGTGGTTATTCTGGAGTAGTTTTTGCCGGACAGGTTCCGGATAAAAGAGTTTGCCCTGATTTAAACTTATCACTATGGGCAAATGAGGAGCGAGAAAATAATTTCTCTCATGCGTTACATAATCTACAAGACGAGTGGTAAACTTCAATTTTTCTTAGTGTTACGATGTATATTTTTGTTGTATTGAATTTGTATTAACACTCATATATTCCACAGGGGGTACCAACCAGATATGACTTTTACAAGTTATGAACCAACGCGCCAGTTGGAATATGCGTAGTTCTGGTATGTTGGATCATGGTGGTCCATCCGGGAGTCATCACTAACATGATAATGTCCATCAAGGAATGTCAACACGTTACGACTTGTAAGTGAATGGATACAGCTATATGAAAAGTATTTATTAATTTCAGTAGCTTATTATTTTATTGTTTGTGCAGTGAAAACGAGCAAGTTGAACCACCTGTCCTCACTCAATTGCCCGAAGACGACATATTAAATCGGGATCTGGCAGATGCACAGAGTGAGGAAGAGAACAATAATTATGACAACAATGCCAATGATTCCAGAGACGACACACTCTTCCCTCGTGAGGATGGTGATGAGGAGGAAGAGAATGAAGGACTTGATTTGACGAGGGAGTATGCTCCACCCCCCGTTAGACCAAGAGTGTATGAGTCCCAAGTGCCGTTTCATTCAAGGAAGATTTCGTACCTTGATAACCTGCCAAGTATGCTGGATGTGGATGCTCTCACAAGGAATTTTGATGAAATTCGGACAGCAATGTGGGATGATTCTAGACCAACGGTGCTAGCAAAGGGCATGCTTTTTCCTGATAAAGTGCGTCTAAGCAGGGCAGCGAAAATGTACAGCATAAAAGAGTGTCATGAGATGACGGTATGGGAGTCAAGTCCGGATGTACACAAGGTTGTTTGTTGCAGATGGTTTACGAGTTGTCATTGGATGCTGCGTGCAAGCAAGAAGAACACAGGTCTATAGAAAGTGGGTAAACATATTCCCACTCACAGATGTGAAATGGACACATTCAATGGGAATCACTACAACTTGGATATTGACTTGATTTCTCTTGTCCTTATTCCACACCTTGAAGCGTCCATAAGGTATAAAATCAAAGAGTGCATTACATCAGTCCACCAGAAATATGGTCATACCATTACCAAAAGAAAGGCATTTCTCTGGCGCAAACGTGCGTTTGAAATTATTTATGGTAACTGGGATAAGTCATTTGCAGTTTTACCCAAGTACATGGCCACACTGCAACACTTTAACTCCGGGACGGTTGTTGAATGGAAGCTTGAGCGTAGTCCAAAAAAATCAGAATATATATTCAATTACGTGTTCTGGGCATTTAAACCAGCAATTGATGGTTTTCCGCATTGTCGGCCGGTAATATCCATAGACGGCACTCATGTCTATGGAAAGTATGATATCAAGCTATTGATAGCCGTTGCAGTAGATACTAATGGACAAATATTTCCTCGAGTGTTTGCTATTTCTGCCAATGAAAGCCAAGAGAAGTGGACGCTGTTTTTGAACCATTTGAAAGAGCACGTTGTCAAACAGTGTTCCGGCATTTATCTAATATCTGATCGGCATGGTGGTATCTTAAGTTCTGTAGAGAACTTGCCTGCATGGCAAGAACCTTATGCTTACCACTGTTACTGTGTGAGGTACTTTAAGGCCAATTTTCAGAAGGCACATCCCAACAAGGATTTGCATGATTTGATGTGGATGACAGCAACAGACCACCAAGAGCATAAATTTCGGAGGCACATGAAATCTATCAGGAAGGAAGACGAGAGAACCTATCATTGGTTGATGCGACATAAGCTTCAGAAGTGGACTTTGCATGCGGATAGTGGAAGAATATGGGGAATTCTGACTACAGACGTGTCAGAATCTTTCAACGGGTTATTGAAGTCAGCAAGAGGATTGCTTGTCACTACCATGGTGCGGATGTCGTTCAAGCAGATGGCGGAGAGGTTTGTTGAAAGGATTGCAACTGCAACGTCATTGATAGAAAGGGGTGTTGAATTTATGCCACTGCCGATGAAGAGATTTGAGAAATGCAGGCAGCGAGCACATTGGCATTCATTTTTGTAGTATGATCACGACAGAAATATTTTTAAAGTTCGCACCGCTATCCATAAAAATCGGGGGAATAATGTACATACCATAAATGAATCTAGAAGGTTATGCGCTTGTGGGAAATGGTCCATCTACCATATGCCGTGCTCACATGCCATCAGGTGCTTTCAACATACAGGTTTAGGGCCAACCAACTACGTTGATAAACAATATAGTATCGCTGCTTACTTAAGCACCTATAGTGGGCAGTTACAGCCAGTGGGTGCTAAGCATTATTGGCCACCGGAACCATTTAAAATGGTGTATAACAAGGACTATTTGCGTTGAATATAGGTGCAGAAGAGAACGCGTATACGGAACCAAATGGATGTTAGCGATACCGTTTATGAGCGCAAATGTGGTATATGCTCGCAAACAGGACACGACCGTCGAAAATGTCCTTCGGCTGATTTGGGTGGCGGTGGTAGTCAAGCTCGTGGTGGGTGTTCTTCTAATGTTCTCAACTATCAATGAGTTTATGTTGTAATAAGTAGATATTTTATTTATGTTGCAAGATGTATTAAATAAAATTATGTTTTCATTGTTATTAAATCTTATTGATATTTAATATTTTTCAGTTGAGTAAATTAATGCATTTCTCCCTCCCGTTCACGTAATCAAAAATAGTATTGGATTAAAAAATGGAAAAATATGTGAATATATTTGATAAATATAGTTGATAAATATAGTTCAAAAATAGTTGAGTTAAAGTTAGATTTCTGATAAATATGTGAATACACATAGTGCGGTTAAATACTACGTTATGTGAATATATATATCTATATAGCGCGGTTAAATACTACGTTATGTGAATATATATATCGCGGTTAAATACTACGTTATGTATATTGTCTTGTCGAACTGAAAAACTGCCCGTCTGAGAAAACGTTGTTTTGTATCCGTAATCATCTTTAACACGCAAAGCATAGCGCGTTTAAATACTACGTTATGTGAATATATATAGCGCGGTTAAATACTACGTTATGTGAATATATATATCGCAGTTAAATACTACATTATGTGTATTGTCTTGTCGAACTGAAAAGCTGCCCGTCTGAGAAAAAGCTGTTTTGTATCCGTAATCATCTTTAACACGCAAAGCATAGCGCAGTTAAATACTACGTTATGTGAATATATATATATATAGCGCGGTTAAATATTATGTTATGTGTGTTGCCTTGCCTATAAATAACGGGCGCATTCTAGTTATTTTCTGCGGTTAACAATAACCAATAGCAAAACTTTTCATAAAAGCAAGGTTTTTTTAACGCTTTAACAAATGTCTGAACGCCTTTATGTACTAAGGTGCCAGTGCGGCAAAAAATATTTGATGAATGACTGTTGGGATGATGGTGAAGTTGGACGCCGCTACTGGATGTGTGTGGACAAGTTTATAGGGTTCCCGATGAACCTTTTTGCAATTCTGAGGTATGGATTGATGAACCCTGTAAGCAGGAATGCTACAAACGATCTTTGTAGTATCTTCATGATTTGACCTTAAAACAGTGTGAATATGAAAAAGAATATAAACGAGAAATTACGGAGTTGAAGGAGAAATTGAAAGAGGTAGAATAAGAAAAAAATAAGATGGAAGAGAAATTTAAGTGGTTGGAGCAGAGAATAATAGGCGGCAGTGACTAAACAATGACATGTATGTGTTGAGTGTACTACTTTATCTTTATACTTCCTGTGTCATGTATTTTCATTAGTTGTACTGAATTTAAATTATGTTAAGTTATTATATTTTGTGTTTGTGTTGTAATATTAAAATAAAGAAGGAACGGAAAAATAAAAACATAATGCGCATATTATGTAAACATAAAAAATTATTGTTATTATTTACATAAAATAATATTTACATAAAATACAAAAACAAAAAATCAATATGTCCTACAGCATGTGTGCTTCAATGCAGCTGCTGGCCTGAGGCGCATACCATCCCGCCCGGCTATGCTATCAGGATCATCCTCATCACGGCGCCTCTTTATAACAGGATGCGCTGTAGCATGATCATCAGTGGTGCTGGCAGGATTGGTAGAAGGGGTCGTCGGTCTAGTAGAAACCTACAGAAGAATAAGTCAGCTCAGTATAGTAAAGTATATATTAAGTCACAACAATTTAAATTGTCTTACCATGGTCTCGTCGGGCTCCTGAATATAATCATCCGTCGCAACCATGTCAACATCACACAAATGGGCCTCCGTGACGGGCGGGGATGAAGCCTTAATAAGAAAATTAATAAAGTTATGGAAAATAAATGAGAAAAGAAAAAACAAATTTAAATTTAATACTAATAAAAACATACCCGCCCCTGTGAAGATGAGCCATAACTCAACCGTCGCCCACTATCCAAATCTCGGGTCGGCCGATCCTCAGCAGCGATCGATGACCCTGGGAAGTATTCTTCCCAATCCTCTCCGGTAAGGTCCGTGCCCATGATCAATAACGGACCTGACGGGGTCACCTGCGAAGTCCCTGGAATGAGCTGCATCCCAAGGTTGTATGACGGCATGCTGGTGGGATACTCGTCTGGCTCATGTAGGTCACCCGGTAGATCAGCACCAACTTCATCAATAGGGGCCT
Source organism: Nicotiana tabacum (assembly GCF_000715075.1). Classification (NCBI taxonomy): domain Eukaryota; kingdom Viridiplantae; phylum Streptophyta; class Magnoliopsida; order Solanales; family Solanaceae; genus Nicotiana; species Nicotiana tabacum. Next base: position 121,314,505 of record NC_134081.1, read on the forward strand.
CAACGCCCCCTTGCTGGGGACCACCTCCTCGCCGCCCACTACGACCCCGTGAGGCAGCCCTGCCTCGTGGGGCACCCCTCCCTCGTGCGACACCCCTACCTTGCTGGTATTGCTCTGGCGTCACATAAGCAGGGTCGTGTCCCAAGCGCTGATCCTCTCGAGCTCGCTGCAGTGTCCGGGCAGCCACCTCTGCAACCTGTCGGCCGTAATCGTGCAAAGCGGCCGCTCCCTCGCCGGCATGCTGTTGCATCTGCAGTCCCATCTGCTATACTATATGTAGGCCAATAGCCTGCACAACGTATAAAATATAAACTACAGAACACTAAGTTACAGTTATATAATTAATAATAACAGAAAACATACCAGGGCCTCGTGCTGCCCGCCGTATGGAACGTACCGACCGCCAGCTTGATGAATAGGATTTCCGATAAAAAGTCGGGTAATGCGGCGGTACCAGGGCATATAGAGCTGAATAGTCTCTGTTTGGATCTGCGAAGGGGGGCCGGAATTAGGTCAGCTCGGCCGTCCCAAGTATGGACCTGCGCCTCTAGCCATGCTACATATGCGTTGTCCGCCCTGGAACGATCATCCCACTGATAATGTGTGGCCTCCAATGTAGGCCCCCTCGGTATATACTGCGGACGGCCAAACTAGCGAAGTACCCGCTACGTGGCATGATTCTCCATAATATTGAGGCACATAAGCGGGATGGAAGTGCTCCAAATCAGTCAGTCGGCCGAGCAATAATCGGGCAGGCCACCTATCAGGTCGTCGTTGTATGGCGTCCAGATGAACTATCAAATAAAAACAGAAAACATGAGTATGCGAAACACATGTGAAGCTATACCAAGTAAGTTTAGGTACACATTTACCTGTGTGCCCTCCCATACGTAGGCGGACCTATGATTGCCCCGTAACACTAATAGCTCATCGGAGACAGGTCCGGGATGCATAGGCGGCACGTCCATGTCGTATACTGTAAATTAAACAATATTAATTGTATGTTTGACATGTAAATTAAATAATTATTTTTTATAATTATACAATATTTAATTGGACCAAGTTATTTAATTGGTCCGGGATCCAGGCTCGATATTTGATGCCTAGTAGGACCAAGCTATCCTGAGTTCTTGTGTGTGTCAATTTTATTATTTTTATAATTTTGTATGTTTATTTTGTAAATTAAATAATTATTTTTTATCATATTTAATTGGACAGAGTATATACTTATGGGTTCCAGGCTCGATATTTGAGGCCCAGTAGCACCAAGCTATCCTAAATTCTTGTATGTGTCAATTTTGATATTTTCATAATTTTGTATGTTTGTTTTGTAAATTAAATAATTAATTTTTATCATATTTAATTGGACAGAGTTTGTATTTGATCTATCAGTATAAAAGATACTTAAACTACAGGGATTCTACGCTAAAAGGTTTTACATTTTACTACGCTAAAAGGGCACTAGTCTTTGAGCAAATAAATAATCTAAACTAGATAAAAATAACAAATACTTTTTAATCACAAAACAAACATAAAACACTAATATCTTAGTCCGGATAAAAATAATATACTAGTTTAATCGCAAAAAAAATACAAAATAATATGAAAACACATTCAAAATAACTAATATGCATTATTATACGAGTTTCGACATAAACTAAATCGGAATACCTCGATTTATGTTTTTCGGAAAGTCGATGAATTGAAAATTTGAGCCCGAAATGAGGAAACCACAACAATAGAAGGATTGGCTAGGATGTGGGACCTATAATCTTATCCTTTTGTGTGACGGGTGGGGTCCACTATAATTTTTTTAGAAGAAAATTTGGGGGGGGGGGGGGGGGCGCTAAGAATTTTTAATTTGGGGGAGAGGGGCGTCTAGTTTGAGTGTGGGGAAGAAGGAGGGAGACCGTTTATTTATCTATGTATAGCGTTGTATATAACTGCGCTATACATATATAGCGCGGTTATATACCGCGCTATGCATCCTGTATAGCGCGGTTTAAAAGAGCGTTTTATATATATAGCAAGAGCGCTATACTTTAACGGCCAAAACTCCGTTAAAATATAGCGCTTTTTAAAAGAGTGCTATATATAAAAATATCATTCTTTTTTTTAAACACATATTTTTGCCATACTTGTCCAAAAAAACCACTTGTCACTCTACGCTCTTGCATGAAGGAGTACGTGTTGCATGGAAGTGCTAGCTATAAGAGGACAAAATCAATTAAATGAAGGAGAGGGCAGTCTAGGTAGGTAGATGAAGTTAATTTTAGTACTGTATTTTCAATTGAATTTAATATTGTCTGAAAATAAAGACAGATGTATTGATTGCAGATGCTGTTGATTTAAAATAATATCAGAAAGCTTTGATTATATAGTCATACATTAAAACAAAGTCTGTTTCCTTGAATGATCAATGTAGGTTGTATCTTTTATCGAGGTCAAAATGATTGGATATCGTATGAACCTGCGAAGATGAACAATCGAATTATTAAATTTAATGAGAATGAGACGTCTTTTAGTAGTATTCTTTTTTACTCCGATCATTGTTATAATTTGTAGTTGTACACAATCAACTAAGTTAATATTACCTTTATTTTCTCACTTAGTTAAAAATAATTTTTTGCATATACTCCAACCAATACAAAAGTACGATCATATGCTCCCACATACTAAATATTGATATTCTTATATTCAAATTACTTGAATATAAACATTAATCTCAAATATTTTATACCATATAGTACGTAACTTTATAAGATCAATTATACTCTTGTAAATATAAATATAGTTGTTGAGGTTGCAAATAATTCACGCACACGTACTATAAATCCGCATTTTATAAATCGATTCATGGATTTCAATAAATGTATATGTTAACCATGTAGAAGCATAAGCTCACAAAATTAATACTAAATATATATAACTCACAAGGTAATATTTGCATGTGTAATGTCCCGACCGGTCGTTTTGAACTCTAGCGCATCGTTCGGTGGTTTGAGGCCATTAGCAACTTTACTTCAGGTATTATGATTTGTACGTATGGTCGGAATTGAATTTCGGAGAGTTCGGAGTTAATTTTGAAAGAAATTCTCATTTCGGAAGCTTTAAGTTGGAAAGATTGACTAAGGTGTAATTTTTGAGTAAACGGCCTCGGAGTCGGGATTTGACGGTTCCAATAGGCCGTATGATGATTTCGGACTTGGGCGTATGTTCAGATCGGATTTTGGATGACCCGGGAGTGTTTCGGCGCCTAATAGTAAAAGTTAGCTCTTTGAAGGTTTTTGAAGTTCTTTAAATTTAGTTTGGAATAGGTTTTGGTATTATCGAGGTCCAAATAGGATTTCGAGATCGGGAATAGTTCCGTAATATCATTTAAGACTTGCACGCAAAATTTGACGTCATTCCGAGTTGATTTGATAGGAATCGAACGCGCAAAAGTATTTTAGAAGTTTTTGAGTTAATCCATGTGTTTTGGCGTCCGATTCGTGGATTTTGATATTACTTCGGTGTTTTGATCGCGCGAGCAAGTTCGTATGATATTTTTTAGACTTTTGTGGATGTTGGGTGTGAAGCCCCGAGGGCTCGGGTGAGTTTAGGACATGTTCGGAAGGATGAAGCTTCAGTTTTCTGGTGTTTCTTTGTTGGTGTCGCAAATGCGAGAAATAGTTTGCATTTGCAAACCTCGCATTTGCGTGAATGGCTTCGCATTTGAGAAGAAGCCTGATCTGGGCATGGCTCACATTTGCGAGAAATCAGTCGCATTTGCGACCTTGACAGGGTTCCCATTTGCGAGTCCTTGGTCACATTTGGGACCTTGGCAGTGGGAGCCCAGTTCGCATTTGTGACCTTCGCATTTGCGAACCAGATGTCGCAAATGCAATATCGGAGAACTGTGCACAACTTTATTAAATGCAGGACTCAGGCCATTTAGCTCATTTCTTTCATATCTTGGGCGATTTTGGAGCTCTTGGAAGAGGATTTTCACCTAGCACTTTGAGATAAGTAATTTCTACATAACATGAGTTAAATACATAGATTAGGGGTAGATTAACATGTAAAGAAATTAGTGAAATCCAAGGTTTAGATGAAAAACATAGAGTTTTGATAAAAATGGGATTAACCCACGAAAGTGATTATGAAATTAGATAAAAATCATATATTTGAGTTCATGAGGTTATTGGGAATAATTTTCTTCAAAAATTTCCGGAATCTAGGCACGTGGGCCCGGGGTGAATTTTAGAAATTCTTTAATTTGGGTTGGAAAAATCACTTTAATAGTTAGAATGTGAACTCTTGATCATGTATTGACTATTTTATATAATATTTGACTAGTTTCGGGTCGTTTGGCACCGAGTTGAGGATTTAAAGTATAATTTTAGACCGGAAAGTAAGTTTTGAGACGAGGTAAATCTCTTGTCAAACTCTGTGAGGGGGAAACTACCTCTAGGTAATGTATATGATATGTGTTATTTGTTACGGGGGCTACGTACACACGAGGTGACGGGAGTCCGTATGTAGCTAGATTCATGTTACTGTCCGGGTAGACTTACGTTCACACCATGATATACTTGTATTATAAAGGTTATCTTTGCTCGTTTAAGTCCTTTATTTTGCATTACGACTTGAGACTAGATGTGCGTAGAGTGATTGACTTGCTATTGTAGAGATTTGACTAGTTTTATGATTAGCCGCGGAATAATTGTGTTCATCTTACGGATTTCTCCTGTGCTATACATTTTTATCGAAAGGTTTTTCTTAATATTATAACTCACACATTTATTCGTGAGTGGAGTCAAGGACCTGTTAAAGCTTCTTATTCTGATGGGATCGGGCCGTTCACCTCGGCAGGATTATGTACCACACTCTAATGAGAACGGGCCGTTCGCCTCGGCAGTTTAATAGATGCATCTATGATTCGTGTCGTTTGACCCTCGGCAGTGCACAGTTTAATATTTATGTTGGAGCGGGCCGTACGCATCGGTATTTCTATAAAATATCCTCATGGAATCGTGCGTAATATTTGGCAAGAAGCCAGGGAATCTGTAGTTATTTTTCCTGATTCGAATTGTAACCACCTATTTGGTAAGGTCCATTATACATATTTATATGTGCTCCGGTTGAGGAGGAATTTGCTAATTGAGAGCTTGAGTTTATTGTAGCGAGGAGAATTGCACCACATATTTACACTGGTTCATTTCATTTATTTACTCTGCCTCATATTTGTTCGCCTCCTTATTGTACCTGATATTATTAGACCACTAGTGAGTGTCGATGTCGACCCCTCGTCACTACTCCTCCGGGGTTAGGCTAAATACTTAGTGGGTACGCGTGCATTTACGTACTGATACTACACTTGCTGCACATTTTTGTGCGTCCTTTGGGCGCGGAGGCATGGATGATGCAGGGACTTACTGCGAGCAACATTTCAGGTTACGATCCGCAGCCAGCAGAGTCTCCTTTAGAGTTATTTGTAATTTTCCTGTCTAATTTGTACTCCGGACAGATGTTGTACTTTATTTTACTTCCTAGCTGATGCTCATGCACTTGTGCACAGGGTTTTGGGGATGCTTTTGGGTTGTTCTGTATTAAAGTTGTAAAAATATTGCCATTCACTTTGTAAATTTAATCTCTTATTATGTAATTGAAGAAAATTATGATTTCACATACTAATATGAGTAATTAACATAATCCTTTATTGTTGACTTGCCTGACAACGATGTTAGGCGCCCTCACGACCTTTAATGGATTTTGGGTCGTGACAACATAGTATCAGAGCACTAGGTTCACTTAGGTCTCATGAGTCATGAGCAAGTCTAGTAGAGTCTTGCGGATCGGTCCGGAGACACCTGTATTTATCTTCGAGAGGCTACATGGCTGTTAGGAGCACTTCCCTTCTTGATTCCTCATCGTGCGACTTGATTCCTTTGAGGCTTATGCCTTCATTTCTTTCCTATTCAATCTTATGCGACGTGAAGCGCTTGTTATCAATTGGGGATCGAGAAATTGTGATGGCACGGCTGAGGTGGTGCAGGATGTTTCTCCCTGTGTATTCGATTGGGTTAATGTCGTTGCCTTGCGGAAGGGTGTTCTGTCATTTCAGCTCAGTAGCTGTATTTTCGATGTTCTTGAGGCTATGCATAGATTGTTATGAAGTTCATGAGTTGTTATCGCACAGTATTGATGTGATGGTAAGATGTTTGTCTATGTGTTGGGGCAGTGAGCAACTTGAAAGGAGGTTTTTCTCAGTGCATGATTCAGAACTTCAGTGATTTTTTTCCAGCGGAGGAAAGGCAATCGGCCTATGAATGCTCAGGCTTTGGTTGATGGAGTAGCGAGACTTGATGCTCCCGAGTGTGGTGGAATTCTCATTTTGATGTGGTGTCGTCGTCCTTGTTGGAACGCTTTAAGATTCGCCGGTGTTATGGTTTTCTTTGAATTGCCTTCGGGGCAGGATGTTGTGAAATAGTGCCTAAGAAACGGTTGTCAGATATGGAAGGTGTATGTTGGCTTCAGAATCGAGTCAGCGTTCCTAATGCTAATGGCTCGAAAAAGATGATCTTCGAGGAGGCTTAGAGTTGATAGCAATTGGTCAGATCAGGTGCCACAGAGATGGATTTTTGCTTTGAGGCAGTATTTGGGCAGCGAAGGATGAGGAAGTACATGGCGGAAGGAGTCTCGTGGTGGTTGGATTACTAGTAGGTCAAGTATGAAAAGCAGAAGTCGGGAAGTTGCCTAAAAGAGAGGATTTAACCTAAGTGGGAGAATGGCAGAGTATCATATGGGTTCTGTGGTAGGATAGCTACATGCCTTGGGAAAAGTTTAGAGTGATTTGGTATTTATGGTGGGAAGTGACTAGGTCCACGGATTTTATTTGGATGCAACATGAATTCGAGTTTGGAATGTATTGCTGGACTTTCAGTTGATGTCAATGGGAAAGAAGGAATCTTGGTGGGTTCCAGGGTTAAGTAATTGTAGCTTCAAGCTAAGTGGGGGATCCCCACCATCTACAATTGGATTGCATGGTTGTCTACTTGTGAGGTTTCTGGTTATCGGTGTATTGGTGGGTTATTACGACTAAGGAAAGAAAACATCAGTGGTAATTCGAGCAAAGGATTTGAGGGATGTGTACTATATTTGGCCTCATCGATTCATGTTCAGGTTTTGGGAAGACTCAGAGTTTATGCTTTGTGTGGATGTGATGTACAAGGAAGGGAATTCAGCCGGTTGCTTCTTTGAGAGGGTGTTCATGTGATAGCAGAGCCTTGGAATTGATTATATTCGGGACCAAGTCAGAGTGGGTGACTCTCAACAACGGTCCTAGTAGGTTCAAAAAATTAAAGTGTGGTGCCTAAGGATTTTGAGTCTGTGGTATGGTTAAGTATCGAGCTTTTGCAGTGGATTATGAAAGGGACTTGGAGTGTTCTATGTTATCATCGGTCTGTAGTGCAGCATTTGAGAAATGGGAGAAAATAATTCCGAACTCGTAGAGGAATTATCAGAATGGGTATACCAGTTGAAGATGTTATTGTACGCACATGAAGGGTATGAGATGGTTCGTGGGTTTTGAGACAATGTGGTCTCGTGAATTGGGTCACTCAGGATGAGTGCGGATTGAGTTCGTTATATTTTTAATGGAGCTATTATTACTTCTAAGGCAAGTCCAGAGTAAATTAGAAGAAGTTGGTTCGATTAGCAATAGTTGAATCGGTGTGATGGTGGCAATGATCAGTTCCTTCAGCGTGTGAAGTTATACAAGTGATTGGTGGTGGTACGTACGAGGCTTGATGGCTGCTGTAAATTGATTTATTTGGAGGAATTCAATTATTAAGGCCTATTATGTATAGATGGATCCCGAAAAAGTTACGGTGGTTTAGACCACAACTTGAGGTTTGTATTTTCTGCGGTTATGGAAATTCAGTCGCGTGTTGCAATGGTCCTCCTGAAATGAGTTAAGTAAAAGGTCTCTATATGATGGGGTGATTATTATATTAGTGGTTCATGAGTTATGATGGAATTCTTGTACCCGCGCGTATTAGCATAATAGGCGCAGTGAGCGGCATGTGAATTAGAAACTGAGGATCAAGGTTGCAGTTCAGTATTGAGAAGAATGTTACGAGGTCGGATGAGCAGGAAAGAATTCGGATGTTTATAGTAAGTTGTTATTGTCCTTAGCATCACCTGAGGTCGGTGTCATATGGAAGAGGCTTTGTGTATTGACTTGCGGATTTTTGATTCACTTTACAGAATTAGAACGGTTGGTGGCATGGATGTGCGGACTTTGCTACCTGAGCGGAATGGTCGTAGGAGCATGCCCCATGGGGAGATTTGTATAAGTGTGACATGTCAGTCACTTGATTGTTAAAGATTGAAACCAAATATGGAAGTCATGGTAATATCGCAAGTGCGAGAGTTTACGCCTGAGAGGCATTTTATTCCTTGGGTTGTGGACCTGTGAGTTTGTTCTGGAATTGACGGTTCTTCTTGTGTGTCATGGGAAAAGGTTATTGTGGATCCTTGAAAGGTTATTAGCCCAGTACGGTACGATCAAAATCGGCTTGAGGTCTGTGGATGGATCTAAATGTGAATGTGTTCATTTCAACATAGCTGCTTACGGAGGAGTCTTCAAACCTTGGATGTCATTTCCATCGTCAGCCATTCCATGTAATCTCTATTGTGCTATGTGGGTTGTGAGATGATTTGATTATTCGCGCATGTATTGAGATCCCATGAAGTCTTTGGTGTTGTGAGAGCAGGATGGCTCTCGAGATGCAGGTCATTTATTGCACCTTAGTTGTGCTTGGGTTTTGTAGCATATGGCGCTATCCGTCTCCCCAGGGTTGTGTTTCTGCACTTGTCGTGCTTGTGGTCGATATTCGAGTATTTCATAGGTATTAGAATTATGGCTTGATGGGTATTTTCTTACTTATTGTTATGTGTGGATCGGGTGGCACGACGCCACAGATATGTTGTTTGGATCGGGTTGCACGCCACAACGGTATCACGTATGGATCGGGTTGCACGCCGCAACAGCGAGATGATGGGTATGGTTCCCTATATCTATTCTTGTGCATTTTGTTTCTCATTCTCTGAAAAAGGTTCATAACATCTTTTCAGTGGTCGTATTAGTTACGTGTGTTGGGTAGTTCTTTCCCAAGGTTCATTTTTCCTTATATATCATATTTGAGTGGTGGCCTGTTGGCACATTGATGGAATCATATGAGACTTTTGGCAGTGTCTGAGATGGCTTATTGCCTGAGCGGCTTGTACTGGGCGAGGTGAGGTTATTGGACCTGAGATCAGTGCGATCGGAGTTATAAAGGGTATATTAAAGGGCCAATATCGTTATTTGGTTCATAATGAGGTAATGGTTCTTGTCAGGAGGAGAAACTCAATGATTTGTTGACCCAGCAGTTGGTTATAAATTTTTGCACATCTCTTCCATCGTGGAAGTATTGCAAGAGTTGGAACATGACTTATATGTGTCATGAGGTGTGTTGTGGGCATCAGATTCCTGGAATTGTGGATATTGTTGTCAGAGGATGTTATTATAGTCATGTGAATTACGCGGTGCATGGTGTGAATTCAGAACAAGTATATAATCATGTTTTGGTACATCGAGTAATGGCTGATACGGTGTTCGTATGTTGGAAACAGGCCTGGTAGAGAATTTTGGATGTTGGAATTTGGCTCTAAGGCTTATTTGACTAAGTAAAAGGGAGGATCTTCGGACTGGCTTGAGCTAATGTGCTCAACTGAGTTGTGGTAGCACGGGTAGGTGTACGAGGTGTTGACCAATGCTTTCGGCAAATTCCAGAGCAGTTCTTAGCACATTCCAGGACGAACGTATGTTTAAGTGGGAGAGAATATAACGACCCGACCGGTCATTTTGAGCTTTAGAGCATCGTTCGGCGGTTTGAGGCCATGAGCAGCTTCACTTCAAGTATTATGACTTGTACGTGTGGTCGGAATTTAATTTCGGGGAGTTTGGAGTTAATTTGGAAAGAAAATTCTCATTTCGGAAGCTTTAAGTTGGAAAGATTGACTAAGGTGTAATTTTTGAGTAAACGATCTCGAAATTGAGATTTGACGGTTCCAATAGGTACGTATGATGATTTCGGACTTGGGCGTATATATGGATCGTGTTTTGGATGACCTAGGAGCGTTTCGGCGCCTAATAGTGAAAGTTGGCTCTTTGAAGGTTTTTGAAGTTCTTTAAATTTGGTTTGGAATAGTTTTGGTGTTATCGAGATCAAAATAGGATTTTGAGACCTGAAATAGTTCTGTAATATCATTTAAGAATTGCACACAAAATTTGGCATCATTCTGAGTTGATTTGATAGGAATCGGACGCGTGAAAGTATTTTAGAAGTTTTTGAGTTCATGAGTTAATCCATGCATTTTGGCGTCCGATTCGTGAATTTTGATGTTATTTCGGTGTTTCGATCGCGCGAGCGAGTTCGTATGATATTTTTTAGACATGTGTGGATATTGACTGTGGAGCCCGAGGGCTCAGGTGAGTTTCGGACATGTTCGGAAGGATGAAGCTTCAGTTTTCTGGTATTACTTTTTTGGTGTTGCAGGTGTCGCAAATGCGAGAAATAGTTCGCATTTGCGAACCTTGCATTTGCGAAGAAACCTGATCTGGGCATAGCTAGCATTTACGAGAAATCAGTCGCATTTGCGACCTTGACAGGGTAGATACATAGATTAGGGGTAGATTAACATGTAAACAAATTGGTGAAATCAAGGGTTTAGATTAAAAACCTAGGGTTTTGATAAAAATGGGATTAACCCACGAAAATGATTATGGAATTAGATAAAAATCATATATTTGAGTTCATGAGGTTATGAGTAACAATTTTTTTCAAAGATTTTCGGAATCCGAGCACGTGGGCTCGGGGGTGAATTTTAGGAATTCTTCAATTTGGGTTGGAAAAACCTCTTTAATAGTTGGGATATGAACTATTGATCATGTATTGACTATTTTATATAACATTTGACTAGTTTCGGGTCATTTGGCACCGAGTTGAGGATTTAAAGCACAATTTTGGACCGGAAAGTAAGCATTGAGATGAGGTAAGTCTCCTGTCTAACTCTGTAAGGGTGAAACTACCCCTAGGTGATGTATATGATATGTGTTATTTGTTGTGGGGGCTACGTATGCACGAGGTGACAGGAGTCTGTACGTAACTATATTCATGTTACTGTCCGGGTAGACTTAGGTTCACACCATGCTATACTTGTACTATAGGGGTTATCTTTGCTCGTTTAATTCCTTTATTTCGCATTACGACTTGAGACTAGACATGCAAAGAGTGATAGACTTGTTATTGTAGAGATTTGACAAGTTTCATGATTAGCCGAGGAATAATTGTGTTCCTCTTACGGATATCTCCCGCGCTATGCGTTTTCGTCGAAAGGTTTTCCTAAATAATATAACTCATACGTTTATTCGTGAGTGGGGTCAAGGACCCGTTAAAGCTTCTTATTCTAATGGGATCGGGACGTTCGCCTCGACAGGATTATGTACCATACTCTCATGGGAGCGCGACATTCGCCTCGGCAGTTTAATAGACGCATCTATGGTTCGTGCTGTTCGACCCTCGGCAGTGCACAATTTAATATTTATGTTGAATCGGGTTGTACGCCTTGGCATTTCTATTAAATATACTCATGGAATCATGCGTAATATTTGGCAAGAAGCCAGGGTATCTGTGAGTTTTTTCCCTGATTCGAATTATTACAACCTATTTGGTGAGGTCCATTATACATATTTATATGTGCTCCAGTTGAGGAGGAATTTGCTAATTGAGAGCTTGAGTTTATTGTAGCGAGAAGAATTGTACCACATATTTACACTTATTTATTTTATTTATTTACTCTGCCTCATATTTGTTCGCCTCTTTACTGCACCTGATATTATTGGACCACTAGTGAGTGTCGATATCGACCCCTCGTCACTACTCCTCCGGGGTTAGGCTAGATACTTACTGGGTACACGTGAATTTACGTACTCATACTACACTTGCTGTATATTTTTGTGCAGGTACTTTTATGTCCTGTGGTCTTTTGGGCGCGGAGGCACGGATGATGCGGGGACTTGCCGTGAGCTTCATTTCAGGTTACGATCCACAGCCAGCAGAGTCTCCTTCAGAGTTATTTGTATTTTTTTGTCTAATTTGTCTCCCGGATAGATGCTGTATTTTATTTTACTTCCTAGTTGATGCTCATGCACTTGTGACACCGGATTTTGGGGGTGCTTACGGGTTATTCATTAATGTAGTTGCAAAAATATTTTCATTCACTTTGTAAATCTCATTTTGTACTATGTAATTGAAGAAAATTATGATTTCAAATACTAATATGAGTAATTAAGATAATCTTTTATTGTTGGCTTCCCTGACTGCGGTGTTAGACGCCCTCATGACCTTTAATGAATTTTGGATCGTGACAGTATGGCTTGATCATATGTATACTTCAACATGACAAAGAATACATCTAAGATGATAAAGCAACATTTATCATATACTTAAACTTGAAATCTAATAATCAAGGATATATTATGTTCTTTATCACAAGAACAACATCAAATTTATTAATGGTCTCCAACCTTTAAAGAAACTCAAAATAATATCTAAATAAGAATATCTTTTTATTTCATGATCTTAAAACAATACAACAACTTTTAAGTGTAGCGATAATTCTTCTCAAATAATATACTTCATGTCACTCTACTTCTTGAAATTAAAATTCACATAATTTCATGTAGGTGACATATCTATATGCCAACTAATTATTTGCATTTTTTCATATAATAACAACTATAACCATTAAATATGCTATTTTTAATAATAATTAACATGATGCATACATGATATATTTTGAGGTAATCGCTTTTATGAGATATTTACCCTATCATTCATAGAATTTAAGACTTCATAAGAAAATAATAAGCCCGTAATAGAGAAACAAATAATAAATAAAGTTAAGAAAGTAGAACCCGGTATAACGACATCAAATATATTCAAGCTCTCCAAATTTTGCGTCGTCGCCTTGACATTGTCTCTTTGATTACCTCAATAATCAAAACTGCTCTAATCTGAAGGAACGGACCAAGCAGACAAAATATATTTTCAAAACAGGTTTAGAAAACGCAAGAATCAAAGATTAAAGTCTCACTTACCTCGCTAACGGAAAGTTCTCCAACCTTGCAACGTATAAAAAAACACCAACTAAATAGCCTCCAATGACCTCAATCTATCCAAAATATAAATTAAATATTTAAAAGATTAAAGAAACTAATAACATAACGGTGCACAAACCAAATGTATCAACAATTAAAAAATGAGAAGTGGTTAAGACTATCTTCTTCCTTAGTGTCACGACCCAAAACCTAACCCGTCATGATGGCGTCTATCGTGATACTAGGCAAGCCGACATTTCCAAAACACTTTCAACATTTAACAGAAATAAATTAATATATTTAAAATAACCGGAGTCTTTCATAAAAATGGGGTAAAACCCAAAGCATAAGTGCAGAAAAATAGCCCGACATCGGGGTGTCACTGAATACATGAGCATCTATACCAGGAGCAGTCTAATATAACATCTAAAGAATAAGAACTGAAATGCGAATAAGATAATGAAGGAGAGCCAAGGCTTGCGGATGCCATGCAGCTATCTCGATAGTATCTGGAATCAGTTGCTCAAATATAAACACCCGCTACGACCGGGAATACCTGGGTCTATACACGAAGTGCAGGGTGTAGCGTGAGTACAACCAACTCAGTAAGTAATAAAAATAAATAAGGAACTGAGAAGGTAGTGACGAGCTATACAATTACAGTTCATTTTCAATAATTCCAGCAAAGAATAGACATGTTTTCAAATCTGGCAGTTCAAGTCAAATCAGTTTATACAGTTACAGTGCAGGTAATCCGGATATAGAATCTTTCAAAAATTTCACAACAATAACAGATAGCAACTAAGTGCATCAACAAATGAAAAAAAAAATAAGAACAGCCTCTCAGGGCAATAGACACTCAACTCGTCATAACAGCTTAATCACTCGGCTCTCAGCCCTCACTACTCACACTCAATAGGTACCTGTGCTCACTGGGGGTGTGCAGACTCCGGAGGGGCTCCTTTCAGCCAAAGCGCTATAATCCGTACGGACAACTCACGTGCTGCATGGACAACTCACGTACTATAGTATCATATCAAGATCCGCACGGACAACTCACGTGCTATAGTATCATATCAGAATTCGCACGGATAACTCACATGCTGCACGGACAACTCACGTGATACCGTATCATATACCTCACAAACAGGCTCCCGGCCTCACTCAGTTGTGAATCTCTCTAGTCTCTCGGGCTCTCAGAAATCATAAAGATTAGCCCAAACAATAATAATATGATGCATCAATAATAAACAATAGAGACTGAGGTAAAGAAAAAAATAAACTGTGACTGAGTACAAAATAACAATTAAGCAGATAGTTCAACATGTACGCGACCTTTGTGGGTCCCAACAGTACCATCACGTAGCTTAAGCATGATTTCTAACTTGATTTGCAATCAAATTTCTATAACACAGGGAAACCATATAGCTAGCAATAAGTTATTCAACTTTACAATTCCACGGAATGGACCAAGTCCCAATTCTTACAGTGCACTCCCACACGTCCGTCACCTAGCATGTGCGTCACCTCCAATATACTCACATAATCTAATAAATTCGGGGTTTCATACCCTCAGGACCATATTAAAACTGTTACTTACCTCAAACCGTGCAAAATCCTACTCCGAAATGCCTTTGCCTCTCGAATCACTATCCAAACGCCCCGAATCTAGCCACAAGCATTACGATATAATTAATATAAGCTAAATGAATTAATTCCACAAGAAAAACATGAAACTATAAGCCAAAATTCGAAATAGGCTCAAACATGCCCCTGGGCCCACGTCTCGAAATTCAACAAAATCACAAAAATGTGAACACCCATCCACTCACGATTCTAACCATATTAAATTTATCAAAATCCGACATCATTTGATCCTCCAAATCCCCAAAAGCCACTCCAATTCCCAAGCCTTAATCTCCCAAATCTCACCTCAAAAACTCACCGACTAAGTGTAAAATCAGTGGGTAAACACCATTATTGAAGATAAATAGGCACAAGAAACTTACCTCAGCAAACACTTCAAAATCCTCCTCAAAATCCTACAAAATCCGAGTTCCAAAATGTGAAAATGGTGAAAAAAATCTCAAAGTCTTCTATTTATAGGTTCTGCCCAGCAAAAACCGCACCTGCGGACCTCCTATCGCATCTGCGATGCCGCACCTACGAAAATTCCATCGCAGGTGTGGATCCCACTTAAGCTCCCAGATTCCGCATCTGCGGTCACATATTCGCACATGCGAGTGCGCACCTGTGGGCCCTGCTCGGTTCTGCGATCCTTCCTACTCAAGCCTTTTTCCGCATCTACGCCTCTCCTTCCGCATCTGCGGTTTTGCAAATGCACTCCTAACCTTGCACCTCCGCTTCCAGTCCAATCCAGCCTTGCCCGCATCTGCGTCCTCCTCTTCGCTTCTGCGGGGCCGCACCTGCGGACTCCCACCATTGGTGCGAAACACCAGAACACCAGAAGAAACCAACAATGCCTAAGTCTAAATTTCCTTCCGATGGGCATCCGAAACACCCCCAAGGCCCCTGGGACCTCAACCAAACATACCAACAATTCATATAACCCCATGCGAACTTAGTCGAACCTTCGAATCACATAAAACAACATCAAAACACCAATTACACCAGGATTCAAGCCTAAAGAACTTTTAAACTTTCAAATTCCACAAACGATGCCGAAACCTATCAAACCATATCCGATTGACCTCAAATTTTGTATACAAGTCCTAAATAACCCCATGAACCTACTGCAATTTCGAGAATCGGAATTCGATCCCGATATCAAAAAGTCAATCTCCGGTCAAACTTCCCAAAATTCGACTTTTGCTATTTCAAGCCTATTTCCATTACGGACCTCCAAATAGCTTTTCGGACACGCTCCTAAGTCCAAAATCACCATGCGGAGCTATTGGAATCATCAGAATTCAAATCTGAGGTTGTTTACACATAAATCGATATTCGATCGACTTTTCCAACTTAAACTTTCCATTATGAGACTAAGTGTCTCAATTCATTCCGAAATCTCTCCGGGCCCGAACCAACTAACCCGATAAGTCATACAACAACTATAAATCATAAATTGAGAAGTAAATAGGGAACGAGGCTGTAATACTCAAAACGGCCGGCGAGGTCGTTACACTTAGTATCGACAATAAAAACTACTGCCGGTCCTTTATTTCAGTGTTTCATATTCACTAAATTAACCCGTTAAACCTTCACATGTAAATGAAGATAAGTAGACTAATATGCATATGTAATGAGTATGTAGAAATTCACTGCATAAACTTCTCACCCAGTAATCCTTCTGACTTGGAAGATCTTTATCCGGAATTTTTTCTTTAATGTCACGAGTTTTTCAAAACAAATTAAGAATATATAATTTATACTATGATAGGTGAATTCGTTGAGAAAATTGGATGATTACATGTCAACCATGCATTTTTCCAGAGTTTTTTGTTACGTCATAATGTAAAACTCCTAGAGGAAGGAAATAAAATTAATACGTCAAATGCAATCCACATAGATCTCTATCCTTTTCTTAAATCAAGATAAAATTCACAATAATAATAATTAGATGTAAACCAAGTAAATCCCTGCTACTGACTTTCTTTTTTGCTAAAAGCAAAATAATTTGTTTAGTGGCATCATTTATATGTTCAATAAGCAGTCATAAGTATATGACAAAATGTCATCTCCATCAATTTTCCCATGTCTTCATGTACTGGAAAGTTACGCTTCTATTCTTCCAATTTTTCTGCAATGAGATAATATAATTCAATAGGGGTATTAGTTGAAAAGCAGGCCCTCCACATGTAGTTTTGGAAAAGCAATGGTTCTTTTCTAACGACAAAATAATTTTTCTTAAAAATTAGTTAGTATTGAAAGAACACAACTATTTAGAAAAGGCACAATATAAATGTAATAGTTCTTTAATTATTATTATAAAATATGAAATATAAATATAAATATATATAAGAGGTATAATGATAATTTAACTTTTTGATTTGGGCTTCCCACTCGGCTCTAAACAGAATCTTCGCTACATGTAAACTTAATTAATAAAAACAACTAGCATACTAGGGCGAAACATTGATGCCCATCACGACAAATTGTGAGACTCCAAACAGTGGAGATTTTCCAGCTCATGCTCTTCATCTCCGCATAGATTCAGAACATTTCAATGCCCCAATCGCACACAAAGAAGACTTACAATTATCCAACAAGAAACAGCTAAACGGAGAAGTGGTAATCCAACTAGCTCAAGACCATAAGCAGACTGCTACAAACATTTCACATCCACACTCTTCTGAGGCAAACTACAAAACAATACAAAAAGAGGTTCCCGCTGATTTGAGCCTGCCAGCTATTCGACAAAATGTCAAAGCCAACGCTACAGTGCCTTTAGGGGATAAAGCCATCCCGTATGTTGTCCAGGGGCATCAGGAGATTAATCGTCAAGTCGCATTTCAAGGTTTAGCTCACAACTGTGGTGAACAATTTCTACCAAAATATGCAGTTATCGACAATGTTGCACAGGTCCCTCAACCCAACATACAAACCCAAATCACCAAGTCATCACTTGCATCCACATACCTAAATATCTCAACCAATTTTGATAAACCAAAGAACCCACAGACTGTTAAAACATTTGTAATTTCTAGCCAAAGTACCCAGCTCTAGATAAACAAATTACCAGCTCCACTAAACCAGCCTTCAACAACCATCGCCCCAACTACTACGACCACAAACAACAAATCCCAGCCTTTAGATTATAGTAACATTTTGAAACCAGCTCAACAAAACAGTCCCAAGCACTTGAACCATTATTCAACACCCACGGTTTATCCTATCCCAATGTGACGGGCTACTATTTTAAATAGAGAACTTGTTGTCAGATTTACAGAAGCTGAGGTTGATCGCATGAATATAATCGAAGGGTTACAATATGCAATGGTCGGAAAATTGTCGTATGGTTGGCCAGACATCCTGGAGTTACGTACAAGCATTCCAAGCCAATATGGAATCAAAGGGGAATGTAGTGTTGGCCTCCTAAGAGATCGACATGTCTTGATTAGATTGACATTATGGGAAGATTTCATTAATTTTACGTCCGAAAATGCCTACTATGTTAAAGCTAAAGATGGGTGTGAGTACCAATTGCGACCTTTGATCTATGATGCAAAATTCAAAGTTGGGGAAGAAACTCCAATGGCTAGGGCTTGGATTTCGTTTCCAGGTTTACTGCCGACTTATTTTGTCAAAGAAAGTTTATTATCTTTAGCTTCAGCAGTGGGGAAGCCCCTGCATCTGGATAGGGCTACTATCAACAAGACGAGACCCAGCTGTGCGAGGGTTAAGTTCCTTATTGATCTTTTAGCTGAGTTACCTCAGAAAGTTCGAATGGATATTTTTAATGAGACAACTGGGGAGATAAGGACTGAGTGGGTTAAAATTCAATACGATAAGCTTCCTAAGTATTACAAAGAATGTAAATTACAAGGGCATGATCAAATTGAATGTTGGCATATTCATCCAGAATTAATGGACCACAATGATAAAGGCAAACGCGCTGTGCAAACTGTTCATGGTGGGGAAGGTGCTGAGCAAAATGGAAGGAAGAAGACAAGTAATAACCGTCCAATTAAGATCCTGTCAAGTGGTAAGGTTGTTGGTAACATAGGGGAACAATGGAAAGAAGTAAGAGATAATCGGATAAAAAATGATACAAAGCAGACGGAGGTTCAGAGAAAGACTGGCAGGCAAATACTAGAAGTTGATCGATCTGGAAGGGAAACAGATGCATCTAACAAAAAACTAATCCAAGTTGCTAACAAATATGCAGCACTTGAGATGAAAGAAAGTGACCTGGCTGAGAACAACCAGCAACTTTTAAAAGAGAGTACTGGAGAAGGGTTAAAAGAGAATACTACGGCAGCGGCTTCAATAAGCAAAGGCAGTATTGGAGAAGGTTTAAAAGAGACTACTGCACAATAGGTGAATAGAACTTTTAATGGGAACTTACCTACCACTAATAAATCCTGGCCAGAAACTCAGTCGCATACCACAGTTGCAAATAAAAAATATGAGATGCCTAAGGAGAATGATAAGAACAAATTGAGAGGATCTATTACATCAAAGGAGAATACTGACAGTGTCAACAGGGAGAAACAACAAACTTATTGTCACGACCCAAACCGATGGGCCACGACGGGCACCCGGTGCCTTACTCAATCGAGTACCAACGTAACATATCTTTCTTATCGTACTATCATTGGCAAATGGGCCAAACGGGCCGTCATGGGCTAACCAGAATAAACATAAGGGAATACTCAATATAAGGCGACTCATTCTGACATAAAAACTTATACATGTGACATAGGGCCTATAAGACCAATATTACACTGAACATAGGCCGACAAGGCCGTACAATCTTTCACGTTCACGACATATGTCTACAAGCCTCTAAGGATACATAAATATCATAAAGGCCGGGACAGGGCCACGCCGTACTAATCAATACATATCCTAATCATACTGACCACATAAGCAACTCCGGAATAAATGGAGCGCACCAACACCTTCCGCTGAGCTGATAGCCTACTTGGAGGACTCTCAACCTTTCTATCAGGACATGCGGGCATGAATGCATAGTCCCCAAAAAAAGGACGTCAGTACGAATAATGTACTGAGTATGTAAGGCATAACTGAAACATAACAATAAGTCAACATTAATTAAAGACATATAAGAATCAACCTGAATCTCTGAAGTGCCACCGTATATACATACTTAGTATACTTATATATATATATATATAATGCTTCTCTTTGAGATTATTATTCATATCGTATAATGCATGACTGCCCAACTGATCAGTGGTAACAGCTCGACCGGCCGTAGCGCGGTGGTAAATGCATGACTGCCCGATCGGCCGTAGCTGGATGGTAAATGTGGAACTGCCCAACCGGTCGTAGCTCGATGGTAAATGCATGATTGCCCGACCGGCCGTAGCTCGGTGGTAAATACATAAAGATACATGTATCACTATATTATAAATATTAACATCTTTATCATATACCTCAATAGAAACTTAGGAACGTACTTAGACATACTTGAATATAACTTTACCGGAATGAATAACATAGACATCCTTAACTGCTAAGAGTAGAACCATTTATGGAATAACATTATGTTTACATATCGTTACTTGAATCATGCCAAAAGAAAATAAGGGATAGCATTAACATACCTGAGCCGGTTCTCTTGATAATCCCTCTAACATACGACAATCGCGACAAAACACGTGATGGCAAGATCGGAGTAGGGAAAACTCCGTATGATATTCTTGAGAAAGATTGCACCGTATTCCCTTAAGATTGCAATTCTCACGTTGCTAAGCATTGTAAGGGATCATATAAATCCTTGAATTCCATCTGTGACTTTGTAGTCTTGTATGAATTTGATGAAGTACGCATGTTGCCATGCCAAAATTTGTATCATACTTGCTGATGCTTTCTTTCCTCACTTTATAAAAGATTCATATGAAATCTTGTTTGAGACTTTCACCCGTTGCTTAGCAACATAAGTGTCTTACTTACAAGATATATGAAATTCTATCCAAAATAGAATTTTGTGGGCCCCACTTTTGGGGATTATTTTATCCAAAAGTTCCCTACACATACCATATAATTATCAAGACCAAAGAGTCACAATGACCTAAGGCCTTGCTGCCACGAAGCTTATCCAAATGTCTTAATTAAGCTTATTCACAAATTCCTTAATTAACTTGCTAATCTCTCATTAAATCGATAATTACCCAATTATCCACATAATGAGAATTATCCCACATTACTTAAAATACTACTATTAAAATATTAATAAATCACGGTACCATATAAAATCAATGCATACACTATTATTTTATTAAAATATCCATGTAAAAATATATATATATTTTCAACTTCTAATTTTCTTAGTCTCATTTAAAGAGTACAAATTTCCGTACGCTTAATTCTTAAAATGGTAAAACAATAACCTTCTTTTCTTGTGAAAAAATAATTTCTATCTTTACAACAAAGAAAATCTCATAAACTTTCTCATATTATGTGTATAATTTAAAGCATATTCGAAAGTAGTAATATTAATAACTATATAAAATCATATTTTTCAAACCTTCTTTTACAAAAATGTTCCATTCAAAATACCATATCAAATGTATATAACGGTATCAAAGTTGTTAAACTTACGGGGTCTTACAATAACATAGTCACAAATCCTCTATAATCTCATGAATGGTCTTAATCCCTTCAAGCTCATATGGATTACTACGACTCATCCTAATATCAAAGTACGGGATGTAACATCCTTCCCCCCTTTAGAAATATTCGTCCTCGAATGTTAACTCTTAAAGATTTACAAAACTTTTGCTAGGGTCTCCTCTGTAAACTAAACTAAAATCCAACCTCTATCTGATGTCTCGACTATTCACAACCTTTTGTACTTGAGTATTTCGTACCTTCTTCACCTTTACGTTACTCACTTTTCAATCTCGCGTCATATCTTTTGTTTCTTTCATAACCTCCCTTCCACATAGGTGGAAATTACGCCTTAAAGCTCTACTGTGATACCTGCACCTCTGGTGCATACTGAATATTGTGAAAGCTTCATACTGACTTCTTACGACTCAGCTCTATGGCACGATCTGGAAACAAAAAGAAGGGTAATATTTCCTAAATGCCCTATAGCCTCTCAATGATAAATGTGGCGCGTAACACACCCATAACTGAGACTCTACTAGGCACGACTTTGTAAACTCCCTAGGACACGACTTGCTCTCATACCACTTTTGTCACGACCCAAACCGATGGGCCGCGACGGGCACCCAGTGCCTTACTCAACTGAGTACCAACGTAACATATCTTACTTATAGTACTATCATTGGCAAATAGGCCAAACGGGCTATACTGGGCTAACCGGAATAAACATAAGGATTATACTCAATATAAGGCGACCCAATCTAACATAAAAACCTATATATGTGACATTGGATCTATAAGACCAAAATTACACTGAACATAGGCCGACAAGGCCGTACAATCTTTCACGTACACGACATATGTTTACAAGCCTCTAAGGATATATAAATGTCATAAAGGTTGGGACAGGGCCCCGCCATACTAATCAATACATATCCTAATCATACTGACCACATAAGCAACTCTGGAACAAATGGAGTGCATCAATACCTTCCGCTGAGCTGATAACCTACTTGGAGGACTTTCAACCTGTCTATCAGGACTTGCGTGCATGAATGTAGCGTCCTCAATAAAAGGACGTCAGTACGAATAATATACCGAGAATGTAAGGCGGAACTGAAACATAACAATAAGTCAACATTAATTAAAGACATACAAGAATCAACCCGAATCTCTGAAGTGCCACCATATATACATACTTAGTATACTTATATATATAATGCTTCTCTTTGAGACTATTATTGATATCGTATGATGCATGACTACCCAACTGATTAGTGGTAACTGCCGCGGTGGTAAATGCATGACTGCCCGACCGGCCGTAGCTCGGTGGTAAATATGTAACTGCCCAACCGGTCGTAGTTCGGTGGTAAATGTATGACTGCCCGACCGGGCGTAGCTCGGTGGTAAATGTATAAAGATGCATATATCACTATATTATAAACATTAACATCTTTATCATATACCTCAATAGAGACTTAGGAACGTACTTAGACATACTTGAATATAACTTTACCGAAATGAATAACATAGACATCCTTAACTGCTAAGAGTAGAACCATTTATGGAATAACATTACATTTACGTATCATTACTTGGATCATGCCAAAAAAAATAAGGGATAGCCTTAACATACCTGAGTCGGTTCTCTTGACAATCCCTCTAACACACGACAATCGCGATAAAATACGTGATGGCAAGATCGGAGTAGGGAAAACTCCGTATGATATTCTTGAGAAAGATTGCACCGTATTCCCTTAAGATTGCAATTCTCACGTTGCTAAGCATTGTAAGGGATCATATAAATCCTTGAATTCCATCTGTGACTTTGTAGTCTTGTATGAATTTGATGAAGTACGCATGTTGCCATGCCAAAATTTGTATCATACTTGCTGATGCTTTCTTTCCTCACTTTATAAAAGATTCATATGAAATCTTGTTTGAGACTTTCACCCGTTGCTTAGCAACATAAGTGTCTTACTTACAAGATATATGAAATTCTATCCAAAATAGAATTTTGTGGGCCCCACTTTTGGGGATTATTTTATCCAAAAGTTCCCTACACATACCACATAATTATCAAGACCAAAGAGTCACAATGACCTAAGGCCTTGCTGTCACGTTGAAGCTTATCCAAATATCTTAATTAAGCTTATCCATAAATTTCTTAATTAACTTGCTAATCTTTCATTAAATCAATAATTATCTAATTATTCTCATAATGAGAATTATCCTAAATTACTTAAAATACTACTATTAAAATATTAATAAATTATGGTACCATATAAAATCAATGTATACACTATTATTTCATTACAACATCCATGTAAAAATACATATATTTTCTCAACTTCTAATTTTCTTAGTCTCATATAAAGAATACAAATTTCCATACGCTTAATTCTTAAAATGGTAAAAAAATAACCTTCTTTTCTTGTGAGAAAATAATTGCTATCTTTACAATAAAGAAAATCTCATAAACTTTCTCATATTATGTGTATAATTTAAAGCATATTCGAAAGTAGTAATATTAATAACTATATAAAATCATATTTTTCAAACCTTCTTTTACAAAAATGTTCCATTCAAAATACCATATCAAATGTATATAACGGTATCAAGGTTGTTAAACTTACGGGGTCTTATAATAACATAGTCACAAATCCTCTATAATCTCATGAATGGTTTTAATCCCTTCAAGTTCATATGGATTACTACGACTCATCATAATATCAAAGCACGGGATGTAACACTTACTTGCAACAATGTCAATTCAACAAGTCCTCTCACTGCATACTTGACAAAGATGAATCCAGGAACATGAATACTGGAAATGAATTTGACTACAACAAAGGAGACGTAGACGGAGAGGATGCGCAATTCATGATGTTGGAGCTAGAGAATGAAGGGGCTTTGGTACATAAGGAGCTTGAGAACGAGGTACAGACAAACACAGTAAATTCAAATATGTGTTCCATATACGATCTTCAAGTGTTGAAGGGGAATGGGGGAGACATGGAGAGGCACTCTGAAATACTAAATGAGGTAACAAAGAGGTATAATGATGAAATTAAACAATCCATAATACCAAAGGAATCAAGTGTAATTGAGACAATGCCTTTGGCATGGGCCTCAAGTGATGGACACCCAATGCAAATATAGATCAGTATGCCATCAAAATCTCCTGAGTAGGTGTTGCATGATATAATCACCCACAAGGTTATGCATGTGGAAAGTCACATTGCAATGGTGGAATAGCAACAACAACAATATGAGGGAGATGATGAATCTACTACTGGGAATTTTAAAGCAGTAGCTAGAGAAGGAGGCTTATCACCTAGAGTATCAGCTAGAAGTGGTAAGAAGAGTAAGAAACAACAGAATAAAGAAGCTCTGCACCCTACAAGAATCTTGCCCAAAAGGGCAGTCTCAATGACTAAATGATGATCAAAACGTTGATATGGAACATAAGGTCTGTTAAGACACAACAGGACTTTCAGAGAGTCATCAACATGCAACAGGAACATGGGTTTTCATCGTAGGACTTATGGGGCCATTTCAAAAGAAAAGACTAATTCAGAAATACAGGAGAAAACTAGGCATGGAAAATGCTATATCAAATGTCAATAGGAAAATATGGTTATTCTTAGATACATCGGTGGAATGGGATTTATTGGTTGATATTGAGCAGCAGCTGACCATCAAGGTGTATTATCATGATATAGGTAACCATATCATGATGACTTTTGTATATGTAAAATGTTCATCATTGAAAAGATTAAAACTGTGGGATAACCTATATTATCTTGCAAGTGACATGGACTTGCCTTGGGTAGTCGGAGGATATTTTAATATGATTCTTAGTGAAAAGGAGAAGATATGAGGACTGCCGGTACATCCTCCAAAATATAAAGACTTTTCTTTTTGTGTTAACTCATGTGGATTGTTTGATCTTGGATATACAAGCAGTCCCTTCACTTGGTGGAATGGGAGGGCAAATGCAGAGTGTATGTTCAAATGGTTGGACAGGATATTTGTTAATTAGCCTTTCCAAACTTTGTTTCCTAGCATTGAGGTAGACCATATGATAAGAACTGGCTCAGATCATGCACCTTTATTGATGAATTGTGGAAAGAATGCAGCACAATTTCTGAAGCCTTTCAGATTCCTCAATTTCTGGGCAAAGCATGAGACATTCAAAGATATAGTCAGACAGAATTGGTTTGCAGACTTCCTGAGAGATCTATTCCTGATGCTCAAGCAAAAATTGAAAAGAGTGAAGATTGCACTATCTAAATGGTGTAAGCTCACATTTTGAGATATATTTAAGTAGCTGGCAATTTGAAAATATATTATTAGAATCAAGGAGATGCTATTTGAGGAGGAACCAACAATTGACAACAGAATTGTGCTCCAAAAAGCACATGCAGAAATGAAGAAATACTTGAGCTTAGAGGAACACTACTGGAAACAAAAGGCAGGTATGACATGGTTCTCAGAAGGGGATAGAAATACTAGTTTCTTTCATAACCATGTCAATGGCAAGAGGCAGAAACTATAACTTAAGAGGATCCAAAATGAAGATGGTATGTGGATTGAAACACATGACCAGTTGGCCAAGGCAGCTATATAGAATTCTTCCAAAGATAGTTTAGTCATGAAAGTGATCCATCAAACTTTGATCTTCTGAATATTGTTCCTACTATGGCATCTCTGGATAAAAACATGGAGCTATATAGGATGACAACTATAGAGGAGGTTAAGGGAGCAGTCTTTGCTCTGAGTGGATGCAATGCAAGTGGACCTGATAGTTTCATTGGAGTGTTTATCAAGAGTGTTGGGATATAGTAGGTGAAGACATGGTTAACATGCTGCAGAGTTTTTACAATGGGACCTCACTTCCAAAATTAGTTACTCACACCAATCTGGTACTAATACATAAGAAGCAGTTAGTTCATACATTCTCAGACTTAAGACCAATAAGTCTAAGTAATTTCATAAACAAGGTGATCTCAAGGGTAATGTATGTTAGATTAGAGAAGATTCTACCTTCTTTGATCTCCTCTAATCAATCTGAATTTGTCAAAGGAAGGAGTATATTTGAGAATATCCTGCTTACACAAGAGATTGTAACAGATATAAGATTGAGGGGGAAACGAGTCAATGTTGTCATCAAATTGGATATGGCCAAGGCTTATGATAGGGTGTCATAGAAATACTTACTTCATGTGTTGAGAAAGATGGGATTTGCTGAGAACTTCATTAACATGATATGGAATCTAATATCAAACAATTGGTATTCAGTGATTGTTAATGGCCAAGCCTCAGGTTTTTTCAAGTCAACAAGAGGTATCAAACAAGGCGATCCTTTATCTCCAGCTTTGTTCATACTATCAGCTGAGGTACTATCAAGATCATTGAATATGTTATTTGAAGATAAAAACTTCAAAGGATTTGGGATGCCAAAGTGGACAAATCCATTGAACCATTTGGCTTATGTTGATGATACAATAATCTTTGTGTCTACTGATCCTTACTCTTTAAAGAAGGTGGTTGATGTCCTCGCATAGTATGAACAAACCTTTGGAGAGCTTATTAACAAGACAAAGAGTTCATACTACATGCATGCTAAGATAGCAGGATCTATTATCTCCTCTGTAGGTGCAATTACTGGTTTTCAAAAAGGTGAGATGTCATTTACTTACCTAGGATGTCCTATTTTCTATACAAGAAAGAGGAAGGATTATTATAATGAGGTGATCAAGAAGGTGAAATCAAAGCTGCATTCCTGGAAAGGAAAGCTACTATCTTATGATGGTAAGAAAATTCTTATAACTAGTGTTCTTCAAAGTACGCCAACACATATACTATCAGTACTGGATCCCCCTAATAATGTGTTGGAACACTTGCACAAGACCTTTTCTAGATTATTTTGGAGTAACAAAGAAGAAAGAAGAAGTAGGCACTGGACAAAATGGCTTAACTTATGCCTACCAAAAGAGGAAGGTGGCCTAGGTTTTAGGTCACTGTTTGATGTATCTAAGGCTCTATTTTCCAAGCAATGGTGGATGTTCAAAATATCAAAGTCACTATGGTCAAACTACATGCGGAACAAGTACTGTAAGAAAGAGATACCTACAATAGTTCAATTTAGAAAAAGATTCACATCTATGGAGAAAAATGTTAGAAGCAAGGAAAGAGGTGGAATATGAGATATTATGGCAGATGAATAGGGGTTCTACCAATGTATGGCATGCAAATTGGATAGTATTAGGTGCATTGTATCATGTTATGCCTCCAGAATTTCTTATTAATGAATAACTAGAGGAAGTGGCTGATTTGAGAAATCCGGACAACTGGAAAGAGCATATGTTGGAGCAATCTTTTCCAGATGATATTGCAGATCACATAAGGCAAGAGATATATTTTGATGGCAGTGATGAATATTGGGATACTCCTAAGTGGATTCCAACAATATCAGGTAGATTTACAGTGGGTAGTACATGGCAGATTCTAAGGCAAAGAGATCATACAAATGAAGAATACAAGATGTTATCGATCAAAGGCACGCCTTTCAGAATTTTATTTTTCTTATGGAAATTGTGAAAAGGTAAGATCCCTACTGATGACCTTTGAAGGAGATATGGCGATATGGTAGTGTCTAAATGTTGGTGCTGCTTGTCACCAAAAGAAGATATATTTCAACACCTATTCCTCACAAGTGATACTGCAACAAGGGTGTGGAAAATATTTCTTCAAGCAACAGGTATAATAGTTAACTTAGTGCAAGTACATCAACTTATACAGACATGCTGGAATATTCAATGCTTTCCAAAGCTTAAGCCACTGATTCAGGCAATACCGGTAGTGATTACATAGGAGTTTTGGAAGAGAAAAAATACAAAGAATAATGGTGGATCAGTATCTTGTAATAGGGTGATTCATGAGGTAAATAGGACATTACACTACATAGCAAAGGTGAGATATCCTTGGTTGCTAAATATCCCATTATTATGGCCGGATATGATTAAATTCTTTAAAGATTATAAATCTTATATTATGACCAAGACAGTAGTCTGGCAGTTACCATATGGTGGATGTTTCAAGTGTAACACAAATAGTGCTTCTAGAGGCAATCCGGGATCTAGTTCTTATGGCTTTTGTGTGCGTGATTGTAAAGGAGATTTGGTATATGCTGAAGCTAAATAAATTGATAACACAACCAATATTGTGGCTGAAGCTAAAGCAATTGGTAAAGGATTAGCTCACTGTGTAGAGCAACAACTTCACCCTCTCATCATTGAGACTGGCTCTTTGGTTATAAAAAGGATCATTGATGGGGAGTGTGATCCACCCTGGTGCATTGGGACAGAAGTAAAGAAGATAAAGGGATTGAAGGATCAATACAATATGATCTTTAAATATGTACTAAGAGAAGGAAATACAGTAGCAAATTATTTAGCTAACCTGAATTTTTCTGTTGTAGGTACAATATCATTTCACTCATTATCTGATTTACCAAGTGCAGGAAGGAGATTTATTAATCTAGACAAATTTCAAATACCTAATCTTAGGATTAGAGTAACAAAAAGAAAGGCTCCACATTAACGACCATAACATTATTTCACATTGTTCCAGCTGGATTGATGGTTGTGTGTGCTGGAAGATCACTCTAGTTTTACATTGCTTCAACTGGAGTGATAGTTCTGTGTACTGGAAGACAATAGTTTTTGTGTGTTAGAAGATCACTCCCCAGTGGTATTAGCATGTGATCATGCTCAGCTTGGGGGTGATTTGACAGCAGACAGAATTTGGTAAGGCAAGCAGGCATTACAGATGCTACAGGCATTACAAATGCTACAACAAAGGCAAGCAAAAAGAAAGGATACTGATTGATTGCCACAACACTTGATGCAATGCCTGAACACGCTGCTCTCTTGTGAACTTCTGAGTGTTGGTAAAACACCTCCTAGTGGTATTAGCATGTAATCGTACTCATCCTGGGGGTGCTTTAACAACATACAGAATTGACAAGATAATCATGTATAAAAAAGGCTACAACAAAACCTCACAAGCTACTGCTAAGAGCTTCAGGCAGTTTTTGTCTCACATTTGAAGACGAGACCACTATGAAAATTTAATGATCTTAATCGGTGAATGCTGAAACTTCAAAGATAGAACAACAGACAAAATCCCTTAGTGCAGAACAAGATAACATCATTAGTGGAATATCATGAATGCAACAGTATGATGCTGAGGCCATTTTCCAGTGGTATTAGCATGCTATCATGCTCATTCTGGTGGTGCTCTTAAGTGGTGTGCTAACATGCCCAGTCTGGAGGTGTTGTTGCAGTGTATATTCGTTGTTCTCGATGCAGGAGTGGTGCTTATGCACAGGTTCCAACAGCAATCTATTGGTTCATCCCTTGATCCAGAAGATAGGAGCAATCCTCATGTGTATTTCTGGGACGGATTCAATGATATAGGGGAGAGAGGCAGATCACTTTCTACACTGTTAATTGCAGGTTGGATGGCTATACTCAGACGCAGCTTATTTGGTCATTCCCAGAACTTGTTGGTGTTGAATGGAGATTCACAGATGCTTTGTCCTTTGAAATGCAAAACTTGGCGCCCGATGAGAGCTTTGGAGGTGCTACATAACGGTTTTGCGCTTGGCATGTGGATACACTCAACACCTTATGTTGGAATTTGGCTATTTTATCTACTGTAATAACTAGATTTTATATTATAGCTAGTTGTAACTTTGCAAATTTTAGATTTGGTTGTTGGACAAATTGTAAACGTTTGATTCCTGTTTTTGGATTACTATATATAAATATTTTAACAAAAAAAAAAACAATTGTGGGTAGTTGCTGAAATAGATTCCATTGATCAAGACTTTTTCAACCAATTAAACTTTTTACTCCAAAGTAACTAATTTTTATCGGATTATCTACTCAGATGAAAGTAAATTCTTAGGAGTAATTCTTTAATTGGCTTCTTCTCCGTTAGGACTTCTACCCCACGACAGAAAGAGACAAGCATTTAAATATGCAAATTCGTTTTACTTTTAAGGCAACGGTTGAATAAGGTCGTTTCAAAGCCAAATGTTAAACTAATTTTGAAAGACTTAGTTGTTAATAGGAACAAACACAACTTTTAAGAAAAGACACTTAAATTAAATCAGTTTTTTACGATTATTTAAATGATGTTTTATTATATTATTAAATAATTTTACAAAATAGGGTATTTAGAATTTTTAGAAGGGTATTCATATAATTTGATTTTTTAGTTAAGGGCTTCCCACTTTTAATATAACTAGTCTCTATGTACGTGCCTCGCACGTAAAACCTTAGAACTAAGAAGAGAGATGAGAAAATAAAAAGGCAACGTGACATAGTAGATATTAGAGATATATATAAATAAACTCGACTAACTCTTATTACAAAAAAAAAAAGTTGATTTCATGCCGCTTATGAAAATGTCAAAAAGGCAATTGTTTAGCTAATATATTCACACCATCAATATTTCATTATGACTTTTATTTATTGATCAAAAATCCCCTCCCTTAAAACCTTGTAATTGTCAACTTTCATATGGAGGCCAATAGCTCGTTAGAAAATTTTGATCAGAACCTCTATCAGTTTCTTCACTTATAATATTTAGTCCAACCATCAGACTAATTAGAATATGCAATAATAAAGTCAATTCACCATATCATCCAAGTTATATTTTGAACTGCAAACTGATAAATTAAGATAAGCAAACTTAATAACAACCAACATGGTGAGATCACATTGTCAATGTGATATAGAAGATTAAAGCCAGAACGACAAAATATAAATAATAGATCTTGTTTTTATATACCAACGGGAAGAGATCTCTTAGCATATTTTAGGTAGACTGATGAATTGAGTACAACTGGTTTGAGAAAATTTAGTGCCAAAGCTCAATATTCCTGTCACGACCCCAAATTAACCCTCCGTAAGGTGTCGTGATGGCACCTAGTCTTTACGACTAGGTAAGCCTACTATTGCAAAAAATATAAAGGAAACACAACATTTTAAGGATAAACAACATATTATAAATAGCCAAGAGTAGTACCACTCGGCATATACAAAATAATTTTTCAAGACCCGAAATATCACTAAGTCACAAGCTGTTATAATCTATGTAGCTCTATACAAAAGTCTGAGGATAATAAAGAAAGTATCTAGGCGAGAGAGTAGAAGGGGACTCCGAAGATCTGCGGACGCAAGCAGAAGTACCTTGAAGTCTCCTAGAATCAGCATCACGTACTAACCCCGAGGCTGATAGCTCGCACATGGATCTGCACACGAAAATATGTGTAGGGAAGGGCATGAGTACACAACAATGGTACCCAGTAAGTGTCAAGCCTAACCTCGGTCGAGTAGTGACGAGGTCAGGTCAAGGCCCTACCGGAGTAAATATAATAAATTAAATAGTAAAAGATATAAGTAGGATTTACGATAATACGGTTAAAGAAATTTTCGAAAATTTAACAGTTAAGGGAGTAATCGACTCAAAACAAGGTAAATACAGTGAGAAATCTCTCGGGATACCGTCCCGTAGTTTTAAATGAATATGCAGTACAGGGGGATCTCCTGAAATATACGTCCGTAGTCCCAAAGTAAATATGCAGTGCTGGGGGATCTCTCGAAATACGTCCGTAGTCCCAAAGTAAATATGCAGTACAGGGGGATCTCCCGGAATACGTCTGTAGTCCCAAAGTAAATATGCAGTATAGGGGGATCTCCCGAAATACGTCCGTAGTCCAAAGTAAATATGCAGTGCTGGGGGATCTCTCGGAATACGTCCGTAGTCCCAAAGTAAATATGCAGTACAAGGGGATCTCCCGGAATATGTCTGTAGTCCCAATTTAAATATGCAACGCAAGATGAAATGAAAGGTATGACATCGAGTTATACAGTTTATACTGGACACAGATAAGGCAAATAAGGACTTAACTGAACATGACGCACAGAATGTCAATTAGGTAGTTAAAACACGTAAGCATGCTTTTCTAGTCTAAACTACACAATTAAACATATTAGTACAATTAATAAGAGAAGCAATTTATGATTTAAAAAGGATAAACATGATTTTTGCAATAATAGCCCGTGTACGTACTCGTCACCTCACGTATACGGCGCCCACACACCGAATAATATCAAGATATCCTAAGGGAAAAATCGCCAACACAAGGTTAAGCAAGCCACTTACCTCGAACCGCTCAAATTAACCTGATATCACGTTCTTGCCACGAGTATCCGATTCCAAATGGCCTGAATCTATACAATACCATCAATACGCGCTAATGGAATGAATCCCACAAGAAAAACTACAAAATTAGGTCAAACCTCGAAATTAGCTAAAACCCGGCCTCCGGGGCCCACGTCTCAAAACCCGACAAAATTCATGAAACTAGAGAGCTTATTCACTCACGAGTTCAACCATATCAAATTTACTAAAATCCGACACTAAATGGTCCTCCAATCCACAATTCAAACTCCCAAATCCCTAGTCTCCAACTTCCAATTTCCACCTTAAAGACACATGGCAAGGCAAGATTATTGACCAAAAATAAGCACAAGGAACTTACCTCAAGAAATGCCTCGAAAATGCTCTCAAAAATCTCCCTAACCCGAGTTTGCAAAGCCAAAAATGATAAAAATTGCGAAGCCCTTCGGTTTTAATCACTGCCTAGTTATTTTCGCACTTGCGGAACCTGGGCTCGCACCTGTGGGTGCGCTTGTGCGGAAAACATGTGCATCTGCGCAACTCACTTACCACCTCTTCCTTCGCACCTGCAATGGAAGGGCCGCACCTGCACACTCGCGCCTGCGGACGTCCCTTCCGCTTCTACGCATTTGCGAACAACCTTGCGCATTTGCGGGCATTGTAGATGCGGAACTTCCTCGCACCTGCGACCTCAGGCCAACTCTCGACTTTCTCGCATCTGCACCTGCAAGCCACGTTTCTGCGAGGCCGCACCTGCGAACTCCCCACCGCAGGTGCGAAAATACCAGAACCAGCAAAAATCAGAAATTCCTCTAAGTCCAAGCTTTCACCCGTTAAGCATCCGAAACACACCCGAGACCCCCGGGACCTCGACCAAATATACCAACCAATCTTAAAATACCATACGAACTTAGTCGAGCTCTCAAATCCCATAAAACAACGCTAAAATCACGAATCACCCTCCAATTCAAATTTAAAGAATTTAAAACTTCAAAATTCTACAACCGATGTCGAAACCTACCAAATCACGTCCGATTGATCTCAAATTTTGCGCACAAGTTATAATCAATATTACGGACCTACACCAACTTCCGGAATAAAAAAAAGACCCCGATATCAAAAATTTCACTACTGGTCCAAAACTTCAAAAAATTCGACTTTCGCCATTTCAAGCCTAAATGAGCTACGAACCTCCAAAACAGAATCTGGACACGCTCCTAAATCCAAAATCACCTAACGGAGCTAAAGGAACTGATAGAATTCCATTCCGGAGTCATCTTCACATAGTTCCGACTACGGTCCAAATCTTAGGACTTAAGCTCTCATTTAGGGACTAAGTGTCCCAAAATACCCCGAAACTCAAAATCAATCATCCCGGCAAGTCACAATAGCAGAAAAAGATTTGAAAAAAGCTGTTAATAGGGGATCGGGGCTATTACTCTCAAAACAACCGGTCGGATCGTTACAATTCCTAATCCTTTGGAACTTAGCGCTCTTTGAGAAAAAAGTTAATTTTGTAGTTATTTATTTTACTTATAGAATGCCAAAGTGGATTGATATTAGAAGTCCATATAATTTCATATTAGTCTGAATTTTAGTTGAATTCAATGTCTATTTAGGCAAAGACTATATATTACTATTTTGTCCGATATCTTCTAATAAATTATTTAACTATTTAAGGGCATAAAAGTTAGTCAATATTTTAAGGATATTTTTGTCATCCAACATTTAGCGTGGAATATTCGTGATTTTATAATAATATAGATAGATATAGATTATTTCACATTAGTGGAAAAACATATGTAGCCCACGTATGTTTTGGATTGTTGACAAGAGTGAGTTGCTATATAGGTAAGCACCATCCACTTCCAACCAAGAGGTTGTGAGTTCGAGTCACCCCAAGAGCAAGGTGGAGAGTTCTTGGAGGGAGGGAGCCGAGAGTCTCTCGGAAACAACCTCTCTACCCCAGGGTAAGGGTAAGGTCTGCGTACACACTACCCTTCTCAGACTCCATTAATGTGATTATACTGGATTGTTGTTGTATGTTTTGGATTGTAGCTAGTCATTTGGAATAAAATACAGTCACATTAATTAATATTATAGCTGAATCATTTGGAATATTTGGGAATGTGGAGAAGTTGACTGCCTACCATTGCATGGAGAAGTGAGAGATTTGTTGCTATCAGTCTTCATATATATGCACATTAAATGGATATAAAGGAAGCAACCTTTATTTTTGATGCAGAGTGGATGTCACTACTCTGCAGACTGAAAAGGGAGTGGCAGTAGAGCCAGCCTTTTCATGTTGATCTTCATTTGTTTTGATATAGAGGGCACTGCCACCATACATCAAAATTAACCAAAATAAAATGAAAAAATTAGAAATGCATAAACTTGTGCATAGGATAATTTGGTTCCAACGGATACACCATTGGACAAAACAAAAGGATTGACACGCGCGAGCTTATAATTAAGTTATTCAACATGGAATCATACATTTTAACATTACTTATTCAAGATTATTCAAACAAAAGAGACTTTGTAACACCATCTTCAAAAATGACCAGTTAATTATCTGGTGATGTGAGCGATGAAAGACTCCGTTTGCTTCTTAATTGCGCCGCCATCTTTCACAGACATCTTGATAGCTTTGCTCAACTCTATCGCTCTCTGCCTCATCTCTTCTCCTTCAGTTGAAGTCATCAAATCCCTCACCCCATTTTCGATTGTATTTGCTCTCACCAATTCATCTCTGTGTTCCCAATCCTTCACTACTAGCCCAACTTTCAACACCTTTGTTATAAGCACGTCGTTGAATGGGTTATCGGAATGGATTGGCCAAGTTGCCATTGGCACTCCCATTATTAGGCTTTCCAAGAAGGAGTTCCAACCCGAATGGAATAAGTAACCACCTGTAGAAGGGTGTGCTAGAATTTCCATTTGAGGTACAAAGTCTCTTGCTATTATTCCTCTCTCTGCTACTCTGTCTTCAAACCCTATTGGCAACTCAATCTTCGGAACGTCTGTTGTAAAATCATTCCCCTTTTTATCTGCTTCTCTTAGAACCCATATGAATTTTTGTTCTGACCTCTCTAAACCAAGGGCAAGCTCAATAATTTGTTCAAGCGAGAAGGTTCTTGCTGTTCCAAATGAAACATAGATGACAGAATTCTTGGGTTGTTTATCAAGCCACTCAATACATCTGTGGCTTACTATTTTAGGTGAAGCAGAGTACTCGTCGTTTTGTAAATAGACAGGATTGATCAAAGGACCAAGACCCCACAATGGCTTCTCGCTTTGTTTAGCGAGTGCATCTAGATACAGACCTTCTATATCTCTACAGGTATTGAAGATTTCTCCAGATTTGAACGTCCAATCGCGTAACATCTCTATGAATTCCAGCATCTCCGGTGGATAACAACTTTGGAATGAAGGAATGTGGGGTTGCAAAGGGAAGAACAAGTCATAGTTTTCAGCTGAACCGCTAACTTGCTGGAACAACGAACAAACAGTGAAAGCAGAGATGACATGAAAAATGTATGTCTCGACATTGGTTATTGAAATCACACCTTGAACAACTGATAGCATTATTGAGTCATGGATTATCACCACTCTTTTACAAGTGTTTAATAGTTCATGACAAATTGCACATAGGGGCTCGCCTAGTAGTTCCAAGGATGCAAAGTACGACATATAGTCGTCTTCATCTTCCTCTTCCTCCTCCTCCTCCGCTTCCTTTTCAGCTTTAGTTGAAGGAATTGAAAGGTCATGGAATTGTATGTTAGGGAATTGATCAAGATTTGATCCTTGTAACCGACGTTTGAGTTCTTGATTTCGTGCACCAATACTAACATAGTGGACTGGAATATCATAGGAAGAGATAAGACGAGAAAGGTGAAGAAATGGAGTTTGGTGCCCATATTCAGGAAAGGGCACCATAACCACAGCTACATTACTAGAGTTTGCAGCCATTGAAGAGACACAAAAAATGGAGCTAGCTATATGTAGGAGCACTATATATGAGAAAGAAATAATGTTACAAATCTGACAAATTCAAAACTATGATATTTTTTGATGAATTAAATACTTCTACCGAACTTAGTTGTTTGAAGGAGCATTTTTGCGGTAGTAAATGTAAAAGAAACGTTACAATATGGAAAATTAAAAGCATAAAATGACAAGGAAAATAATTAAGAGTTATGAAATTAATGAAGACATTAAGGTGAATAACGGCAAAAAACCTGAGGAAAAAAAATACTCTTTCCGTCTCAAATTATTTGTCATTTTAAAAGTTCAAGATAAAATAAATTATATTTTCCCCATTTTATACTTAATAATAATTATTCTTGAAGATAGAGATAACACATAAATATGATATATACTCAATTAAAAAATTATATCTTAAGATATAAATAAAAATAAAATAATCTAACCTCGTTCTAGTTAAATGTTTTTTAAAGAAAAACACATACTTTAAAATAATTTAAAGAAGAGATATTGCTATGGTGCTCTACTATTGAAGCTAATTAAATATACTATGTTCCATAAAACAAGGACCAAACTTAGAAAAAGACATTGCGTTTTGGACCCCCCACTTAAAAGGCATCTTCACGGTCTTCGGCATGGGGACTCTTGAAGTTGAGATAAATGCATGGCCAGACTTTACATTTAAGATGACTTTCTTTGTGGGTTAGTTGGCATAGAATATTAATGTATACAGGTAGATGATATTCTGTATACTGGATGCATATGTAATTATGTCAAATGTGAAGGTCAATAACAACAACAAACTAAGTGGAATCTCACAAGTGGAGTACGAGAAGGGTATTAGAAAAATAATAATTGAAAAACGCGATTGAGAAGGATTGAGGCGTGAGAACGACTTTCCTTAAAGAAGTTATTGCCCGTATACAGATTTGGAAAAAATAGATACAATCTTCTTCAGAATACAACAAGTCATTATTTGATACTTGCATATTTTTTTTAATCTCTTTGTAGGGAATCTCACGTTTATTTATAGAGCAAAAGTCAGGCATTTTCTAAAAAGTAAATTTATTTCATTAACAGATGTCTGTTTATTTGAATTTTAAATTCAAATAAAACTGATTTTCTATTTTAGAAATAAAAAATAAAAATATTAATTTAATACACACTTAATAGTGTGTAATAGTGTGTATTCTTAAGCAAATATATAAAATAGACAAGAACTTAAAAGGCCCATAAAGTAGCTTTAGGCTACTGATGTGGGAAAGTCTCACATTCCCCACAAGAATAACAAACTACTTCTTACAAAAGGTGTGTATGTAATAATCGGCTTAATGTATGCATATTTTAATATATATCGCCTCACATTTTGCTCATGTCTCGACGATTTGAGATGTTTAATTGATTATTTATGCTAAATTTTGGTATTTCTATGTGTACGGATCATTCAGATGCAATTTGGGATGAAAAGGCGCGAATTGGAGCGAAATTGGGACAAAAATGCAAAAAGTGAGATTTGAGGGCCACAGCCAGCGTGGGGCGCTGGCTGTGGCGCAATTTACAGTAGCCAAAATATTTGAGCGCCAGGGCCAGCGCCCCACGCTGCCCTGGACGCTCAAGACGGGAAAGTGTCCTTTTTCGACTAGGACTCGGTTATTTCGATCCCTAGACACCCCCAACTCATATAAAAGCCAACATAAACCTATTTTAAAAGAGAGAGGACGTTTTTGAGAGAAAAAACACAAGCACAGAGCCGCCGTGGAGGCCGGAATTCATCAATTTCCATCTTTCTCCCCCCAAACTTAGTAATTTTTATGTTTCTTTGTATGATTTGTAGTTTGGCTACCATGTCTATGTGGAGCTAAACTTCACATTCTAGGGTTGTGGTTCTTTCATGAATATTATTATTCGGATATTAATTTTGCCTTCTTGATTTATCATATTGATTTATTTATTCAATCTTGCGCTTAATTATTTAATTGCTTGATCACCAATTGAATACTATCTACGAATCTAGAATTGAACTCGAAAGTGGGAATTCTATATTGCATATAGGATTGAGTAGAGCAAGTTCTTGAACTCGGGCATCGAGGAACGGATTCGTGGTTAGGATAGACATATACCTAATTGCATTGCTTGGTTGATTTACAGGAATTATAAATGCGTTCTTGTTGATTCTAACTCCATAGACATATAGGCGTTAGGTTAGCTTGAATAGGCGGGCAAGAACTCGACAGATTCTTATGAGCGATATTAACCGTGTCAACCAATAAGCTAGATAAATTAGTCGGTCAATTCAATTAAAGAATACAATAGGATTGTTAGATAGCCCATAACCCTAGATCGTTTTCATTACATTGATATCATAAAAATCTACTCTTTCTCTGTTCAAAGTTCATTATTTATATTTTTTTATTTAATTAGTTTAGAATCAAATTTTTTTAGGTTTAATTCTTGTTTAGATAATTAGGATAGTCTAATTTAGTTAATAGTTAATCACAAGTCCTCGTGGGTTCGACATCCGACTTTTAGTCACTTTATTACTTGACGACCGCGTATACTTGCGTGTGCGTTTGGCTGCAATAGTATGCAACCTTACCTTATCTTGATAAAGATAAAGAGGTGGTTTCCGAGATTCTCGGCTCAAGCAAAACACAGTCATCTCAATTATAAAAAGAAAAATACAGTAGTAGAAAAGCCATGGCAAGAGATCAAATGTGTAGATGTTGTCATTTAATTAACTACATACAGTGGAGTCCACTGATCATCTATTTATTTTCAATCCTGTTGCATAGCTATCTGTTTGGGATTACTTCACTAGTACTGCAGTAGGTGTGATAATTCAAGGGTGGACCATGCAATAATTAATGCATGCTCGAGCTGGTGGAATATGAGATGACATAGTCCTCTTCTCTTCATTTACTACTGAAGGATATTCTTGCAATTGCATGCTAGCATGCATCTCTAGTTAAGAAGAAACAAAATGTAACATGGGGTAAGGACGTTCTCTGTTGCAGAAGTGAAAGAGCTAGCGAGAAAACAACAACATTATAATTGAGATAGCATAGGCCCTTTGAATGGATTTGTTCATAAATGGCTATTATCAAAGCTATCTTCCAAACTTTGTGCTCATAAACTCTAGAAAAAAGATACCAGTTCAAAATTGTATTTGTGATTAATTTTGCTTGAATATCGAAAAGAAGATACACCATTGCACAAAACAAAAAGATTGACACACGCGAGCTTAATTATCTATTGATATAAAATGTAAATTTCAGGACTTGTTCCATATCATTATGAGTCGTAGAAACATGCAAAATAGGAAATGGTGCTGACTAAAGGATTGCGGAATTCAATGAGCATTAATATGTTTTTATTTTTCAGAAGAAAGTTTCGATCTCAACTACTATGTATGATCGTTGTCGTTTGTAACTTATTATACAAGTATTATTCTAAGCAGTTATTGAAATATCTTTCCCCAACAATGACAACGCAACCTCATAAGATTTCGAAAATGAAGCTCCAGATATCAAGATTCAATCACTGCTCTGAAGTACGTAAATAACTGATGCTAATATAATAAGTTACAAAACAACAAAATCATAATAAGTCCGTAAATAAAAGAAGTCAAACCTAAAGTGAAGTTAATACCCTCAAATCCCCCTAAACTATACAATATTTGTCACTTTCCTACCTAAACTATCGTATGTCCCCGAAAACCCCTTGAACTATATCCCCTTTATAATAAATCCTCACCGTTTCATTCTTACTAGTGCGTGTCATATACACTCAAAATAATTTTTAAACCTGCCATGTGGCAATCCACATGGATATTTAATTATGTTAATCTTAAAAATAGGCTTAATTAATATATGTTAATCTAATTACGTGAAAAAAAAGGGAATTTTGTTACACTAGTCCGTCATTTACTCCTCTCAAAGTATGGTCTCTTTGCTCTCATCCGAAAAATTCTCTCATCGGAGATGAGAGACACCTTCTCTAAGTAGCGATTCTCTTCATTAATCAGGGTTTCTACCATCAATTTCTCTGTCAATTATTGCTTTCGAAATTGGGATTAAATCTAGGGTTTTGTCATTGTTTGTTGAGATTTATAATTTTTGTGGGTAAACAAAGATAGAGAAGAAAAAGCTGAACAGAACATAGAAGATGAGTAAGTATTAAAATATATTGAATTCTTTATTCTAACTCTCTTCTTGTCTTGTTATTAGTAATTTGTTTTTTCGGTGCTACTTTGAATTTGTCTTTTGTGTTCCTTGTTTCAAATAAATTTGAGTAAGAATGAA
Organism: Nicotiana tabacum; assembly: GCF_000715075.1. NCBI lineage: Eukaryota > Viridiplantae > Streptophyta > Magnoliopsida > Solanales > Solanaceae > Nicotiana > Nicotiana tabacum. The sequence goes on from NC_134081.1 coordinate 121,355,503, forward strand.
GGATGGATAAAACGAGAAAAATAAGAAATAAACTCAATAATAACAAGAGAGAGAATTTCTAATGGATTAAGATGAAGAAATTGAGAAGAAAGGTGAAAAAATGGAGAAGAAAGGTGTAATATAAATAAAAAGAGGAGAAAATATAAGTTTTTTAAAAAAGGGGCTAATTAGCCGTTAGTTGCTGTCAGGTGCGACCATTTTAATGGTTATTGTCACCCTTCATGCGCTCTTAGGCGATTTATTTCACACAATATGCCACATAAGCGGCATGAGGTTTTATTATGAATGGGGATATAGCTTAGGGGGTTTTCAGGGACATACGATAGTTTAGGTAGGAAATTGACAAATATTGTATAGTTTAGGCGGGTTTGAGAATATTAACTCCCTAAAGTGCCACGCTAAACGGAGAAAATCTGGTGTTGATGGTGTGACGAAAGATATGATTATGACACGCTCTGAGTAACTGAGTAGGTAACTCTGTCCACCAAGATTTTGACAAATAGAAAAAAATAGAGGCGGAGGGAGTATATAAGGTACGGGTTGGGACGAACCCATTAACTTTTGCTTAAACCCTATATTTGTATTTGGTAATTCAATAAAATTGTATAAAATTCAATTGTGAACCCGGGAACTATAACGAGCTATGGATTCAGCCGCAAGTTTAGCACCCATAAACTTCAAATTCTGGCTCCGCCTTTGAAAAACAACAACAACAACAACAACCCAGTAAAATCCCATTAATGGGGTCTGGGGAGGGTAGTGTATACGCAGACCTTACCCCTACCCCGAAAGAGTAGAGAGGCTATTTCTGAAAGACCCTCGGCTCAAAAAAATAAAAGGAAAAAAGGACAAAAAGGAGACAATATTAGTATCACAATAGCAATCATAGGAAAAATAGGAACACCATGAAATTCAGAAGAAAGATGCAAAGCAAAAGGAGACAATATTAGTATCACCACAACAATCATAAGAAAAATAAGAACACCATGAAATCTAGAAGAAAGAAGCAAAGCAAAAGCGATAGCTAGTAAATAGGACCTGCACTGAAAAGCGAAATAGTAAGACACAACATTGCCACTAGCTATTTTCGACAAAAACCCTACATGGCTAGTCCCACAATGGTACGAAGTAAGGCACGACTCAACTATCTCCTAACCTACAACCGTAATACTCGACCTCCACATCTTCCTATCAAGTGTCATGTCCTCAAAAATCTGGAGCCTCGCCATATCCTGCCTGATCACCTCTCCCCAATACTTCTTAGGCCGCCCTCTACCTCTTCTTGTGCCCTCCACAACCAGCCGCTCACACCTCCGTACCGGAACATCTGGGCTTCTCCTCTGAACATGTCCGAACCATCTAAGCCTCGCTTCCTGCATCTTGTCATCAATGGGAGCCACGTGCACCTTCTCCCGAATATCATTATTCCTAATCTTATCTATCCTAGTGTGCCCGCACATTCACCGCAACATCCTCATTTCTGCTACTTTCATCTTCTGGATATGTGAGTTCTTAACGGGCCAACACTCAGCCCCATATATCATGGCTGGTCTAACCACCGCTTTATAGAACTTACCTTTGAGTATCGCTGGCACTCTCTTGTCACACATGACTCCAGATGCTAACCTCCACTTCATCCATCCAATCCCAATACGGTGTGTGACATCCTCGTCAATCTCCCCTTCCCCCTGGATAACCGAACCAAGGTACTTGAAGCTCCCTCTACTCGGGATGACCTGCAAATCAAGCCTCACATCCATGCCCACTTCCCCCTGGCTCAGCCCTGAACTTACACTCCAGGTATTCCGTCTTCGACCTGCTCAGCTTGAAACCCTTAGACTCAAGAGCCTGTCTCCAAACTTCGAGCCTCTCGTTAACACCGGCTCGCGACTCATCAATCAAAACTATGTCATCGGCGAATAGCATGCACCATGGCACATCCCCTTGAATATGGTGTGTTAACGCGTCCATCACCAAGGCGAATAAGAACGGACTGAGCGCAGAACCTTGGTGTAAATCCATTACAACCGGAAAATGCTCAGAGTTACCTCCTATTGTCCTAACCCGAGTCTTAGCCCCATCATACATGTCCTTAATCGCCATAATGTAGGGAACCGACACACCTTTTGCCTCCAGGCATCTCTAGAAAACTTCTCTAGGAACCTTGCCATACGCTTTCTCTAGGTCAATAAACACCATGTGCAGATCCTTCTTCCTCTCTCTGTACAGTTCCACCAACCTTCTAACAAGGGCTCCGCCTTTGGAAAAGAATAACGTAATGTGTTTTTGTCTCCGTTGAGATTTGAACATGATAATACGCTTACTCAAGCATCTAAAATTACCAATGGAGAATGGCCCGTGCTGAGCCCGGGCCCGAACTTAATAAGTTAGTGCTTTGTATTATTTTATAGAAGAAGCGGACAACTTTTCATAGAAGTAACTTGTTCGATGGTCAATTTGTGGACTTGAGCTATATCAGTTTCAGGTACTCCATGATTTGTTATACGACATATAGCTCTACGAGTCCACATTTATGAGCTCATTGAAGAGATCTTGTGAGAAGTTTAAAATCTAGGCTTTTCTCTACATGAAAAATGGTCTTCAATGTAAAATTAGTGTATACACAAACTATAGACCGATAAGTATAGTATCTATGTTTTTCGATCAAATTAAAGAGGGATCTCTGCTCAAGTTGATACACTTCTATTTATATCCTTTTATTTCTTTTTTCTGAGAAAGAAAATTCTACTAAAAATAATACAACTTATTGAAATACTGCTTGCAGTTGAATGGCAGAATTATGTCAAATTAGTTCTTCCAAGTGACATAACAAAATTAAAACAAAGGAATTGTGACGTAGTTATATTAAAGTCACTGCAGGTTTTCTGCTCCTGATAGCATTTGAACTAATCCTCAGTTGGCGAAGTTGCGTTAAGCATCCCTAGCAGTACGAAAAGAGAGGTTGTGATTATATCATCTACGTTTGTACCGCTCCTCGTGGAACAGATCTCGCATCCAACTAAGTCTTTGACCAGGGAACGGAAGAATTCCCACTACTGTTGGTAGGCCAGCCGGGTCGTGAGCACGGTGGGAACGGGCTTCCCAAGAAGCCAGCTCGGGCCGGGGTCAACATAGAATGAAGGGGACGACCCTAATCTTGTGTTGGCTTTGCCAACTTATTGGGTTGCGGGCGGAGAAAAGCGGACGTGGGGACTTGAGTCGGGGCGTAGCGTAACTAAGAGAGCCATTCTATTTAGGGCGAGACAAAATGGGCGGGCAGAAGGATGTAGCTATTCTAGGATGTGGCGTTCCAAAAAGACTGACTTAAGACTTTATCATTCACACCAACCAGCTAGTGCGCTCTTACTTGGTATCGGATCTTTTCTAAATGAATCATTTTGCCCATCGTCGGGAACTCCTACGACTTCTATCTACCTGCATCATTCTTTCTTTCATAAATCAAGCGATAATTACGAAATCATTTATTCAATTAGGGATTGTTTGGTAAATGCCACGAGCAATCATTTATTCATAGTATCCCCCTAGTCGTGATTTTTTGGCTATTTTCACACATATTAAGAAATTTATCTTTTAGCATTAATTAACAACGAAATTAACCATATTAACCTTCATTTGCTCGTTGGAAATATAATAAACTACTCCTAGACTCTTTACTCCAAGGGAAACTTTGGAAACAAGAAGTTAATTCCTTCTTAATATCTGAAAAAATCAAATATTGTGGACCATAAAAAAAATACCAAAATTACTTAATAAGGACCGGAAAGAATAGTGAATAATAATATAAAGATTGTTCTACGGTGAGAATAATACTTTTATGCGTTGTGATACAATGAACAATAATTCATTATAGCTCTCTTCTATATGTGTGTGCAGTATCACTAAATCTAGTGCTAACAATTATAGCATTTTCTTTCTCAAGAATGCATATTAATATAAATATTATTATTATTATTATTATTATTATTATTATTATTATTATTATTATTATTATTATTATTACTATTATTATTATTATTATTATTATTATTATTATTATTATTATTATTATTATTATTATTATTATTATTATTATTATTATTATTATTATTATTATTATTATTATTATTATTATGATACAAATTGTATAGAGAGATAGCAATACGAATATTCTTGACTATAAAAATGGGAATAATGAACAGAAAGAATGAATAAAATGAAGTAAAACAAGCACAAGGAGATATTTTTTGTTCTAGTCTATTCAGTATGTCCATAGTTTACAAGGATCCCCTTTTATAGTAGATGGTCATTACTTTATTTATAACAAAAAATAATAAAATAAAGTATATAGTGGAGGACCCATGATGATTTGTCTCTTCCTCGATTCCCGCTAAGATTCTCTCTCTTGGTGCGGTTGCAACGGCTCTTGTCTGTGAGCTCGATACTGGCTCGAACTCGTTACTGGGTCGAGTCCTTCGGTCTTGACTCGAATTCGACCTTCGGGATGGGCATCGCGTATTTCCGACCTCGAAGAAATGCCTTGTGGATCGATTTGTTCACGGGCTTGATAAGGTTATCGAGCCGACTCCTCGAGCAGCCTTAGGACTCGAGGCTTGTTAGTACTGTCTTCGGAGCTCACTCCCAAAATCCCACTCTGATTTCTTACCACTTGAACTCGATCGAACATAGGAAGGCCGAAATCTATTTCGACCATATACAGATAGTCCTATCGTTTCTCACGAAGAATGCGGTGAGAATCGATATGATTTTCGACGGTTCGATCGGGTTATAATTTGACGTTTTAACAGGGATCGATTATGACGTATATGATAGTTGTCCCATCAATTTAGTCTTTCAAGGTATTTAATGCTTGTCAGATGGCGGTCGGCCACCTTTGATGTTAAACCATCATGATGCGAGCCTATAAATAACCCTTCCATCTAACATTTACCATTTTTATGCATTCACTCTTCCAAATTTTCTTATCTTTTCTCTCTATCTCGTCGCTTGCAGAGCCATCTACACCAGAGTTTTGGTGTCGTCAATTTTTCACTTTCCTTTGCCTTTCTTCCTCTCATATCAATGGCCAAAACTTCGAAAATTGTACCTCAGAAGGAGAAAGGTTCTTCTTCACGGCCGTCCGGCGACAAGGCGCCGGTGGAGCCGTCCACCTATGACTATGTTCCCAGCCCGTGTACTCTGAAGATCGATTTTAAGATTGAGAATCCTTCATCTGTTCGGGGTTGATGCTAGCACATGTTGATGTACATGTGCTCTATAACAGAGGGTCATCTCGAGGTAGTTAGGAAAGACTGCAACTGGGGTTCCGAGGTTGTGTTACAAATTCCATCCCCCGAAGAGAGCGTTATCACCCATGTGGAGGGGTTTTTAAGTGTTTACACTTATCCCTTCACATTGGGTCCTGTCGACCCGATGATCATTGATTTTAGCAAAAGATATCAGGTCACCCTCGGTCAAATTCATCCCTCTCTATGGCATATAGTAATCCTACTTCGCTTCTTCTCCATCAAAGCCCGGGGGCTGGATTTTTCCCTGAATCACCTCATACGATTGTATCGGTGTCAAATCTTTCAAGGACTAATCAAACTTCATCGTTGGGCATCGAAGGCTTTGATATCGAGCATCGACGAAGACAAGGATCGGGGTTGGATGGGCCGTTATATTCGGGTGAGGACCCGTGACCTTATTCCGGAAGAGAAGATGATGTTCCCCGAGAAATAGAATTTCCACCGTAAGTGGTTCTCATAAGACGTTGCTTTTCGTATCTTTTCCCGATTTTTTCTGATGTCTTTCTCCGATATACAGCTGCCCCTTGGATGCCACAAGCGGTGCCCGACCTCGAGGATTGGGTTCGAAAGTTAGCCTCGACTTCCTCTTATGCCGAACGCGCTTGGCGTGATTCGGCAAAAGGTAGATGGGAGGCCAAGAATCATGGTAAGGTTTTACTTCTCATTTCCTTCGAAGTGTTCTTTATGCTCCATTCGTTACCGATTTCCTTTCATGCAGGTGTAACCAAGGATGCCGCATTGAGGCCTTCGAGCGGTGAAGAAGGAACCAAGTCCCCTGTCCAAAAATCGAGGAAAGATAAGAAGCGAAAAGCTGCCTCTTGGTCAGAGGACCCCAAGCCCAAAACTCGAAGGGTGAGGAGGAAGGCAATTGGTCTTCCGATTGACTCGGTCCAATGGCTGAGAGAAGAAGAAGAAGAAGAAGAAGAAGAAGGCGGTGCCTCAGCTTTGGTGATCCGATCTGTGAGAGCTATCGAGGTCACCAAAGCTCCTGAGCTGATGGCTGTTGTACCGATCGGGGTTGGCCCCGAGATCCCGAGTCTTGATCGGAGCACCCCGAGTGATTCTCTTGGGGCTATGACAGTGGGTCATTTGCCTTCCCTTCCAACCTTTTCTGAGGAGGCGTTAAAGAAAGCTCGAGAATTGAAGACCCCCGATATGGGCGGAGGCTCTAGTGTAGAGGATCCCTTTCGGGATTGCTTTACTGGAGTCGATGATGCTTCCGATATTGGTGACGCTTCTCTTCTACTAGAAGAGGCCCAACGTTTACTTACTCGGGTAATGATTTTAATATACTTGGTTTCTTTGTTCTTTTCCAAACTTGACTTATGTTCTTTCCCTACTGTGGAGGCCATATAAAGGACCTCCAAGCGGATTTGGCTAAGGCTCTTGAAGAAGAGGCCGAACTCGATAAGCAGGTGAGCCTCGTTATGTTAAAGTATGGGTTTGACTCAACTGTGGAAGTTAATCCTTCGTTGTCTCTGCAGCAAAAGGTTGAAAAGATCGGGTCACTTCGGGAAGAAGTTGATCAAATCAAAGCTGAATGTAATCGGTGGAAGGAGACTATCGACTGCCTGGCTGCGGAAAAAGAGACCATTTTGACCAACTTATTATCGGCCGATGTTCAGCATTAAAACGTCAAACAAAAGGGTTCGGCTCAAGCTAAGAGGATCGAGGAGCTTGAAGCTCGGCTTGCTGAGGCCAAGGCGGAGGTTGAGTCGTCGAAAATCTTGGCAGATAAGTCCATTGCCGTGTATCGAGCTAATGCCGAGGCTGCTCAGATGGAGGCACGAGAAGCGGCAAATACTACCGACACTCGAGCACATTGGGTTGCCGAACTTGCTAAATGTAGGTCTCGGAGGGAGACCCTCGAGGAGATACACGCTCGTGGTTTCGACCTTACTGAAGAAATAAAAAAGGCTAAAGAGCTCAAAGCTGAAGCTGAATCCTTAGCTTCTGATGGCGATGATGATGATGATGCCGGTAGCAAGAGCGGATCCGAGGACGGGGAAGAGCCTGACAGAGAAGCAAATGCCCCTGAGCTTAGTTCTTAATTTTTTACGTTTGTAATCAATCATGTTGAAATTTTTATATATAGACAACTTGGTCAACTTGTGAAGACTTTATACGTGACTTACAAATGTTTTCACAAGGATCTTAACAATTTAATCAAATTTGGACTTCGTAGTCTCTATGATTGATTGTTTTTTTAGACTCGAAGTGACGTAGCCCTTAGGCTTACTAGTTGAGTCAATGATTCGAACTCGAAGAAATATAACCCGTAGGCGTAATAGTCGAGTGAGTGCTGGCTTGAACTCGAAATGAAAGTAGCCAGTAGGATTTAGTCGTCAAGTGAATGATTCGAACTCGAAGTAATGTAGCCCGTGGGCGTAATGGTCAAGTGAGTGCTTGCTCGAACTCTAAATAGAAGTAGCCCGTAGGCTTAGTCGTCGAGTGAATGATTCGAACTCGAAGTATTGTAGCCCGTGTGCATAATGGTCGAGTGAGTGCTTGCTCGAACTCAAAATAAAAGTAGCCCGTAGGCTTTAGTCATCGAGTAAATGATTCGAACTCGAAGTAATGTATCCCGTGGGCATAATGGTCGAGTGAGTGCTTGCTCGAACTCAAAATAAAAGTAGCCCGTAGGATTTAGTCGTCGAGTGAATGATTCGAACTCGAAGTAATGTAGCCCGTGGGCGTAATGGTCGAGCGAGTGCTTGCTCGAACTCGAAATGAAAGTAGCCCGTAGGCTTTAGTCATCGAGTGAATGATTCGAACTCGAAGTAATGTAGCCCGTGGGCGTAATGGTCGAGTGAGTGCTTGCTCGAACTCGAAATAAAAGTAGCCCGTAGGCATAATGATCGAGTTTATCTTAATTCTGATTGCATAATAAATCTCAAAATAGAGGAATGTTTCTTGGATATAAGATATCGGTAAAGAGGAGGACTTTTTTTGCAAGTCATTATACATATGTTCATGTTTCGCGTCTGGGTTCGGGCCAACTACATGATCATGGTTTTTTTGACCATTTTGGCTCTTACAACTTTTCCTACTGGAACCCCGTTGTTGCAAAATAACTTTCTTGTATCAGAACTTGATATATTTAAGGGCTAATGCCCCCCTCCCCCAGTATTCGAGGTCGGTTGTACAAAGGCCTCGGATACTTGTTGTAAGTGCAGCACTATCATTGGTTGCCTCATTAAAAACCTTGCCGAAAAACCCATTTGGGATAAAATCGATCTAAGGAAAAAAGAGTGCAACGCGTGCTTTCAAGCGAAGGGTCTATCTTAGCTCTTGTTCCGACTTCTGCAGGGGTCAGTTTTGAAATGTAAATGAATATGGAAGGGTCGTACCTTAGCAGTAGTATCATTTTAGATGTGACACTGTCACCATCCAAAATCTAACCATGGTCGTGATGACGCCTATCGTGTTACAAGGCAAGCCTATTTCCCAAAATATTACTACTAAATCGATTATAAGAATTTAATAAAACATTTGAATTTTTTTCATAAACTAAATCAACTCTAAATATAATTATAGAAAATACGGAAACGAGCCCCAAACATCGGGGTGTCACAAATGCCACAAAGAAGTTTAATAGATAAATGCAGCAACATCACAAATAAATACAACCTCACAGCAGTGTCACTCTATCACTCATCACTCGCACTCAGCACTCAACACTCAACACTCAAAACACTCAACACTATGCGCTCACTGGGGGTGTGTACAGACTCCAGAGGGGCTCCCAAAGTCCAAGAGCTAAGCACGGACAACTCACGTGCCATCATATCAATACCTGGATCCGCACGGTCAACTCACATGCTTCGCGGACAACTCACGCGCTATGGTATCAATACCTGGACCCGCACGGTCAACTCACGTGCTACGCAGACAACCCACGCGCTATGGTATTAATATCCTCAAAACCAGACTCTCGGCCTCACTCAATCATGTACCTCACTAGCCTCACCATCATCAACAAATAAGCAAACACATCCTACATCAAGTATCACAACAGATTAGCAAATAATAGAGACTGAGGTAAACATATACAATAATTTCTATGACTGATTACAAATAATGTGAGTATGAATAAAGCCTAAGCATGATCTCTAACATGAAGGCAGACAAGTTCAATAACAAGTAACTACGTAAACACAGATGATGGACATGAGGCCTCATGGGACGGACCAAGTCTCAATCCCTCGAGGTATACACCCACATGCCCGTCACCTAGCGTGGGTATCACCTCCAAACAGTCACACAATATCAAATTCTTCGAGTTTATACCCTCAAAGCCAGAGTTAAAACTGTTACTTACCTTAACAGCATAAAATCCTACTCTGGGATGCCCTCGTCTCTGGACTCGATCTCCAAAAGCTCCAAATCTAACCATAATCAGATCAATACCATCAACATAGGCTAACGAATCGAATTCCACAATAAAAACTAAAAAATATGCCAAAAATCCGAAATTGGCCAAAACCCGGCCCCGGGCCCACATCTCGAAATCAATCAAAAATGGCAGAATAATAAACCTCGTCCTCTCCCAAGTCTAACCATATAAATTCATCAAAATCGGACTCCGTTTGGTTCCTCAAATCCTCACTTAAACTCTCCAAAACTCAAACCTTAACTTCCTCAATTTCACTTTGAAATCATCAATTAAATCCCAAAAACGAAGATGGATTCATGAAATATAACCAAAACTGAGTAGAGAACACTTACCCCAATCCTTATGATGAAAATCACCTCCAAAATCGCCCCAATCCGAGCTCCCCAACTCAAAATATGACCGAATAACAAACCCTTATTTTATATATTTTTCTACCAGCTATTCTGCCTCGTTTCTCATGCCAAACGATCCCGAAACTCGCTTTTTATGCCTCCAATGGATTCCTTGTAAAATTCTAGTCAAGTTAGGCTTTTGAATCACTCAATTGAACCTTATAATGAAGGAGATATATTGGTTTCAATATTTGCAAATAGTGCAGACTTTTTAAATACGCTGTCAGTGGCAATGTCGTAATTAATCTAACAAATCTAGCAACCTAATTCTTAGTAAAATGACCATAAAATCCTCATACAATGTCCAAATTCGACGATTCTTTTTGCTACGGGTCCGTAATTACGATACGGATCTAATGCTTCAATCAAAAAAGAAATCGGGGCTTATTTGTTCAATATGATATCATTTATGCTTGAAGAAGCGACGTCGAAATATAAGAAAAACGAGCGCAACACAACCCAAACCTATCCGAAACTCACCCGAGGCCCTCGGAACCTCAATCAATAATTCCAACAAGTCATATATCACTACCCGAACTTAGTCGAACCTTCGGAACGCCCAAAACAACACCAAAACACTAAATCAACTTCGGATTCAAGCCTAAGAACTTCTAAACTTCCAACTTTCGCCAATTCAAGCCTAATTCTATCACGGACCTCCAAATTATATTCCGGACACACTCCTAAGTCTAAAATCACCCAACGAAGCTAATCAAATCATTAAAATCCACATCCGGATTCGTTTACTCATAAGTCAACTTCCAGGTGACTTTTCTAACTTAACTTTCTAACTAAGAGACTAAATGTTCATTTCACTCCAAAACTACTCCGGACCCAAATCTACCAACTCGATACAACTCAACACCGCTGAACAACACATAAAGAAGCAAGAATGGGTAAACAGGGCTATAACTCTCGGAACGACTGGCCGGGTCGTTACAGACACATTCCATCTGCTTGATAGTTGTTTGCCGTTTATAATGTCGAGCCTGTACGATCCCTTTCCGACGTTCTTGAGAACCTGATATGGTCCTTTCCAATTTGGTCCTAGTTTTCCTTCGTTCGAATTTCGGGTATTGGTGGTGACTTTTCTTAACACTAAGTCCCCGGGCTTGAAATGGCGGAGCTTGGTTCTTCGATTATAATATCTTTTGATTCGCTGCTTTTGGGCGGCCAATCGGACGAGAGCAGCTTCTCGCCTTTCATCCGATAATTCGAGGCTGGTATTCATAGCCTCGTTATTTGATTCTTCCATCGTGAATCGAAATCTGGTACTGGATTCACCGACTTCGACTGGTATCAATGCTTCAGACCCATATACTAAGGAGAATGAGGTTGCCCCCGTACTGGATTTTGACGTTGTCCGATACGCCCAAAGGACTTCGGGCAGGATTTATCTCCATTTTCCTTTAGCGTCGTTCAACCTCTTCTTTAGGTTTTGAATGATAGTTTTGTTCGTTCATTCGGCCTGTCCGTTCCCACTTGGGTAGTATGGTGTTGATAGTATCCTTCTTATTTTGTGATCTTCGAGGAATTTTGTTACTTTGCTGCCAACGAATTGTTTTCCATTGTCACATACTATTTCGGCGGGTATCCCGAATCGGCATACGATATGATCCCAAATAAAATCTATAACTTCTTTCTCTCTTATTTTCTCAAACGCCTGCACTTCAACCCATTTAGAAAAATAGTCTGTCATAAATAAAATGAATTTGGCTTTACCTGGGGTCGATGGTAGAGGGCCGACGATATCCATTCCCTATTTCATGAACGGCCATGGGGATAGGACTGAGTGAAGTTGCTCTCCGGGTTGATGGATCATTGGCGGAAACCTTTGACATTTGTCACATTTACAAACAAATTCCTTCGCATCTTTGCCCATATCTGGCAAAACAATCAATGTTATCGATAAGAAATTGAACAAGTTTCTTCCTGAGTTCGGGGCTCAACCCCGTTCCCAAGTATACCTTTCGCTCAGGCCAGTGCTCGATTAGTGTGATTTGCTCTAGTTCTTCAATTACTGATTTGTTGGCGTCGGAGTCATCGGGAATCATGAAAGATCGAGGGACCCTTTGACCATCATCTTCTTCGATCTTCTGGTTATCTAGCTGGGTCGAAGCCGACATCTGTGATTGCTATTTGGTGTCCCATTCTCCTTCTGAGCCTGATCCCTTAATCGACGAAGGCGAGGATATTGATTTCGCTTCCTCGACGGCGAACATTTTTTTTGCGGCCAGTTGTTCTCCGTACACTATTTTGACACCTCTCGATGTTGGGAATTTGAGGATCTGGTGTAGGGTTGAAGGTACAACTCTCATGTTATGGATCCATGGCCTTCCGAAAAGGGAATTGTACCTCATGTCGCCTTCGATCACGTGAAATTTTGTTTCCTGGATGGTTCCGGCCACGTTTATTGGTAGGATTATCTCGCCTTTGGTGGTTTCACATGCCATATTGAACCCGTTTAGAACTAGAGTTTCGGGTACGATCTGGTCCTGCAGGCCGAGCTGTTCTACGACCTTCAATCTGATGATGTTGGCCGAGCTACGTGAATCGATTAACACACGCTTAATTTTAATTTTATTCATGAGTACTGATATTACTAATGTATCGTTATGAGGTTGGATGACTCATTCTGCATCTTCATCATCGAAGGACAAAGTCTCTATGGGTGCATAATCTTGAGTCTGAGATCGCTTTTTCCTCACAATTGTTGTTTTAGTGTGTTTAAGCATTGGTCCCTGAGGGGTATCGGCGCCGTCGATAATTATGTGAATGACGTGCTGCGGTTCTTCTTGCGCATTTTGCTTGCCGAAATCCCTTTTTTTAAAAAGGTTCTTCGCCATATCACTCAGAAATTCTCGAAGGTGCCCTTTGTTAAATAAGCGGTCTACTTCCTCTCTTAGTTGCCTGCAATCTTCCGTTCTGTGACCATGGGTGCCATGATATTCTCACATTTGATTGGGATTCCTTTGGGCAGGATCAGTCTGCATGGGTCGAGGCCACTTGGTGTCTTTGATGCGTCCGATAGCCGACACGATGTCGGATGCACCAACACTAAAGTTATACTCTGATAATCGAGGTGCTTCTATAAGATCGACATATTTATCAAAGCCGCTCTTGCTCATAAGTCCCCGAGAATTTTTCCCTCGATCAATCCTTTGATTGTTCTAAACTGTATTGCATGTTGAACCGTTGTTCATCCGATCTGCGACGTACGGTTGATATCGGTCTCTGTTCGACCATTGTTCTCTATCGATCTCCTTTTGGTTTTTAGCAGCTGTCCTGTTCTGATGCACGGGTCCATACGGAGCTCCCAACTGGTCATCTTCGACCCTAATTTTTAATTGATATCGGTTGTGTATATCTGCCCAAGTTATTGCTGGATACTCGATCAAATTTTGCTTCAGCCGACGTGATGCTATCAAACTTAGCTCGTTCAACCCTTGGGTGAAAGCTTGTACGGCCCAATCGTCTATGACCGGTCGCAATTCCATGCGTTCCATTTGAAATCGGGATACGAATTCCCTCAGCATTTCATTACCCCTTTGCTTTACTTTGAAGAGGTCTGATTTCCTTGTTGCAACCTTTATGGCACCAGCATATGCCTTTACGAACGAATCTGCTAACATGGCAAAAGAATCGATGGAATTTGGGAGTAAATTGTGATACCAGATCATTGCTCCCTTCGAGAGGGTCTCCCCGAACTTTTTCAACAACACGGATTCGATCTCATCATCCCCAAATCGTTACCTTTGATGGCACATGTGTAAGAGGTGACGTGTTCGTTAGGATCGGTCGTACCGTTATATTTGGAAATTTTGGGCATACGGAATTTTTTGGGGATTGGTTTTGGGGCCGTACTTGAGGGAAAAGGCTTTTGTATGAATTTTTTCGAATCAAGCCCTTTTATCATTGGTGTAGCCCCCGGGATTTGATCGACCCTGGCATTGTACGTTTCCACTCTCTTGTCATTGTCTTCGACTCATTTTGTGAGTTCCTCGAGCAATTTAGTAATTTCGGGAGTGGTCCTCGATTCTTGCTCGTTTGATTTCACTATGGCGGGCTCCGTTCTGGGGGTGATTTCTCGAAGCGGATTGGGATCCGGCCTGCTTTATATATGAGTTTGGCTCTGTAACTGGTCTATCGCTACTTGTTGGGCTTGTAGCATCTCGAAGATCATATGTAAGCTGGCTCCAATTTCCCCCGCGTTATGGGTATCTCGGGCTACGGATCGAGTATAGCCCTGAATGCTTTTTTCCGGTTCGGAACGCTGATTCGCCTCCAGAGCTATTTGTGAATTGACATGTAATGGTACTTCGGCTCGAATTTCGGGTACTTCGATTCGAGCCTCAGTGCCGTCATCAAGTGGCCTTCCGCCCCCGGGTGCCAAGTTGTTGGTTTCATCTTGAAGGCCGGCTTCATGGTCAATAGGTAAAGCCATTACTGATTTGAAGTTGTAAACTGGTGTGTACTGCAGATTTATGTCAAACAATTACTGTTATCCTTAGCCCCACGGTGGGCGCCAAACTGTTTACCCGAAAAATCGGATAACGTTAAATTTATGTATGGTTCTAAGGATACGTGATACCCTTTGATACAAATCGTATAGAGAGATAGCAATATGAATATTCTTGACTATGAAAATGGAAATAATGATTAGAAAGAATGAATAAAATGAAGTAAAACAAGCACAAGGAGATATCTTTTCTTCCAGTCTATTCAGTATGTCCATAGCTTACAAGGATCCCCTTTTATAGTAGAGGGTCTTTACTTTATTTATAAAAAAAAATAATAAAATAAAGTATATAGTGGAGGACCCATGATGATTTGTCTCTTCCTCGATTTCCGCCAAGATTCTCTCTTGGTGCGGTTGCAACAGTTCTTGTCTGTGAGCTCGATACTGGCTCAAACTCGTTACTGGGTCGAGCCCTTCGGTCTTGACTCGAGTTCGACCTTCGGGATGGGCGTCGCGCATTTCCGACCTCGAAGCAATGCCTTGCGAATCGATTTGGTCACGGGCTCGATAAGGTTATTGAGCCGACTCCTCGAGCAGCCTTCGGACTCGAGGCTCGTTAGTACTGTCTTCGGAGCTCACTCCCAAAATCCTACTCCAATTTCTTACCACTTGAACTCGATTGAACGTAAGAAGGTCGAAATCTATTTCGACCATATACAATTTCACACTAGTGGAAAAACATATGTAGCCCACGAATGTTTTAGATCGTAGCTACATTAATCAGGTTGCATTTACTACTAGATTGAATCTGCTTACTTAAAGAATGAGCTTACAAGTAAGTTTCTTTGAAAAATAAAATACAGTCACATTAATTAATGTTATAGCTGAATCATTTGGAATATTTGGGAATGTGGAGAAGTTAACTGCGTATGCCATTGCACGGAGGAGTGAGAGATTTGTTGCTACTCCCTCCGTTAGTAAGTGATTTTTTTTTGAGTATTTTTACGTAGATTAATAAATTCATCTTTTAATATTAATTAGCAATGAAATTGATCATATTAATCTTTACTATCTCTTTACATAAACACCCCTAACACATACTCCAATATTATTTACTCCAAGGGCAATGTAGAAAAAAAATAATTAATTCATTCTTAAAATCTAAAAAAAATTACTTATTTTGAACTACAAGAAAAAAGTCAAAAAAACATTTATTGTGGACCAGAGTGAGTATCAATCTTCATATGCACATTAAAATGGAGAATCTTTTTTTTTCCTGAGAGTTTGTGTCAGTATTTATTATTCTTTCTTTCAAGAGTTGAGCAAATGCATTGTCAAATCTAACACTTGTATGGATTAATATTTGTTACGTCAGGCGGATGTGTAGGTTTTAAGATATGAGTTCGGAGGAATTCAGTAATTTTAACCTGAATTATATATATATATATATTCAAATCGTAAATCCACCTTGGTATGTTGTTAGTGCTAAAAGTGAATGAACAAACATATAATTCACGGGACAAGAGGGTTGCTAAGATGGTCAACACTCTCAGGTGAATAGTTCCAACAAAGGGGAATCAAAAGATAGGGAAATTACAAAATATATATATATATATATATAATTCACAGTAGAGGAATCTCTAGGCGGTGTATATTCTATTTATTTCAATGAAAAGATACACATTAATTTAATTCGAGAGATACGAAGTAAATTCTATTTTACGCAAAACTCAGATACTTGGGACCAGTTCTGCTTTTTCTTATTTGTTTCGAGGGAAATAATTTCGTTCTCAACGATGTATTTTGTCGTTTAAGATAATTACTTCCAAACACTTCGCCGACGTGTTATGCAGTTTTGTTCCCTATAAATGAGTCCTTTTATCCCCTGTAAGAAAACGTACAGAAAAAAGTAACAATCTGAAGTTTATTTTCCCAGGTTCGTCCTCTTTTTTTTCTCCTACGATCAGGCAAGGGATTGACATTTAACAAATTAGTAAATGTTTCTTTTCATTAAAGTCTTTAGTTATCATAAAACTTAGTTTGTTAGAAGGGGTATGATTCACCTATGAAATATATTGTTGCTTATTTTCTTATGTTTAGTAATTTTTATAGAAGATGTGTCCTCTATTAAGATGATACTTTTGGTTATGTTGTTGCTAGAATGGAGGGGATGTGATTCCACTATATATTTAAAATAAAGTTGCATTCCCTTTTCTATATCATAGGAATATGATTCCCTGTAAATGGAAAATTACTTGTGAAATTATGATACTTCGCTTCTAATACGAAAATTAAACCGAAAAAAATAAAGTGATCTCATTCTAATCGGGCTATCGTTTGTACCTATGTAGAATCTATGCTCAATGCTATAGTGGTGCACCGGGCGTCTTCAAATCCTAGGTCCGGTTTTGCTCCTGAGTTTTTCTATTCTTGGGTGGCTGTATATACCAGCTCTTTAAAACTTTATATATTCAGGTTTCCTTTTTGTTTTGGTTAGATTCATTCACAAAAAAAGGAGAACATGGCGGACCTCATCTCTAGCTGGTCTAATAAAGGCGAAACACTTCCTCAAAGTTATGTCTTACCAATGCATGAAAGGCCAGTTGATCCAGTTCCAATTGTTAAGGAAATTCCAGTCATTGATTTGGGAAAAGCTAAGGGCGAAGAACGAACTGTTGTCGTTCAACAACTTCTGAAAGCTTGTGAAGAATATGGTTTTTTCCAGGTTGATCCATTGTTTGTGCAGTACTAAGACAGGAAATATAACTACATTACATTTGCGATCATACTCTTCTTTTAAAGATTATCCAAATTTTAATAAGAGGCCTTATAATTTCTCAGCTGAATTGATAGCATGCATGCTGAAACAGGTAAACAATCATGGAATACCAGAAGATTTAATGGACGAGGCGATGAAAGTGTACCAGGAATTCTTCAGTTTGCCTGTGGAAGAGAAAGCGAATTACGCAAAAGCTGCAGCAAATGCAGCAAGAGGTGCAGCAACACTATATAGTAGTAGTGCCAGGCATTATGAAACAGAAGAGCATAAATACTGGAGGGATGTTCTCGAGCACACCTGCAACATTGACGGGGAAGATAAAAGCATTTGGCCTGATAAACCTCCAAGATATAGGTACCTAATTCTGTTCCTCAATTTTTTCTTTTGATTTCACCTTATGTATTATATCTTGGTAATTATTAGTAAGTTTTAAATCCGGAAGAAATTATTGGGGATTATATATTTTTATTTAGCAACTTATCGATGGATTTTATGTAATTTACAACCAATAGTGTCAAGAGAAATGTTTCAAGACATGATTGAAATAATCCGGCTTTCAAGACATTTTTCTGGTCAGCAAAAAATAACTTTATCGGTTGTAAATAGCTTCTCTATCTTCACAAGAGTAGGGGTAAGGTCTACGTAGACACTACCCTTCTCATAACCCACTATGTGAGATTACATTGGATATGTTGTTGCTGGCCAAAAATAATCACAGCCGCTAGTCAAATATACAAAAATATACACTAATTATGTATAACATATATGTATATTATCCATTAATATACAAAAAAAATATATTTTTGGTCTATTATTTTGGGGACAACTATACTATGTAAAAACTACTCGAAGTATAAAAGGACATTTCTTCAGGTTGTTTTCTTCCCCTGTATTTTCATGTCAAGGTAAAATATGAGAATGAAATTTCAGGGAGGTTATTGGTTCATATTCTGTTGAAGTAAGAAAGCTGAGCAAGATTATCTTGGGACTGGTAAGTGAAGGATTAGGGTTGGAGGCAGGGTATTTTGACAAAGATCTTGGGCAGAGAATGCTTGCCAATCTTTACCCAGAGTGCCCAGATCCAAGTTTAACATTGGGAGTTGGTGGACATTGTGATCCTAATCTCATAACCATTATCCAACAAGACGCATATGGCCTTCAAATATTAAAGGATGAGAAATGGATTGGCATAGAACCTCTACCCCATGCACTTGTTGTCAATTCTGGTTTAGCTATGACGGTAAAGTTCCTTAACATTACTTGTTAATTTCGGATAGTTGAATTATCATTTTAATTTGAGTAATGAACTCGTCGTATAAATGCAGGTGATTAGCAACGGGAAGCTAGGAAGTGTAGCACATAGAGTGGTGACCAATACAACTCAAGCACGGACATCTATTTGTACTTTCATTTGTCCAGAAGAGGTCGTTGAGCCTGCAAAATCACTTGTTAATCCGTGCAATCCACCATTGTACAAATCCTTCAAATGGCGTACTGAATTTATGCCCCATTACCTCAGCAAGAAATCAGTGTATTACGCAGCGTTGGAGCCTTTTAAGATCGATGCTGAAGCATTGTATGTGTGACGGATCAGTGTTGCTGCTACCACTTATTCTGTTTTCTCAAATAAGAGGATGTGAGTTTAGAAGTCATATATAGAAGCAATGTGAACCACTCTAATGAATGGGTATTAGTTATTCCATTTGGTGCTTCTTCAATGTACTTTGTTAACGTTTGCCTTGAAATTTTTCGTTTTCTGTTTCTATCTATTACGAATACTATCTCCTGTCCATAAATAATGGTTCAATCTTGATGAGTACTGTTAGAATTTTTCTTTTACGTGTGGCTAAATAAAGTTAGCTTGTCATTAATATTTAACTAGAGAGCATATCTTATCCGTTCAACTGGTTACTTGGTGGACGAATCAGATTAAGACTCAATTTCTATAATTAAATTCGTCCTGCCTCCGCCCATTAGGGTTACCCCCAACACTTGTGTTTGACCTCATTAGCTCCATGCAATAATTAAAATTAACAGTTTTACTGGTTTCATTATACACATATATTTAACTTCAGGCTAGAATTATTCAATTAAGTGGGCGTTTGGACATAAGAATTATAAAATTCCGGAAAAAAGTAATTTTTTTTCAAGTGAAAATGGTATTTGAAAACTAAAGTTGTGTTTGGACATGAATATAATTTTGGGTTGTTTTTGAAGTTTTGTGAGTGATCTGAATGAAAATTTTGAAAAATAATTTTTTTGAAGTTTTTCAAATTTTCAAAAAATTTTAAAATCTATTTTCAAGTAAAAATTTAAAAGTTTATGCTCAAACACTGATTACGAAAAAAAGTAAAAACAATTCGAAAAAAATAAAAATTTTCTCATGTCCAAACTGGCTCTAAGTTTGCCTTAATTTTTAGGCGACGGGTCTTTATTTGTAAAACTTGGAATGCCTAAAACTTTAACAATTGCACAGTTCCCACGTTATGAGAATAAATAATATTATTTAATAATTGAAAGTGGAATTATACAACGACTGGAAGCGCATGTAGCACACCATAACGTAGTTGTTTGGTTATTTATACATAATAATCTTTTAGGGTGATACTTATTTCAATCCAAAATATTTTAGCGGGTAATAGAAAGATTGAATAAGTTGGCTATATTATCAATCGAGTAAGAATTATTAGAGAAAATCGATTATAAAAAATATTATTAACAACTTACTTCAAATAATTAAAAAAAAAAACTTTATAACTTTTTTTTAAAAATTTAGACCTCATATTAAATTTTGGCTTTAGGCCTCGTATATGTTTGAGCGGCCCCTAAGTACATAACAACAAATTCAAGACAAATCTAGGGGTTCTTATGCATTTCCCTCAAATGGCTAGTTTATGCATCTCGTTGGTCTGACTTGCACACTTAGCTAATCGGAAATTAGAAAGAGTTTCCGTTAATGTAAAATCAATAGGACCATTTAAAAAGGAATTAGAGGTAATTTATACTCCCCCCCCCCCCCCCCCCCAATTTACTTGTCTTATTTTTTTTAGTTTATTTAAAAAAGGCATGTCATTTCTATAGTTATTTTTTGGTAAGTCTTAGTGACGATATTAATGGTCTATTCAAGATAACAAGATTCAAAAGATATTTTTGATATGTTATACATATATAATGTTAGTTTAATATCAAAAGATTAAAAAGTCTTCTTTATATTACACTCTGTTTAGATTATTGTTATCCATCGTTTTATAATGTATTGTATTATATTTATTGTATCGTTTTATGGATACAATTGTGTGGACATATTATACCACTACTAGAAATCCGCTAAATACCGACCAAAAAAACTGACCGAAGTTGGTCGGTTATGGCCAATTACCGACCAAAACGCGACCATTTATGTGTGGACAGTATTTTAACGGTCGGAAAGGCATACCGACCAAAGTTGGTCAAAAATTACTGACCAATGTTGGTCGGTCAATTAGATTCAAAAAAAGAAATATTGGAAAAAAACCGACCAAAGTTGGTCGGTTTTTTAATTATGTAATTAAAAGATTCACCATCTGGGAATCGAACCGTGGTCTGTACTATGGTAGGATACTATTCTACCACTAGACCATTGGTGCATTTTGTTTTAAGATTGTCTTTTATTTGATTTATACTCTTTAATTATATTTTCGCACGAAAATAACTAACCAAAGTTGGTTGATTGTATTAAAAAATAAAATTACCGACTAAAGTTGGTCGATTTTTTAAAATGACCAGCCGAATTAACCGACCAATTTTTGTCGGTTTTTTTAATATTAATTTTTATTTATTTTAATTGATAACCGGCCAAAGTTAGTCGGTATTTTGAAAAATAAATTTCGCGGGGACTCAAAAATAGTTTCCCGCATTTTTGCGCCAAAGAAAACTGACCAAAGTTGGTCGGTTTCGTAAAAAAAAATTAAAAAATAAAATATTTCGAAAAACCGACCAACTTTGGTCGGTTTTTTGACTGACCAACGACCTTGGTCGGTTTTTGCCGAATTTCTAGTAGCGTATTGTTTGCTAATATTAAATAATATTTTTATTTTTTTGGTTTGACTGTATCGTATTGTACTGTAACTAATAAGTTTACCAAAATTTTCTCAATTATTGTAAATATTAAATTTATATTTAAGAAAACCTATTTCTACTAACTTTATCGCTAATTATGTAGCATGGAAACAAGAGGAAAAGCCTCAAGAAAAAGGTTAACTATCATAGGCAAAAAGAAAAAAAAATCATAAAACAATGGAAAGAGATAGATTCATTCATTTACTGCCTTATAACTAATGTGCAAGAAAAACCATAGGAGTACATGAAAAGGTGTTCAAAGAAACCAGCCAGAAATAGTGCTAAAGCTTTCGAACAATGACAGGGGCACCATACTGTGGTTGAAGAACCAAAGCGGTCATGGTCGGGCCATGAGCATAGGAGGGAGAGAGCTCAAACGAGTAATTCTGTAAGATTTTAGCCAAAACAAGTTTGACTTGAATCATAGCGAAATTCATTCCAAGGCATATACGAGAACCCCAACCAAAGGGAAAATACATCAAATCCTTGGCTGCTTTTGATACTCCTTCTGAGAACCTTTCTGGATTGAAAATAAGAGCATCTTCTCCCCATTGCTCTGTGTCGCGATGAATTATTTGCAAAGGCACCAAAAGCTGTGCGCCTGATGGAATTATATAGTCTCCAAGTTTTGTCTCTTCGTTTGTTTCTCTAACAAGAGAACCTGATGGATATAACCTCATAACTTCGTGCAAGATCATAGTCACCTACATATATAGTAGAATTAAATAAATCAGATACAGACAAACCTCTATCTAACAACATTCCCTATGT
The DNA here is from genome assembly GCF_000715075.1 of Nicotiana tabacum. Taxonomy (NCBI): domain Eukaryota; kingdom Viridiplantae; phylum Streptophyta; class Magnoliopsida; order Solanales; family Solanaceae; genus Nicotiana; species Nicotiana tabacum. The sequence continues at coordinate 121,377,704 of NC_134081.1, forward strand.
AACAGTCATTTACTATAAAAGCCAAGTTTTATTCGAAACCGAGTTTTATGTTATGATATAATATATGTCATCTATAACAGCATTTCATTGTAGCAGCCAAAAAGTATCGGAAGAAATGAAGTTGTTATAGAGAGGTTTAACCGTATGCTTTAGCATGGAGAGGAGCCTTGGAGCAATGGTAAATTTATCTCCATATGGCATTTAGGTCACGGGTTCGAGCCGTGTAAGTAGCCACTAATGCTTGCATTAGGGTAAATATCTACATTGGTGTGGCCATCATAAGTGGAGAATCTTACAATCTTCAGCTGGTTCAGTTGATCAAACTTAGGCTCATTTTTTCCAATGATTTCAAGAACTTCATTCCTAGCTTTTTCTTGCCAATCTGGGTGCATAGTCAAAACAATTGCAGTCCATGTTAACAAAGTTGCAGTAGTCTCTTGACCCGCAAAATAGAAAGAGTTGCACTCTTCTATTACATCTTCTGTACTCATTCCCTTGTTCGAGTTCTTATTCCCTTGGTGTTCATCTTGATTAGATTTCATTAACAAACCCAAGAGATCTTCATTGTGTGCTTTTCCTGATTGTACCTCTTTCTCTCGCTTCTCTATTATCCTTTTTAGCGAACTACGGACTATGTTATAGATGTACAATCTTCTTCTATTAGTTTTTGTTGGCACGAACCTATTACATAAACAAGAGCAATTGTCAAGAACTTTATTAACTCGATATGAACAGTGTAAAAGCAATTGTCACCGGTATATGTCTTATTTTCAAGATTATATATTTCATTTCGAAGTACCTTAACCAAGGGAAGACATTAATAGCAAGTTTTGCAGTGAAAACAAGTTCACATTGTTCCCTCAGAAGCGAAAATATTAACTTCCCTTCTCCAAAGTTACTACCAAAGGCTGCTTTTGATAGCATGTCTCCAGTTAAACTATGAAATTCTTGTGAAATATCCAATTCACAAGAACCCTTTGATTCAGTTAACTTGTCCCATCTGCTTATCATTTCTTCTGTACATTGAGTAAATGCTCCCAACATTAGCTGCATTTGCAAGGCCAAAATGAAAATGAACCTCTGAACAAAAAATGAAATTACAGAAAAGTAAGGTAACTACTTAATTGAAAAATACCTTCAATTTTTCCAAGTGGAAAGCTGGATTAAGAATTTTTCTATGTTTCGCCCATTTTTCACCATCGTAAGTCCCCAATCCTGTTACAAATAGCTTGAGGAAAGCACTGATTTTTGGTTTTCTGAACTCACCCGATTTATTTGACAGTACTTCCCGTATTAGCTTTGGATCCATTATGGTCACTCGAGGTATCGGTCCTAGCCAAAACAAGAAAAGTTTCTCTGCAAAGGACGAAAAATTATATTATGTATATAAGTCAAATATCATTTTTTACATTCACTGAAATTCTTGATTTTGCTATTGTTCTGCGTTGCTAAAGAAAATCTTGGAACTTAGTACGAATACATACTGTAAGTGGTGGCGAGCTCATAGAACAGTGGATTTAGTCGAGGGGTGTAGTCGTGGTTCAAAGGCATGGGTTTGGACTTAGCTATTTTATTCATTTCCATCATCTCCTTTAGATTTCCATAAAGAAATCTATATGGACGGCCATATACTCCTTGTTTCCTCAGCTCTCTTTCCACTGTTTTGGGCCGCCACCATATCAAATACAGCAATTTCAGGCACCAAAAGGAGAATGAAAGGCATATTGGTAGAGCAATTAAAACTGCAATACTCATGCTTTTTGCCTCTTAAGTTTGTGGTAAACTTTAGTTCTTTGGTTCTTGTCTACAATATAAAGGGCAAGGTGTATCTAGTGAAAGGTTAGGACGGATTTCAAATCACTGACCCAAAATTTAACTAGTCGTGATGGCACCTAATCTAACCCGCAAGGTAAGCCAATTATCAATTATCCAATAACAATTATTAAAGCAATTTAAGTAAAGAAAAATCATAATCTTATACAATCCCCATGAACTGGTAGTACAAATCATGAGCTTCTAAGAATAGAGTATACAAAGTTGGTATGAAGTAACACATCATCTGTTTGAAAAGTACATAAACAGAGTTTTATGAATCTAAGGCTACCATGAACAAGAGGCAGCTACAACTGGAACGCAGGTACATCTTCCGATCCAGCTCCCAATGAACACATCAACATCATCAGCCAACATCTACATGCAAGGTGCAGAAGTGTAGTATGAGTACAACCGACCTCATGTACTCAATAAGTAACAAACCTAACCTTAGGTTGAAAGTAGTGACGAGCTTGTACCAAGGTCGGGTCCGCCACCAATAACCAACAACAGTTCATAACAATATAAAGCAAGTAATAAAAGAATTAACTCAGAGATAAAATGCTCAACTTAATCATAATTTCTGAAAATAGTTCTGTCTTCTAAGTACATCAGTGAAAACCCAAATCGTTTACCTAAGTTGCCAAAATATGAATAAGTTTGAAAACAGTAATTTTTTCAAAAGTCCTTTCAATAATAATTAAGATATTTCATTTTCTTTCGAGATAACTAGTGTAAAACCAATACATCACTATGCCTATATGTCAACATATGTGAGAAGTCATAAATGACGTGATACCGTACAATATGAGGAAAAATACATCTCTATGCCTGTATGTCATGTGTGCATGTCCATGCAATGTATCTCAGAGATGAACTCATGTACTCACACTCTCAGAGTACTCAATCTCACTTTCTCACATATTTCACTCATCATGCCCAATCACTCGGTACTGTATATGGCCAATCCGGCCCACGGAAGATCCATCCCGGAATATACACATCAACTGATCATCAGTCACTTAGTACCGAGTAGGGCCAATCCAGCCTGTGGAGAAGATCCATCTCTAGGTATATAATGCTTCGGACAAGATCCATGTCCAGGGAAGATCCGTCCCTCAATAATATCAACCGCGCTCACCAAGAGTCTGCAGACTCCGGAGGGGCTCCTTCAGCCCAAGCGCTATAAATCGCACAGACAACTCACGTGCTGCACAGAAAACCCACGTGCAATAGTATCAATATCTGGATCAGCATGGACAACTCACGTGCTATATAAAGCCTATAAGGCCTGCTGCAGGCGGGCAGCCCCGATCCCATAATTATCCTTACAATCAGGCCTTCGGCCTCACTCAGTCATCAATCTCTCCAGTCTCTCGGGCTCACAATGTTATGAAACTAGCCCAAAATGATGATATGATGCATAAATAAATAACAATAGAGACTGAGATATGATATGCAATGAAATGAATATGACTGAGTATGAAATTTTAATTTAAACAAATAATTCGCAGTAATATGACCTCTGTGGGTCTTAATAATACTAGCACATAGCCTCAGCATGATTTTTAATATAATTCTCAGCTCAATTTCTTTAACACATAAAACTGCATGGAAAATGCCAAGATTACTTCACTACAGAATTCCATGGAAATAATTACATCACAATTTCTATGGTGCAAGCCCACACGCCCGTCACCTAGCATGTGCGTCACCTCCAAATAATTCACATTATACGTATATTCAGGGTTCATACCCTCAGCTCCAAGATTAGAAGAGTTACTTACCTCTAACAAGACGAATCCAATGCCGAGCAAGCTAAACAATGCTCCAGAAATCCCATTCTACGTATCAACTTCTGAACGGCTCGAATCTAGCCACAATAAATTTGATTTAGTCCACACAATTATAGGAATTAATTTCATAACAAAATACTGATATTTTCCCACAAAATCCGAAATTACACTCCAAAAATAACCCGTGGGGCCCACATTTCGGAATCTGACGAAACTCACAAAATCCGATAACCCATCCAATTACAAGTTCAACCATACTAATTTTACTCAATTCTGACTCAAGATCGATGTTCATAATTCAAAATTGATATTATGAACTTTAGGCCAACACCCTCAATTTCCTCTTTAAATTCATCAACCAATTGCTAAAATGAATTGATTCATGGAATATAATCACAAGGGAGTTAAGAACACTTACCCCAAGTTGTGTGAAAATATCCCTCTCCAAAATTGCCCAAACCGAGCTCCAAAATTCGAAAATGGTGAAAAGTCACGAACCCTCGAACTTAAAGGGTTCTGTCCAGCACTTTCGTAGATGCGGACAAGAGGTCGCACCTGCGACCCTCGCTTCTGCGTAACATAACTCGCTTCTGCGAGAATAGCTTGGCCAGCCTAGATCGCTTCTGCGATGCCTAGGACCGCACCTGCGATTGCGCTTTTGCAGAATAAGCACCGCACCTGCGAAGACCCTCACTTATGCGTGTGTATTGTCTCTTCTGCGACCATCGCACCTGTGACCTTTTTTGCATATGCGATAATACCAGAACCAACAAATCTTCAGCAATTCTTCAGCTTCGAACCTTGGTCCGTTAACCACCCGAAATCAACCTGAGGTCCCCGGGACCTCAACCAAACATACCAACTGATGGTACCCCGAACTCATAATGACCATATCTGGTACGGAAGGTAGTCTTCGGAACATCTGAGTCCCGGATCTTCAACTGATGGTACCCCAATCTCAAGTCGATCTTAGAAAACACCCTGGCACCCTGCAATTGGTCGAACAAATCATCAATACGCGACAACGGGTACCCGTTCTTGATGGTAACCTTGTTCAACTGGCGGTAATCAATACACATCCGCATAGTTCTATTTTTCTTCTTCACAAATAACACTGGTGCACCCCAAGGTGATACACTCGGTCTGACAAACCCCTTTGCCAATAACTCCTCATGCTGCTCCTTCAGCTCTTTCGGAGCCATCCAGTACAGTGGAATAGATATAGGTTGGGTACCTGGAGCCAAATCAATAAAGAAATCAATATCACGATCTAGCAGCATGCTGGAAGGTCAGAAGGAAACACATCGGCAAATTCCCGGACTACTGGCACTGAATCAATCGCCGGAGACTCTACGGTGGTATCCCGAACATATGCTAGATACGCCAAACAACCCTTCTCGACCAGATGTCAAGCCTTCAGAAAAGAGATAACCCGACTAGATGTACTAACGGAGGAACCCTTCCACTCCAATCTCGGCAACTCTGGAATCGCTAAAGTAACGGTCTTGGCGTGACAATCAAGGATGGCGTGATATGGGGATAACCAGTCCATGCCCAGGATGACCTCAAAGTCGATTATAGCAAGTAACAGAAGGTCCGATCTAGTCTCGTAACCACAGAATGTGACCACACAGGACCGATAGATCTAATCCACAACCATAGAATTGCCCACATGAGTGGACACATAAACATGAGTACCCAAGGACTCACGAGGAATAATCAGGAAATGAGCAAACAGAGATGACACGTATGAATAGGTAGCCCCTGGGTCAAATAATACCGAAGCATCCCTACCGCATACAGAAATAATACCTGTGATCACGACATCTGAGGCCACTACATCTAGTCTGGCCAGAAAAGCATAGAATCTAGCTGGAGCGCCGGCTTGCTGGCCTCCGCCTGGCTGAACAATAGCTGACTGACCTCCATCTACCTGGCTCTACCTCTAGGACGGCCCCTACCTGCCTGTCCTCCGTCTCTGGGCGGTCAGACGACTGGTGCTGAAATTATTGGCTGATGACCCTACTGTATTGCCTTGCCCCGAAGTCTGGGATAAAATCTCTTCATGTGACCCGGATCCCCACACTCGTAACAACCTTGTGGTGCCATATATTGTTGTCCCGAAGTCTGACCCAGATGGCCTGAATACCTACTAGACGAACCCTGGATGGCTGGTGGGCGGTATGAACTCTCTGGCATGGCACTGAAGTAGGCACTGGAGGAACCCTTATGAACTGGTGGGCGATAAGAACTCTCTGGCATAGCATTGAAGTAGGGTCGTGCTGGAGCACCCCGAGGAGGTGGTGGTCGTGCTGGATATGTGGGCCTGCTAGGCTGACCCCTCCCAAACTGACCTCTGCCCCTAGACGGGGCACCTCTAAACTCTCCCGAGAATCGGGTCCTCTTGTCCTGCTGCATCTGCTCTCTACCCCTCTGGCGGTAGCCCTCAATCCTTCGAGCAATCTCTACCACTAGCTGATAATTAGTACCCATCTCAACCTCCCTGGCCATGCTAGCCAGAATACTGGGGTGTAACCCCACAACAAATATCCGCACTCTTTCTGCGTCTGTAGGAAGTATCATAAGTGCGTGGCGAGACAACTCAGAAAATCTCGCCTCATAATCGGTCACAGACATTTGACCTTGCTCGAGCTACTCAAACTGACACCGCAACTCTTCCCTCTGAGAGGGTGGAATATACCTGTCTAATAGAAGTCGTGTAAGCTGATCCCAAGTCATTGGAGGAGAACCCGCTGGTCTGCTAAGAAGGTAATACTGCCACCTTCTACAGGCCCTTCCCTCCAGCTGGAAAGCGATGAAATCTACTCCATGGGACTACAATATCCTCATGTTGTGCAGTCTGTCCCTGCACATATCAATGATGTCCTGGGGGTCCTCATGCCGCTCACCCCCGAAGACAGGAGGGTGTAGCCTAGTCCATCTGTCCAGTAGCTTCTGCGGATCGCCGCCCGCAGCTAGCATAGGATCAGGTACTGCTGCGGCAAATAGCTGGGCCCCACCCACCGGTAGTGTACCCGAAGTCTGATATACTGCAGCTACGTGCCCAAAAGCCTGAGCAGTAGGGGTCTGTGCTCCCCCTCCTTCCTGAGATGTGGCTGGGTCTGCTGGAAATAAACCAGCCTGAGTCATAGTGTCCACGAACCGCAACATACGACCCATGGCCTTCTGAAAGCCCGATGCTGACATGAAATCTATCGGGGTTGGCTCTGGAACAGGCACCTCGTCCTGCTCCTCCATGATGGGGTCCTCCACTGGATCCGCTGGTGGTGCTACAGTGGCAGCTCTAGGATGCCCTCGTCCCCTCCCTCGGGCCGGTGCCCTCCCCCGGCCTCTGCCTCGGCCTCTAACAACGGGGGGAGCAGAATAGAAGAAGAAACTTAGTATACCAGAAACTGCACAATAGGAGATGAATAAAGAGTAGTTTCCTAACACCCTATAGCATCTCGAAGATAAGTACGGACATCTCTGCACCGATCCGCAAGACTCTACTAGGCCGGCGCATAACTTGTGAGACCAACGTGAACCTAGTGCTTTAATACCATGTTGTCACGGTCCAATTCCATTATAGGCCGTGATGGCGCCTAGCACCATTGTTAGGCAATCCAACACTGATCTACTAGTGACTTCCCGCTTAGATAAATTGGTAAACGATAGCTTTTCCTTAATTTAAAAAAAAATAGATTTAGGAGTTTGCAAAATTTAATATAAATAAATAAAAGCAATCAGTACTAATCGTAATCATATGAGCAAACCAAAAGCATAAGTTCACTAGTATGTGCGTACCAAGACCTGGAGTCACGAGTAAGTGGGAAATCTAGTAGAATATACAAAACAATGCTAGCCTACTGTCTGAAAGGAAATAGACAGAAAATAGAAGAACATAAGAGAGACTCCAGCTGCTGCAGAACGGCTCAAGAGGGCAGCTCACCGGGAAGTCTCGAGCTGAGAAATCAGTCTACATGCTGGACTGGTGGCCAGGTGCACCTGCCTCAAATCCTGTACAGTCAAGTACAGAAGTGTGGCGTGAGTACATAAAAATATGTACCCAGTAAGTATCTAGTCTAACCTCGAAAAAGTAGTGGCGAGGGTTCGACTTCGACACTCACTAGGGCCAACAATATAATAATATGTGATTTTAAATAATAATGATACACAGAACTGGCAATAAACTCAGAACAAAAAAATAACTATACAATTCTTCTATCATATTTAAGAAACTAAAATACTTCCTTCATTTTAAACAAATGATCTCTAAAACAGTAAATTTATACCAATTATAAAAGGGCTTCCGTTTCTATTATCACACACAAATTCCACCGAGGACGTTCGGTCCGATCCAACATAAAAATATAAATTGTGCACTACCGAGGGTCGAACGGCGTGAACCATAGATGCATCTATTAACCTGCCGAGGTGAAAGGCCCGCTCTTATGAGAGTAGTGGAAATAGTCACCCCGCTCGCGGAATATACTTGCGACGCAGTTAAATATAAATATAATAAAATTTTTCTCAATTCTTTTCAAAATATTAATTTACTTGAAACCCTTGAAATCTTGAAATCTTGAAAACCTCAACTTAGTTCCATTCAATGCAAATAAACAATTATGTCGAGATAACGGTACCCACAAAGCATGGTGTAAGCCTAGAACTACCCGGACATAACAAGAATAGTAGCTACGTACGGACTCTCGTCACTTCATGCGTACGTAGCTCCCACAAATAATCACACATTAATTAAGTTCACCTATGGGAAAATTTCCCTCTTACAAGGTTAGAAAAGAGACTTACCTCGCTTTAAGGCCTATTTTCCGGTCCAAGCTTATGCCCAACCCTCAATTTGGTGTCGAACGATCCAAAACTATCCAAATAATGTAGAAAATAATCAATATAGGCTTAAACGTTCATATCCCTACTATTTAAGTAATTTCCAACTCTAAATTCAAGATTCCTAAAATCCTTCCCCAGGCCCACGTGCCCGGATTTCGGAATTATTTTTAAAGAAAGTTGTTACCCATAACCTTAGGAACATAAATATATAATTTTTACTAAATGCCGTAACGAATTTCGTATTTAAATCTCATTTTTATCAAAAACCTAGGTTTTCCTCTAAACCCATGATTTTCACTGATTTATATGTTATAATCTACCCATAAACTATGTATTAAACTCACATTAAGTAGAAATTACTTACCTCACAAAGCTAGGTCGAAATCCTCTCCTTCAAAGCTCTCAAATCGCCCAAGAGTGAGAGAAAATGTGATAAAAATAGCCTAAGTCCGTATTAAATGAGCCCTGACTGCCCAACGACTTACGCACCTGCAGTGCTTTGGGCCGTACTTGCGGCAAATGCCTCGTAGGTGCCCTTTTCCCTCATCTAGTCAGGCTCCGCATATGCGGACAAGAAGGGCCACTTCTGTGAGCCTAGCCGCACCTGCGACCATGTCTCTCGCACCTGCGCTCACGCAGGTGCGCCCAAACTTCTTCATCTGTGGATTCTGGGCTGCCCTCCATTCTCGCTTCTGCGGCTCATAGCTCGTACCTGTGAGCCCGCACCTGCGGCTGACCAAGCGCTGGTTTGATTATGACAGATCTGGGAGCTTCCGTTGTTGCTCCAAGCTCCCAACTTGGTCCGACCCTCGTCCGATTGACACTCGGGGCCCCTGGGTCCCCGCCCGAATATACCAACAAATTTAGTATCATAAAGCAGACTCGATCGAATTCTCGGAATGCCCGAAACGACATTAAAACTAAGAATCACACCTTAAAACCAATTGAATCAAACTTAAGAATTTCAAGTTCTTCAATTTACTTCCAATGAGCCGAAACGTACTTATACTACTTGGAATGACACTAAATTTTGCGTGCAAGCCCTAAATGACATTACGAAATTATTCCCAGTCTCGGAATTTCGTTTGGACCTCGATATCACCAAAACCCGCTCTAAACTAAATTTAAAGAACTTTAAAGTTCTTCAAGAACCAACTTTCACTATTAGGCGCCGAAACGCCCCGGGTCATCCAAAACCCAATCCAGACAGACGCCCAAGTCCGAAATCATCATACGAACCTATTGGAACCATCAAATCCCGATTCTGAGGTCGTTTACTCAAAATATTGATCGAAGTCAAACTTGACCCTTTTGAGCCAACCTTAAGGAACTAAGTGTTCCGATTTCAATCCAAACTCTGTCAAATCCCGAACCAACCGTCCCCGCAAGTCATAAATCAATAAAAGCAAGTATGGGAACCTTTTTTAGGGGAACGGGGTTCTAGCAAGTAAAAATGACCAGTCGGGTCGTTATACCAACCATATAAGAATTACTCGAATCCGACCTCAGATAACCTTTCAAAACTCGAAATTTTAGTTGGAGAACTTCTTCCCATTTTTCCTAATTTTTCAACCCCAAAACTGAAATTAAAGAATTAATTAATGATATTTTAGTGGGATATAATCAAAATGGAGTGTAGAATCATTACCCAATCGATGTCTCTGAAAATCCTTCAAAATCTCGTCCAAATCCGAGCTCTCAAACTCAAGTTTTGATAAAAATGGCCAAACCCTCGTTTTGAAATGATATAAGTCTGCCCAGTGATTCCTTAATTGCGATCGCGAAAATAGCCTCATGATCGCGAAGAACAACTTCATTACCCCAGGATTTAACCCTATGCGAACGCGTAAAACACCAAGCGAATGCGATGTACTGGCTCTCAGACTTACGCAATCGCGAACGTCCTCACGCGTTCGTGATGAGAAAAGTGTGTGGCCCAGCTTTAGCTTCCTTAACTCTATGTGAACACGACCTTGGCCACGCGTTTGCGAAGCACTAATTCATACCACTACGCGTTCGCATCCTTCTGTCAGCGAACATAAAGAACAAAACTTCCTCTGCCCAGCTAAGACTACGCGATCGCGGCCCCTCTCTCGCGATTATGTATAAGGAAACCAGATGCACGAGAACACAGAAATACAGCCATTTCTCTAAGTTCAAGACGCATCCGATAATGATCTGAAACACACCCGAGGCCCCCGGGACCTCAACCAAAGATACCAACAAGTCCTAAAACACCATACGAACTTAGTCGAGCCCTCAAATCACATCAAACAATGTTAAAAACACGAATCACCCTCCGATTCAAACTTTATGAACTTGAAACATCCAATTTCTACAACTGACGCCGAAACCTATCAAATCACGTCCGATTGACCTCACATTTTTCACACAAGTCATATTTGACATTACGGACCTACTCCAACTTTCAGAATCGGAATCCGACTCCGATATCAAAAAGTACACTACCAGTCAAAATCTCCAAAAAATCAACTTTCGCCATTTCAAGCATAAATCAGCTACAGACCTCAAATTCACAGTATGAACACGCTCTTAAGTCCAAAATCACCCAACGGAGCTAACGGAACCGACAGAACTCCATTCCAGAGTCATCTTCACACTGTTCCGACTACGATCAAAATCCTAAGGTTTAAGCTTCCGTTTAGAGACTAAGTGTCCCAAAATATTCCGAAACCAAAAACAAAACTTCCCGACAAGTCACATAAGCAAAAAAAAAATGGGGGAAGCAGTTAATATGGGATCAAGGGTATTACTCTCAAAATAACCGGCCGAGTCATTACACTTACCAACCTCTAGTAATTAATCATACACTTACCAAAACTAGCCAACACACATATAAAATTTAAAAACCCGAATAAATAAGGTTCTTTCTCTTCAAAAATCAAACACAAAGATCTTCTTTCATATTTTTAAGCGTAATTAGCAACATTAGATGCAAAACGAAAAAAAAATATCATGGATGAGGTAGAAAATAAAGTGATGAAATACACACACACACACACACACACACACACACACACACACACACACACGTATATATATATATATACACGATTTTAAAAATCTAAGCAAAGTAAACAGGGTACTTTTTTCAATGAATATGGTTGAAATTCATTGACAACATATATATGAGTCAATATACAATATTTGAGGAAGATCGGAGGTGATTTGGACTAATTTTGTATCAAAATTCGTAGTTAAAATCGAGTTCAAAAAATTCTTCTGCGACACATGTATCAAATATGTATCTCACACATAAGTATATATGGATATACATGTGATACACATTTGATACAAATATGATACATATATGACACACAAATGATACACAGTGTGATACATATATATTTTTCATGTTCATCTTCTAGTTCGAATTTTCAATTTAAACCACTTCAAAACTCGCAAATCATCTCAAAACTGAGATTCAAGCTCCTTACGATCTACACAATCTATTGTAATAACACCCACTCAAAAGAAAGAAAAAATTAATTTTTTTTGCTACAAATAGCTAATTGGCTAATATTAGTAATATTTAATGAATTGGCCAATTTTTATGATAAGCTACCTATAAATGGACATAGCTTGTAGTTTCCCTTTGGACTTTTAACACATTTGACTCCTCGACAAAAATTATCTATAATCCCTAGTCGATATACATATATTATATATAAATTGATGCATATTTATTGGATTTGAGAAAATTATTTGAAATGAGTAATAAATACTGTGGGTATAATAGGAAAAAAAAAATTGTCTTTACTTGATATGCGTAAAGTGACAAATAAGAATGAAAATCTATTTTTAGTATACCTGCCAAATAAAAGTGAACGGAGGAAGTATTTGTCAACTATTCTTTTGGGTTGGCGGCTATTAAAATTAATTTCTCAATAAATTTCCTAAACTATATGAGTGTCTTGCACGTAAATGACTATTGCACTAACTCCAAATTAAGGGCAACAGTTGTGTTTAATTTAGTGTAAGTTCGATAACACACTCGGAACTTTGCATTACATGATTTTTAGTGATTAGTTCTGGTCAAACATCGTAAGTATAAAGAAATTATTGGAAAAGAAGCAACTGATATTTTTTCACAGATTTAATGCTATAATTAATTTTTCAACCTAATTTGAACCGGCATTAACTGTTGAGAGAACCGAAGTAAATAACAAGGAATCTTTAGGTACGTAGGACCAAGTCTGCCTTTTATTTGTTTCCAGCTCCAGAAAAATAATTTCGCGTGTATTTTTCGTCTTATTAATAATTGTGTAAGCATCATTTATTTACTTTGAAAAGTCTGCTTGATATTTGGAAAATATGTACATCAATTTTGGAAAAAATCTAACATTTTTTTTCCCCTCGGTGACTCAAACTCTAAGTAAGGGTTGGAGGTGGAAGGTGTTGGATTAATAGCCTATTTGGCCAAACTTTTAAAAATTAACTTATTTTGAGAAGTGTTTTTTCTTAAACGTGTTTTTTTGTAAGAAGTAGTTTATGTTTGGCTATTTTATATGAAAAATAATTTTGAGCAGCAATTAGTGTTTAGCTATACCTTTAAAAAGTACTTCTAAGTGAATTTATCTTAAAAGTGCTTTTCAAAAAAAAGTTTTTTTTGGAGAAACTACTTTTTTCTACTTCTCCAAAATTGTTTATGCTTATACTCAAAAATACTTTTTTTTCCTTCTAAAAGCTTGGCCTAACACTTCAACTTTAAAAAAAAAAAGAAGCAATTTTGTGGGGGAAAAAATATTTTTGACCTTGGAGAAGATTGACCAAACGGGCTATAAGTTTGTCCAATTATTATTTTGTTCATATTTGAGATCTTATTTTGAAAAGAGAATTTTTCGTTCTTATACACTATTTGAAACCTTATTACCAAAAATGTCCCAATTTTGGAATTTACCCGACCTAAACACGTTTTAGCTACAAAAAATATATATTTATTTAATCTAGACTCCTTTCTACGGTAAACTTCCTTATTTAGACGTGCGATTTTGGGATAGCTTATATTTCAGTTAGAAATTTTAGACGCAATCATCGCACCATAGTCAAGGCAAACATATCTGTAAAATGCTTCTATTACGCAGATTTCCTCTGGTTATCATCGCACCATAATCAAGGCAACATATCTGTAAAATCCTTCTATTATGCAGATTTCCTCTTGTTTTCCATAAACAAGTCAACAAACTTAAAAAAAAAGCTTCCGAAGAAAATAATTACAAATAATTAGCTATAATTGAATTGAGTTTCGCGACATAATGTCAAAATTGGCGATTATGCTTCAGCTCAATGGTCGGTGGGATAGCATTGGGAGATACAAAGATTTTGATGTTTAAGGAATTATAGTCAATGAAGATTCAAATTATAGTCAATTGAATTCTGCAATTGCAGAGCATCTAATGATCGATATCTCTGCAAATATTATCGAAATCAAATACACTTTTAACGAATGTTGTCCTCCAAAGAAAATTCGGAATGATATGGGAGTTCAAGTATATATGGAGACTAAAAAGAAAAACAAATGTAGTTCGATTTCGATTTAGGAATGTATCCGCTGTGTGTAACAGTACGTGATTTCGATTTGGAATACAGTATGTCGAATGCAAGTACAATTACAGGCTTGCTCTGTTTTTCCAGTGCTAATATTTTTCAATTTCAAGTGTTCTATAATTTTACTACAAATTATCTACAACTATACTACATAACAAATGTAGTTCAACTGTTATGTATCTATATACAATTGAAGTGTAACTGTTACACAATACTTAAGGTTTGAAAAAATAAAAATGTGATCACAGAACAAAGTATCTATAAGTATTCTGTCAAATACTAAACACTTGAATATACAGAGGTCTGAATTACTATACTTTTAATTGAGTATAGGTACTTTGGATTATCGTAATACTAACGTGGTACAATTGTCAAGCAATTGTAACACAATTGAAGAAGTATCAGGAACTAAGGATGGCATGTGGGCCGGTTAGGACCGGGCCCGGCCCAGGACCGCAAGCCCAAATGGGCGGTGGGCCTAAACGGTCCTAATCGGATAGGACCGGGACCGTGAGGAGGTGGGCTGGGTAGTGGGCCGGTCCCATAGGCGAGGCCCGCGAGACCGTGACCGGCTAGGAAGTGGGCCGGTTCAAGCGGTCCTATCCGGCCCCAACGGCTAATTTTTTTTGAAACAACATTCTGCCACAGAAAGGACTGGAAACATTAAAAAACTCAAAAAAGAAAAGAGAAAAAATATAAAGGAAAAAAACAGTTGGAATAGGATTGTCTCATAATGCATTCTTGTCCTTGTAATAAGGGTGGCATATGGGCAGGTTAGGATCGGCCCAGGACCGCAAGCCCAAATGGACGGTGGGTCTAAACGGTCCTAACCGGATAGGACCGGGACCGTGGGGAGGTGGGATGGGTAGTGGGACGGTCCCATAGGCGAGGCCCGCGTAATCGGGATCGGTTGGGACCGGAACCGGCTGGGAAGTGGGCCGGTTCAAACAGTCCTAAATGGGCCTATTCGGGCCCAACGACTAATTTTTTTTGAAACAACATTCTGCCACAGAATGGACTGGAAACATAAAAAAACTCAAAAAAGAAAAAAGAAAAAAAGTAAAGGAAAAAAACAGTTGGAATAGGATTGTCTCGTAATGCATTCTTGTCCTTGTAACAAGGATTTTGGTTTCAAAAAAATGGGACCCACTTGTTTCCCATTCATCATTTCTAAGGAATTGTTTATATTTTTTGAATAGTAGCCGTTATGGCATTTAAAATATGGCCGTTTTACCTGTCAAAATAGTCATTGGCTATTTATAAAATAATCATTCTACCCCTTAACTTTGTTTTAACCTCAAACTTTTTATAATTATACTTTTTCCCTATTTTTAACTATAAATACCCCCTCATTCTTTTATTTTTCTCACAAAATCATCAATCTCTCTCTAATTTTCTTCTATAATTACTTACTTTATTGTTACAATTTGTGTAAAATTGTGAAGTTGGTGAATTGAGGTCTTCAAGTCTTCAACGATAATTAATTTTTAACAAGTTATTCGTCAATTCGGTAAACTCGTTCCAACTCTTAAGTTTTAATATTATAGTTTTGTTTGTTTTATTTACTTTGTATTGTTTGATTAATTAAGATGGCTTATTCCTTGAAAAAAATATTTAATAAAAATTAGGAAAAATCCAAGAGTGGTGAATCTAGTGGTCAATCTGCTCCTCCTCCAATTCCCCCGGCTCCCCGACCCAAACCTGTTACCCGTCCTACACCTCCTATTCTTGATAGCAATAATAGTTTATTACAATTTACAGAGAGTCAATTTTGCCATAATATTGCACCCGGCGAACAATTAAACCATGAATATGTGAATGTTCTTTATGGTAATCCAACTATTGATGAAAATGATGATGAAGAAATAGATTTTGATGAAACTCAACCGGATGACGATATACCGACTAGTCCTGCTCCTAAAGTTAACCCTCTTGTTACTGCCCCTACTTTTTCTAGACAACCTTCTAAACGGGAAAAAACATCTGTTGATTGGCTATTTTTTACTCAACTAAGAGAAAAAAATAGGGCTAAGTGTAAAACTTGTGGCAAAGAGTTGGTTTTTAAATATGTTGAAAGTCGAGGGGAACGGGAAGGGGGGAGGGGGAGTTTGACTAGACACATATTGCTACACCCTCAAGATAAAGCTAGATATTTTCATATGAAAGCTTTGGCCGAGGAGACAAGTGCACCTAGTCAGGCTGACCTTAGTACCGGCTCAAATCAATTTTAACCGGGAATTAACACTGTTACCGGTGGTATTTCATATTATGATCCAAAAAAAGATCGGGAAGAACTGGCAAAAATGGTTACTATTATGTGCTTACCCTATAGTTTTTCTTCTAACCCTCACTTTGTGCATTATATTAGAAAAGTTTATAATCCTACTTATAAAGGTTTTCCTCGCACAACCGTAAAGAGAGATATTTATAAATATAAACATGAATATGAACAATATTTGCGCTATTTATTTACTCATATAAATTGTCGTGTTGCTATTACAAATGATATTGGTAGAAGTGGTAATGACTGTAATTACCTTACTATTACCAGTCATTGGATTGATGAGGATTGGATAATGCAAAAGTGCATTATTGCTTATAGAATAACTAATTCATGTCACACAGGACAGTTTATTTCTAGCACGGTAACGGATATTTGTAGATATTTTTGCATTAGTGATAAAATAATGCCAGTTTTAATGGATAATGCTACTAGTAACACAAATACTGTAGCCTTTCTTACCACTACACTAAGTCCTGCATTTAGTAATATTTTTCATGTTAGATGTATTTGTCATATTTACCATTTAATTATGGGTGATGGTATGCGAATTTTAAATGTTAAAATTGAAAAGGTTAAAATGGCTCTTAATTGGCTTTTTTATTCAAACCGTAGAAGTAGACTTAGAGAATATTTTAAAAGATGCGATGAATTTGGCCTAGAAAGGTTCCTAAACCTTGTTCAACTAGATGGAATTACATGTATGAAAGTTTAGTTTTTGCATATGAATATAGAAACCCCATAAACTCAACGTTTAATGCTCATGTAAGTGATGATGATGAGCACCTTACAAATGCGGATTGGGCTAACGTTAAAATATTTGTAGATTTTTTAAAAAAAATTTATATTGCTACAAATAAATTTTCTGGGCAATATTATCCTACTATTTCTAACTGTTTAGTTTATATTGCAGAACTTGTAAATTTATTTGATCATTTTTCAGAGGGTGGGGAAATTTATCAACTTGCTATTGATTCTATGAGAAAAAAGTTTAAAAAATATTTTTTCCCTATTATCCCTATTTATGGTGTTGCTGCATTGTTAAATCCTACTATGAAATTAGGAGGTCCTTAATTTTGGTATGAAACTGTTTATAATGGTTTAGCACTTGAAGATGAGGAGTTGTCTAAACTTTCGGATGTAATAGCCTCAATTAAAATAAATGTTCAAACTATTTATAATATTTATCAAGTTGCATTAGATCATGCTAGACCAAATGTTCCAACTCCTTCTTCTTCTAGTTCTCAATCATCTAAAAGAACTGCAGGAGTAAGAATACTTAGTGCTTGGACGAGGTTCAGGGTTCTCAAGGTTCTAGTACTAGTGATTTTTCACAATTAAATGAGCTTGAAGTTTATTTATCACAGGGAATTGAGGAAGTGAATCCCGACGGCTCCTTTCATATTTTGGAATGGTGGAAGGACAAAGAAAAACACTTTCCGATTCTTTCAAGGATGGCCCGAGATATTTTAACTATTCAAGCATCAACAGTGGCATCAGAGAGCGCTTTCAGTCAAGCAAGACTTCAACTCGGTGATTATAGAGCGTCTATGAGAGAGAGCTTGGAAAATCAGTACTTTTCAGAGATTGGATCCGTTCGGAAAGAAGAAATTTTGAACTTGCTGAATCACAATCAGAGGTAGATGAAGCTTATGAAGAAATGCTAGCTGAACTTGCGGAGGATGCTGCTTCACTCGGAAGCGGTTATGACCAAGCTTCTTTTCCTCCACCACCAACGGAAATTCCTCCGGACCTTGAAGGATTTATAAAATTTGTAAGAGATACCATGTAACTTATATGAAAAAAAATTAATATGTAACTTGTATTTTGGCACATCTTGATTAGTTTCTTTTTCTTCTCAATGGTGGTATTAGCACCTTGTTGTGCTCATTCCATAGGGAGGAGGAAGACTAAGAAAGATATTGTCATATTTGTTTAATACTATAATAAAATTATAACGCATTGCTTTGAATATCTCTTTAAAATATTTTTGTCTTTAAATTTAAATTAAAAAATTTAGGTCACAATTCTATAATATAATTTACAAGGAATTGCCTTAGATATTGTTATTACCATTTTTTTCTAAATTCTATTAAAAAAAATAAAAAATAGAAAGTATCCATTGGGCCCACTTAGGCCCGGGACCGACCCACTTAATCCGGGACCATTAGTTCGTGGTCCCGGTCCCGGGCCGGTTCCAACAAGAAGCCCGCGAAGACCGGGACCACTTAGGATCGGCCCACTTAGGACCGGGCCCACAAAACCCACTTAAGACTGGGCCAGACCCACATGCCACCCTTATCAGAAACAGTGAAGTTGATTGATATGCCAGCATCTCCGGCAATTGTGAAATGTGAAAGTATCATCATGACAGAACATACGCCAAATGTAATTGAAGTAGGCCAAGTTTACCAAGACAAGAAAATAATTGTTAGTGTAATGAAGCACTATTCTGTCATGAATAAGTTTCATTTTAGGGTGAAAAGGTCTAGTGCAAGAAGGTAGGAACATTTTATTTGTCAATTGTGTATAAGTTATAGTCTTTATGTAAATAAATTGTTTAAAATAATTTATTGTGCATAAATAGCCTCGTATTCCATAGCTACAATTTGCATAACATTTTTTAATAGTTTTTATTCTGTAGCTACTACCTCGTATGTGTTGGGGACAATTGTACGTGGTACTTCAAATCTACCAGCATAAATAAATCAGCATTGTTCAAGGATCAAAAATTCAACAGCTTGCACACATACTCTTTGATGGACAACACATATATACAATGCAAAGCTACTTCCATGGTAGTTGACAGCATGGTGATGCCAAAATATGCGGATCCTAAGACAATATACACACCAAAAAACATACAAACTGATATGTTGTCGGAACATGGTATGAACTTAACATACATGCAAGCTTGGAGAGCAAAGGAAAAGGCTTTGAATTTTTTTATAGGTCATCATGCTGATTCCTATAGTCACTTGCATTGTAGGCCAGTTGTAGTAGTCGATGGCACCTTCTTGAAGTCGGCATATAGGGGAATAATGCTAACAACTAACACAATGGATGCAACAGGTAATGTAGATTAATTGTAAAAATATTGTAATAAAGTTGTTTCTAAGACTATATTTTTTATATTTTCAAGTTTTATTACTGAAATTGAATTTCTTTATACTACCTATGTGATATGTAGCATATTACCACTAGCATACGCCGTTGTTGATTCAGAAAATGATGCATTATGGAGGTGGTTTTTGAGCAATACAAACATGCATATTGTAACGACCTGGCCGGTCGTTTCGAGAGTTGTAGCCCCGTTCCCCCATTTACTGCTCATTTTATGCCTTACAGTTGTTATGTGACTTGCCGGGGTAGTTGGTTCGGATCCGGTACGGTTTCAGAATAAATTGAGATACTTAGTCTCAAGGATGAAAACTTAAGTTAAAAAGGTTGACCGGATGTGGAATTATGTGTAGACGACTTCGGAATAAAGTTTTGATGGTTTCGTTAGCTTTGTTGGGTGATTTTGGACTTAGGAGCATATCCAGATTATGATTTGGAGGTCCGTAGTGGAATTAGGATTAAAATGGCGAAACATTGGATATTTGGAAGTTTGACCGAGAGTGGACCTTGGTGAATACCGGGTTCGGATTGGATTTTTGGGAGTTGGACTATGCCCGTGGTGTCATTTTCGACTTGTGTGCAAAATTTGAGGTCAATCAAACGTGATTTGATAGGTTTTGACATCATTTGTAGAAGTTGAAATTCCTTAGTTTTCATTAGGCTTGAATTGGGGTGCGATTCATGTTTTTGATGTTGTTTGATGTAATTTGAGGGTTTGACTAAGTTCGTATCATGTTTTAGGACTTGTTGGTGTGTTTGGTCGAGGTCCCGAGGGCCTCGGGTTGATTTTGGATGGTTAACAAATCGAAAATGAGATTTAGTGCATTGCTGAACTGGGAGCCTTCTGGTGTAATTGCACCTGCGAGGGTCTTGGCCGCAGGTACGGCTGGAGTGGCGCAGAAGCGAGGTTGTTCTGGCTTTGGGTGTATCGCAGGTGCGGAAGGAGGAGTGCACCTGCGAGTCCGCAGAAGCGGGATTGTGGTCGCAGGTACAGAATTTGGTCTTAGCTCTGGGCGTGCAGAAGCGGACACGGGGCAGTAGGTGCGAGACCTTAGCCGTAGAAGCGGTAGGTCGCGGGTAGAGTGGTGCGGATCCTTGACCGCAAAAGCGTTGTTGAAAAATAGGCTAAATGAACCGTAGAAGTGGAGCCACTGGCTGTGCATATTAATTCAAGGGTTTGCGATTTTTCTTTATTTTGAACATTTCAAGCTCGGGATTGGGCGATTTTTGAGAGGATTGTCGAGGGGTTTCTTGAGGTAAGTCACTTGTGGTTAAATTTGTTCAATAATTATGTTTTCCCATTGATTCTCCCACCTAGATTGTGTGATTTTGAGGTGTGAATTGGGAATTTGAGGCTAGGGATTTTGAGAGTTTAATATGGGGAAATGAGTGACGATTTGGTGTCGGATTTTGGTAAATTTGGTATGGTTAGACTCATGGTTGAATGAGCTTTCAGATTTTATGACTTTTATTGGATTTGGAGACGTGGGCCTGAGGTCCGTCTTTTAAGTCGACTTTTGACTTTTGATTAATAACTTAGTATTTTCTTGTGGAATTATTTCCTTTAGCTCGTATCGATTGTATCAAACTGTTTGTGGCTAGATTCGGGTTATTTAGAGGACGATTTGCGAGGCAAGGGCGTGTTGGAGTAGAGATTTGCACATATTGAGACAAGTAATAGTTCTAAATTTGATTTTGAGGGTATGAAACCCCGTATTATGTGTCATGTGATTGGTTTTGAGGTGACGCACATGCTAGGTGACGGGCGTGTGGGCATGCACCATAGGAATTATGACTTGGCCAATTCCATGGATCTGTATAGTTGAATAATCTAATGTTATCTCTATATTCTCCATGTGTTATAAAAATTGGACTGCAAATCATATTAGAAATCATGTTTAGGCTATGTGATGGCCTTGTAGGGACCCACAGATGTCGTGTTATATGTTGAATTATCTGTTAAATTGTTGTTTTGTACTCAGTCACAATTTTACTGCATATTATATCTCAGTCTCTATTATTCTTTATTGATAAATTATATCATTGCTGTTTGGGCTAATTATCATGATTTTTGAGAGCCCGAGAGACTGGAGAGATTGATGACTGAGTGAGGCTGAGGGCCTAATTATAAGGATATTTATGGGAGCGGGCTGCACACCGCAACATGTTTTATGGATTTTTTCCATGATTGGCTTGTTATAGCGCGTGGGCTGAAGGAGCCCCTCCGGAGTCTGTACACCCAGTGAACGCAGGTACCTACTGAGTGCAAGTGCGAGTGCCGAGCGCGAGTGTCGAGTGTCTGAGAGAAATGAGAGATTGTGAGGAATGAGTGACTGTGAGGTTGGAGTGAATGGGAGAATTGAGTGACTATTACTCTGAGTATGTGCACTTGATTTCATTACTGTTGTGCTTCAGCTGGCACATATCACTGTCATGAAATTCCTGAGAGATTCTATATACTGTTTCAATTGAACTTGACATGAATTAACTATTTTGGCTTTAAATGTCAAAAATGGAAGAATGCCTATTTTTCCTATATTATATTGTCTATAAATTGAACTGCATCCGTGAAGCTCGTCACTACTTTCAGTCCAATAGTTAGTATTGTTACTTACTGAGTTGGTTGTACTCACGCTACACCCTACACTTCGTGTGCAGATCCAGATGCTTCTGGTGACAGTGAGTGTTGATTATCCGTGCAGCCTGATCATTTGGACATTTCAAGGTAGCTTCCCAGCATTCGCAAACCTTGACTCTCCATCCATATCTTTCAACATTATATATTTAGTTTCATCTTTTCATAGATAGTATTTTCATACTTGTGTTGTATAGACGCTCATGTACTCAGTGACACCCTAGTTTTGGGAACTTCCATATTGAGTTTGACTTCCAATACAGTTTATGAGGACTTTGATTATTCAAACTTGTGTTATTTTATTGTTTACTTAAAAGTGTTGGAAGTGTTTTGAAATGCCGGCTTGCCTAGTACCACGTTAGGCGCCATCATGATAGGTTAAGTTTTGGGTTGTGACACATATGGTGAAAAACCAAATATGTTTGTTGTTTCAGACCGAAATGGGAGTATATTGAAGGCAATATCTACTGTTTATATTGGCATGTCACATTATGCTTGCATGTGGCATATTTGGACAAATGAAAGGTCAAAGTTCAAGAAAGGTCATCTAAAGTTAAGCGAATTATACTTTGCCATGACACGATCATACACGCTTGATGAATTTAATGAAAAAATGTCAAAACTTGAAGAGACCGACACACGTGTTAAAACATACATATACGATATTGGTTATCGTAAATGGGCTTGGGTACGTGCTACGGTGAACAGAACATGGACGATGACATCAAACATTATAGAGTCCTTGAATGCAGTAACCAAAGATGTAAGAGAGCTGCCCGTAGTTGAACTATTAGAGTACATGAGGACTCTTCTTGAACGTTGGACTAATGAAAAGTTATTGAATGCAAAGGGTACGTTCACATAACTTGGGAAAAAAATATAACAAAGAGTTGGAGGACAACAAGACATTATCGCAGAAGATGAGAGTAAGTTTTGGCCAATAACATCAGATCATTTATTTCATCAAACTAAATATATACTGATAATTGTAGATATGTTGTTGTTGTATAATTGTAGTTATTTTATCTTTTATCTGTAGCTAACAACTTGTTGTGTGTTTGTAATGAAATTGTAGGTGAAGGCTTCAATATATTACATCTATACTATGATAGATGGTGTGAAGCGCTTCATTGTTTGAGTTCAAAATAAGAGATGTAGTTGTGATCAATTCCAGCTCGATGAACTTCCTTGTCCACATGCTTTGGCGGCTTTGAGGCACATGAATGAGTCTTATGAAAATTATTGTTCTCCCTATTACACGAGGGAGAGACTTCTATAGACTTATGAAATACCACTAGGCTCGTTGCCTGATGAAAGGAAATGGAATGTGCAAAAACATATAGCAGAAGAAGTTGTAATGCCACTTACTGGGAAAATGCAGCCAGGGAGACCTCAAAAACAAAGATACAAATCATATAATTAAATAAATGCAAACAAGGTTTCATGTGAAAACTGCGGACACGAAGGGCATAACAAAAGATCTTGTAGGAATGCTTCCAAAAGGAGATGAGAATTGATATAGTATAAAGATATTTTTTACTGAGTATTGTTGATGATAATCTGTTCTTTAATACATATTCAGTTGTATTTGTTCTGTTCTGGAGAGTTATAGTTATGGTGTAATTATGTTGCTAATTTGAATAAAGATTGTCTCCTATAATGAATGTTTGGTAAACAAATTTCGACTCTTAATGCAATTGGTTTATAGTTGTTTTGTTCAAAAACTAGGTTTATTTGTTAGTTTTAAGCTTTTCCTAACAACACTACTAAAATTGAATAGATTTTGTATTTTTGTATAGTAGTTGTAGACATAGTTATAGTTATGCTATAAAGAAATTATATAGTACCAATATCGAGATCAAGTACTAATAACTTTCACTAAAAAAATATGCCACAAATGTTTTCTATTGTAAGTAGTAGAATTTTGGACAAAATAACAAAATAAAATATAAAACAACTGTAGCACAAATCTACTAAAAATAAATTGCAGCTGACTTGTTCTTAATAAATAATTTTCTTACAACTTTAATACAATCGAGCTACAACTAAACACTTTCACTATAATGTTTCTACTAAAAATGGCAACTATTTCTTCTTGTCCCGGACTCGTGTTCTCTCTCTCACAGCTGGTGCACCTTTTCTTCTTGCTAATCCCCCAATCACCTCACTTTCACTAATTGCATCAAGATCTTGCTTTTTTCTAGCATAATCCCAAAGAAGCGCTCCATAGCGTCTATGGTGTTGATCAATATCAGAAAGGTCTTCCTTTGAAATCGGGAGCAGTCCAATTCTGACATATTCTGCAAATGCCGCCACGTATACACCACAGTCACTGCAATAAATAATAGTGGAAAAGTTTTAGCATTCAATGTAAAATACAATTGATTAAATTGAAGGAAAAGCAGTACATACAATGATCCCTCTTTTTGTTGGGATATCTCACCAACCAACCACTGAATGTCAAGAAGGTCAGTAATACCTTTTTAATGTATGAATTTGTGTTCTTGTAGTTGATGTCTGGATGCTTGCCATAGAAGCAGGTGCATGACAAGTAGAGGGGGATCATAATAGCAAACTTGTCGACCATAGATTCAACAAGTTTGTGATTATGTGAAGAGACCATAGAATCATAAACATATTATAACGACCCGACCGATCGTTTCGAGTATTACAGCCCCGTTTCCCTATTTAATACTCACCTTATGCTTTACAGTGGTTCTATGACTTGCCGGGGTAATTGGTTTGGGTCCGGAAGGATTTCGGAGAGAAATGAGGCACTGAGTCTCATAATTGAAAACTTAAGTTGGAAAAGTTGACCGGATATTGACTTATATGTAAACAACCTCGGATTTAAATTATGATGATTCTAATAGCACCGTATGTTAATTTTGGACTTAGGAGCGTGTCTGAAAAATTACTTGGAGGTCTATAATGGAATTTGGCTCGAAATGGCGAAAGTTGGATTTTTTGGAAGTTTGACCGGCGGGTTAACTTTTTGATATTGGGGTCGGAATCCGATTCTAGAAATTGGAATAGGTCCATAATGTGAAATGTGATGTGTGTGCAAAATTTGAGGTCAATCGGACGTAGTTTGATGAGTTTCAGCATCGGTTGTGGAAGTTGAATTTTCAAAGTTTATTGATTTTGAATTTAGGTGTGATTCGTCGTTTCGATGTTGTTAGGTGTGATTTGAGGCCTCGAGTACGTCCATATTATGTGATGGGACTTATTGGTATATTTGGTTGAGGTCCCGGGGGCCTCGGGTATGTTTCGGACGAGGTTCAGATCAATTTCATTGCATATTGCATTGCTGAAGGCTGTTGGTTCTGGTGTTTCCGCACCCGTGGAAATGGGCTCGCATGTGCGATGGTCACATGTGCGAAAAAGTCGTCGCTGATGTGAGATGAGATCTGGATAAGGAGACCCGCAGAAGCGGAAGCCAGGGCGCATATGCGCATGCGCAGAAGAGGCCAATGCACGCAGAAGTGCGACCGCAGATGCGGTCATAGACATCGCAGAAGCGATCAAGGCTGTCCAAGTCGTTCTCGCAGAAGCGAGATTTTTCCCGCAGAAGTGAAGGTCGCAGATGCGACCTCTTGTCCACAGGTGCGGATTGACTGGAAAGAACCCTTTAAGTTCGAGGGTTCGAGAGTCAGGTACCAGAAGAAACAGACGTAACAAAATCCACAGCGGAAGAACTTGAACAAGTCGCATTATTCAAAAAGTTTTTGGAGAGGATGTTCCACTTGGGGACAGGACTACACCCCGAGCTTAGGTCTGGATTTATCGAATTTATTAAATTTAATGTCGATTGTTTTGCGTGGTCGCACGTGTATATGACATGCATCCCACCATAAGTGGTTGTGCACAAACTAAGCCTGGATCGCAACATCCCTCCAGTAAGGCAGAAAAAATGCCCAATTGCTGAGGTCAGAAACAAATTTGTCAAAGAAGAGGTAACGCATTTGCTTGTTATTGGTTCAATTCGAGAGGTAAAGTATCCTGACTGGCTGCTAACGTAGTAGTAGTTCCAAAGTAGAATAACAGATTTCGCATGTGCGTAGACTATAAGGATTTAAATAAGGCATGCCCAAAAGACTCATTCTCATTTCAAAACATTGATCAAATGATTGATGCGACGGCCGGGCACGATTTAATAAATTTTCTCGATACTTACTTTGGGTACAGCCAAATCAAGATGAACCTGGAGGATTAGAAAAAAACTTCGTTCTTAACGAATTTAGGCACATATTGTTATAATGTGATGCCTTTCGGGCTAAAGAACACCGGAGCCACTTATCAATGGCTCGTAAACAAAATGTTTGAGAAACAAATAGGGAAAAATATGGAGGTTTATATAGATGATATGCTGGTTAAGTCTTTGAACGCAGGTGATCATTTTAAGCACTTGCAAGAAATTTTTGACATCTTAAAGAAGCATAACTTGAAGATTAACCCCGAAAAGTATAGGTTGAAGGTCAGCACCAGTAAGTTCCTGGGATTCCTAGTGTCACAACAAAACCAAACGGGAAAGGACCCTCCACTGCAGGAGAAGGGATGCCTCCAGCTATAAAAAAGCTCCTCGAAACATGGCTAACTGATACCCTAGTAGGTGTGCTCAACAAACAAGCTTCATGCATGACTAGGAAAACCATGAGAGTCCATACAGCACAACGCGAGGATGACCAACCAGACCCTCCGACTTCAGGTACAATTCATAATGTTACTAACAATGCAGGTGAATATGCCCTCGCCTCCATGCTGAAAAGAATGGAATAATAGAAAAAAAATAAGGCGCCCAAAGACCAAATGAAAGAGCACTAGGAACGAGTAGACAAGATATCCGACACCCCCAAATTGCTGCCAAAAAGGGACCCCGGTAGATTCATAGAATAGGCATATAGCGAGGGAGCGGCTCCACAAGCCATACAAAAGACTTTCAAGATGCCCCCATATCTCAGAATATATACGATGGACAACCGACCCCAAAGACCATGTGACTCACTACGTCACCGTTGTGAAAGGCAACAACCTCAACAAGGAGCACGCGTCCTCCATTTTGTAGAAAGATTTGTCGAAACCCTCACTGAAGGGGCATTAACATGGTATTCACTGTTACCAGCCCATTCCATAGAAACATTTGAAGAGATGGCCGATATGTTTGTGACGGCACATGTGGGGGCCAAGAAAGCCGAAACAAGAGTGAACGACATCTTCGCCATCAAACAATCCCCAGGAGAGGGGGTGAGGGACTTCCTTGCCCAGTTTAACAGGGTAAGGATGATCTTACCAAATGTTTTTGAAGCAATGGCCATTCCAGCCTTTCAAAATGGGTTGAGTAGAGAGGGTTAAAGAGCAATCCAAAAGTTGGTGAGCCGATTAATAAAGTATCCCCCGACCACTTGGGATGGAATCCATAATGCCTACTGTGCCGAGGTCAGAGCTGACAACGACGACCTCAATGGACCAACTCGACGACTGATCTCAGTACAATTTGAGCCCAGAAAAGAACAAAGAGATAATATGAAGAGAGATCACCCAGTCTCGCGGCCAAGTAGGGAATGACACCATCCCTACGTCAAGATGCCCGCTCCTCCCCCCTTTTGGTATAAAGATGGCCCGTCTAGGCCGAGATCAGGAACTCACAGGAACGATATATTGATTTTGATTGTGTAATAAATCTCAAAAATTGAGGACGTTGATAAAGAGGGAGGACTTTCTTTGCAAGTCATTATACACGTGTTCACATTTTGTGCCTGGGTTCGGGCCAACCTACATGAGCATGGTTCGTTTCGACCATTTGGCTCTTATAATTTTTCTTATGGGAACCTTGTTGTTGCGAAATAACTTTCTTGCATCTGAACTCGATGTATTTGAGGGCCTACTGCCCCCCAGTATTCGAGGTCGATGTAAAGAGGCCTCAGATATTGTTGTAAGTGCAGCACGATCAATGGTTTTCTCATTAAAAACCTTGCCGAAAAACCCATATGGGATAAAACCGGTCTAAGGGAAAAAGAGTGCAACGCGTGCTTTCAAGCCAAAGATCCATCTTATCTCTTCTTCGGACTTTTGCAGGGGTCAGTTTCAAAATGTAAATGAATATGAAAAGGTCGTACCTTAGCAGTAGTACCGTTTTAGATGTGATACATTTCAGCTGCTTGATAACTGTTTGCCGTTTATAATGCCGAGCCTGTACGATCCCTTTCCGACGTTCTCGAACACCTGATATGGTCCTTCCCAATTTGGTCCTGGGTGTTTTGGCCTAAAATTTCATAATATGAATTTCTGAGTTTTGAACATCGAACTGGAGTCAGATTTGAGTGAAACTAGCATGGTTGGATTCATAATTGAATGGGTTGTCGGATTTTGTGAGTTTTGTTGGGTTTCGAGGCGCGGACCCGAGTGTGATTTTTGGCTGGTTTTGGGTTTTGATTAAGGATTTGATCTTTATCATTTGGAATTGTTTGCTTGGGCTTTATTTGATGTATTTGAATTACTTTTGGCTAGTTTTGAGCCGTTCGGAGGTCACTACGCACGTGATGGAATCTTTGGAGCACCACTTGGCTTGCTCGACATTGGTATTGGCTTGTTCGAGGTAAGTAACTCTTCTAATCTTAGTGCTGAGGGTATGAAACCCCGAAATATGTGTTATGTGATTGGTATTGAGGTGACACACATGCTAGGTGACGAGCGTGTGGGCGTGCACCATGTGAATTGGGACTCTGTTGTTTCCATGGCACTGTATAGAGGGCCTACTTTATTGATATCCATGTTTTCACCATGAGATAAAGTAGTTAAGCTGTCAGTCATGCTAGATATCATATTTAGGCATTATGCCGATATTGTGTGGACCCATAGTGGTCGTTTCTTACTGCCATCTCACTGATTTCATTGATATTTCGTATTCAGTCATATTTATGCATTCATATCATATCTCACTCTCAGTTATTTATTGATACATCATATCATTATTGTCAGGCTAGTTTCATGACATTGTGAGCCTAAGTGTGAGACTGGAGAGATTGATGACTGAGTGAGGCCGGGGCCTAGTTGTGAGGATGTTGTCACTATAGCACGTGAGTTGTCCGTGCGATTCCAGATGTTGATATTTAGCACCTGAGTTGTCTGTGCGGCACGTGAGTTGTCCATGCGATTATAGATATTGATATTATGGCATGTGAGATGTCCGTGCAGCACATGAGTTGTCCGTGCGATTTATAGCGCTTGGGCTGAAGGAGCCCCTCTGGAATCTGCACACCCCCAGTGAGCGCGGTTGATATTATTGAGGGATGGATCTTCCCTGGACATGGATCTTGTCCTAAGCATTATATACCTGGAGATGGATCTTCTCCACGGGCTGGGTTAGCCCTACTCGGTACTGAGTGACTGATGATCAGTTGATGTGTATATTTCGGGTTGGATTTTCCCTAGGCCGGATTAGCCATATACAGTACCGAGTGATTGATCATGATGAGTGGAATGTGTGAGAAAGTGAGATTGAGTACTCTGAGAGTGTGAGTACATGAGTTCATCTCTGAGATACATTGCATTGATATGCACACATGCCATACAAGCATAGAGATGTATTTTTTCTCATGTTGTACGGTATCATGTCATTTATGACTTCTCACACATGTTGACATATGGGCATAGTGATGCATTGGTTTTATACTGGTTATCTGAAAAGAAAATGAAACATCTTTATTATTATTGAAGGGATTTTTGGGAAATTACTGTTTTCAAACTTACTCATATTTTTGGCAACTTCGTTAAACGATTTGGGTTTTTACTATTGTACTTGAAAGGCAGAACTATTTTCAAAAATCATGATTCTTATGGGCATTTATCTCTGGGTTACTTCGTGTATTACTTGTTTTATATTGTTATGAATTATTGTTGGTTATGGAAGTTGGACTCTGGCCTTGGTACGAGCTCGTCACTACTTTCAACCTAAGGTTAGGTTTGTTACTTATTGAGTACATAGGGTCGTTGTACTCATACTACATTTCTACACCTTGCGTGCATATGTCGGTTGTTGATGTTGCTGTGTTCGATGGGAGCTGGATTTGAAGATGTACCTTCATCCTGATTGTAGCCGCTTCTTGTTCGTGGTAGCCTTAGATCTATAAAACTCTGTTTATGTACTTTTCAAACATACGATGTATTTATTTCATTTCAGCTTTGCAAACTCTATTCTTAAAAGCTCATGATTTGTACTACCAGTTCTTGGGGAATATATTAGATTTAGATATTTCTTTACTTAATTGCTTTATTAATTATTTTTGGAATTGGTTAGTGATTAATTAGCTTACCTAGCGGGTTGGGTTAGGGGCCATCACGACTAGTTGAATTTTGGATCGTGACAAGGTGGTATCAGAGCTCTAGGTTTATAGGTTTTACAAGTCATGAGCAAGTGTCTAGTAGAGTATTGCGGATCGGTATGATGACGTCCATACCTATCTTCGAGAGGCTACATGACATTTAGGATATACTTCCTATCTTTTTTTCCTTATCGTGCGACATTAATTCAGCTTGAAGCGTAACTCTTTGAATTCCTTCCACACATTCGTATGCGCACATGAGCGTTCGGTATCAGATGTGCATCGCCGACTTGTGATTCTATGAAAGAGGTTGGAGATATGTATTATGTATTTTGGTGATGGGCCAGTATGGAGGACTTAAGGCCATGGTTAGACAGCAACTTGAGATCGGTAGCTTCAGTGGTAACTTGTACATTTGGACTCATATGTCTGGTAATGTCCCAACGAGAGGAATTTGTGGCTCGATGAGCGGTGAAATGGCTTTGTGATGAGTGTGGTGTAACTTCGGGATGTGTTAAGACGATTTGAATGTGACGAGAAGTGTTTTCTTGAAATGTAAAGGAAAGGCCATTGGGCGCTTTATTTTTGTTTTTTGATATGACATACAATCTTGAGTATTAATGTTTTGAAGGATCTTTCACGTTGTTAAATTTTGGGGCAAATTAAATTCTCTAGTCTGGTTAATGAGTTGGACTCAGAAAGATTAAGTGATTTCATAGTAATTGTTACCGCGAAAGGGCTTAGCAAGATACCGATTTAAGGTTAAGCAGGTGGATTATCCCCTGCGGAGTAATCTACGTAGGTGTATTCCTTATGATTTGAGTAGAGAGTTTCTTTTCTGCCGACGGGGCGTATGTGTTGGGATTTGAATTTGAATCTGGTTGAGAAAATTGACCTGAGTGTTAAGAGAATGAATGCGAGCTTAACAGACGATTGAGGTATCTTTATGGTTTGCGTTGTATGAGCTTGAGAAGAATTTTTGTTGTACTGACTACGGTATTATGACAGTAATAGAGTATGGGTATTGTAAGTTATTTAGTGTATTAATCTATGGCTTTGAGCCTAGTGGGGGAGTCTACTATTGACAATTTAATTCATGGTTATGTGTTAAATTTTAATTTTGGTCTAAAGCATACTTGTGGATTAGTTATGACTTGCAGAGGTTGAGTTCGAGAATGACTCGAGTAAGGAAATTTTTGGATACGGGTTATGGCACTTTAGGAGTATATGAAAATCATGGAAATCATAAAATAATTGAGTGGTTATTCGCGAAGGATGTAATGTACAAGGAATAGGAATTTGCTCGGTTGCTTAGGAGTGTGGGTTACTCCCTTGGGTGTGGGTGTGTTAATGAGGCACATGTCGTTCGGTCCGTATGGTCAGTTTAATTGAGGTTTGAGTAGAGTGGATGACTCTCAAGAATGGTTCTAATAGATTCAAGATTTATATGTAGCGATTTGAAATTTTCAAGATGGGTATATGGCTAGAAACTGAGAGTTACATTGGAGGCTAGGTACTTTGACAAAGATCTTGGGCAGATATTTTGACCATTACCAATGTAACTCTCAGTTTATCATGACCTAATATATTATCATGACCAAGATATAGGATAATCCCCAATACATTATCCTGATCTCATAACCATTATCCAACAAGACGCATATGGCCTTCAAATATTAAAGGATTAGAAATGGATTGGCATAGAACCTCTACCCCATGCACTTGTTGTCAATTCTTGTTTAGCTATGACGGTAATGTTCCTTAACATTACTTGCTAATTTCGGACAGTTGAATGATCATTTAATTTGAGTAATGAACTCGTCGTATAAAAGCAGGTGATTAGCAACGGGAAGCTAGGAAGTGTAGCACATAGAGTGGTGACCAACACAACTCAAGCACGGACATCTATTTGTACTTTCATTTGTCCAGAAGAGGTCATTGAGCCTGCAAAATCACTTGTTAATCCGTGCAATCCACCATTGTACAAATCCTTCAAATGGCGTACTGAATTTATGCCCCATTACCTCAGCAAGAAATCAGTGTATTACGCAGCGTTGGAGCCTTTTAAGATCGATGCTTAAGCATTGTATGTGTGACGGATCAGTGTTGCTGCTACCACTTTTTCTGTTTTCTCAAATAAGAGGATGTGAGTTTAGAAGTCATATGCAATGTGAATGGGTATTAGTTAATCCATTTGGTGCTTCTTAAATGTACTTTGTTAACGTTTGCCTTGAAGTTTTTCGCTTTCTGTTTCTATCTATTAGGAATATTATCTCCTCTCCATAAAGTAAGTTTGTCATTAATATTTAATTAGAGAGCAGATCTCGTTCAACTGGTTACTTGGTAGACGTTCCAGATTAAGACTCAGTTTTTATAAATTGGTCCTCCATCCACCTATTAGGATTACCACCAATACTTTGGTTTTACCCCATTAGCTCCATGCAATAATTAAAATTAACAGTTTTTGGCTCGGCAGGTTCAGAAGTTGAGGTCAAAGGACATAGTGTTGGTGAAGGTGCCGTGGAGAGGTCAGCCTGTGGAGGAGGCCACCTGGGAGACCGAGCGAGAGATGCAGAGTAGATATCCACGCCTATTTGAGACTCTAGGTATGTTTCTAAACCCGTTCGAGGACGAATAGTTGTTTAAGAGGGGAAGGATGTAATGACCCGGCCAGTCATTTCGAGAGTTATAGCCTCATTTCCCCAATTTCTACTTCCTTTTGTGCTTTTCAGCTATGTTATGATATACCAGGTTAGTTGGTTCGGGTCCGGAGTGGTTTCGGAGCGGATTGAGACAATTAGTCTCTTATTTAGAAGCTTAAGTTAGAAAAGTCAACTAGATGTTGACTTATATGTAAACGATCTCGGAATTTAATTCTGATGGTTCCATTAGGTTCGTTAGGTGATTTTGGACTTAGGACCGCGTCCGGAATGTGATTTGGAGGTACGTAGTGAAATTAGGCTTGAACTGACGAAAGTTAGAAATTTGGCAATTTCGGTCGGCAGTGAAAAATTTGATATCGGGTCGGAATGAATTTTCAGAAATTGGAGTAGGTTCGTGGTGTCATTTGTGACGTGTGTGTAAAATTTGAGGTCATTCGGACATGGTTTGGTTGGTTTCGGCGTCGTTTGTGGAATTCGGAAGTTTAGAAGTTCTTAGCCTTGAATCCGAGGGTAATTTGGTGTTTTGATATTGTTTTAAGTGATTCGAAGGCTCGACTAAATTTTTATGTTGTTATATGACTTGTTGGTATGATTGATTGAGGTCTCGAGGGGTTTGGGGTGATTCCGGGTGGTTAACGGATTGTTTGAGGTTGGAAAAATGTAGCTGAAGTTGTTGCTACTGGTATTTTCGCACATGCGGAGAAGGAGCCGCATGTGCGAGGTCGCTGGTGTGCTTGGTGAGCCGCAGATGTGGACAAAGAGGACTTGGGTTGGAACCGCAGGTGCGTAAGAGTAGTCGCATCTGCGAGCCCGCAGATGCGAGGGTGAGCTGCACATGCAGAAGTAAGGAGATTGGCCTATTTCTGCAGAAGCGGAGGGAGATGCGTAGGTGCGCAACCGCATGTGCGAGAGGTTGGCCGCAGATGCTGAACCTGGAGTATTAAGTGAGTTCCGCACCTGCGATAGAAATTTCGCAGGTGCGGTATCGTAGAAGCATAAAAGGGACCGCATGTGCGGTTTCGTTGGGCAGAAGATATAAAAAAGGGGACTTCGTGATTTTTGCTCATTTCCACCATTTTTAACTCGGACTTTGGAGCTTTTGGAGTAATTTTTGAAGGGGATTCAAGGATATTCAATAAGGTAAGTTGCTTGAGCTCTTATACTCGTAGCTATGGTATTTTTCCGTTATTTTCTCACCTAATTAGTAGGATTGTTGAAGCGAAATAAAGGGTTAGGGCTTGGGATTTTGGAGAGAGTAAATTGAGGATTTGAGGGACCAAATGAGGTCGGATTTTGATGAATTTAGTATGGATAGACTCGGGAGTGAATGGGCTTTCGGGTTTTGTGATTTTTGTCGGATTTCGAGACGTCGGCCCGGGGACCGGGTTTGAAGGAATTTCGGGATTTGGCCCATATTTTAGTATTATCCTTGTGGGATTCATTCTTTAGCTCATATTGATCATATTTTATTGCTTGTGGCTAGATTCGGGTCATTTGGAGACTGATTCGAGAGAAAAGGACATTTCGGAGTAGGAGTTCTACATTGTTAAGGTAAGTAACAGTTTTAAATATGGTCTTGAGGGTATGAAACCCGGAGTTTGATATAAAGTGACTGTTTGGAGGTGGCACCCATGCTAGGTGACGGGCGTGTGGGTGTACGCCGTGAGGGATTGAGACTTGTGTTAATATGCATTCCTGTCTACTAGAATGTGACTGCCTTTCATGTTTGAAATCATGCTTAGGCTACATTCCTGCTCATGGTAGTTATACTCAGTCATAGTGATTCTTGTACATGTTTACCTCAGTCTCTGTTACGTTTTCCCTTTCTTTATTGAGAGCTATGAGACTAGAGTTGTTCATGACTGAGTAAGGCCAATGGCCTATTTGTGAGATACTATCCGTGCAGCACGTGAGTTGTCCGTGCGGATCCTTATATTATACTATAACACGTGAGTTGTCCATGCAGCACGTGAGTTGTCCGTGTGGATCCAAATATTTATACTATGGCACGTGAGTTGTCCGTGCAACACGTGAGTTATCCTTGCAGATTATAGCGCTTGGGCTGTAGGAACCCCTCATGAGTCTGAACACCCCCAGTGAGCGTAGGTACCTATTGAGAGTGTATTGAGGGCTGAGAGCCGAGAGTGTGAGTTGTTGAGATGGGTTAAGTGACTGCTGCCTTGAGAGGTTGTACTTGCTTTTATTTATTATTGCACTTAGTTGTTATTTGTTGTTGTCGTGAAATTTTTGGAAGATTCATATCTGTTTTACATGAGCGCGAACAGATTTGACTTATACCACATGGTTTGAAAGCATGTTCACTTTTAACTGAAAACTTTTGAAATGAATTGTACTGTATAGCTCGTCACTGCTTCTCAGTTCCTTATTTATTTCTATTACTTACTGAGTTGGTTGTACTTATGCAACACCCTGCACTTCATGTGCAGATCCAGGTGTGTTTGATCACGGAGGTCGTTGAGTTCGGCGACCGAGTACCGGAGATTACGAGGTAGCTGCCGGTGCCCGCATGACCTTGTCTCTCCTTCTATATTTCTTTCTGTCTTGTATTGATACTTATACACCGATTCTATTAGTTGGGTTCTCTAGATTCTCATGACTCAGTGACATCCCGATGTCGGGCTATTTTTCCGCACTTATGTTTTATTTGGGTTTTACCCCGTATTTATGAGAAACTCCGATTATTTTAAATGTCTTAATTCACTTCTGTTAAATTTTGAAAGTGTTTTGGAAAGGTCGTACCACGATAGGCTCCATCACGACGGGTTAGGTTTTACGTCGTGACAAGTTGGTATCAGAGCCTAGGTTATATAGGTCTCACGAGTCATTAGCGGGTTTAGTAGAGTCTTGCGGATCGGTACTGAGACGTCTGTATTTATCTTTGAGAGGCTCAACCCTTAGGAAAATTTCACATTCTTGGATTCTTGTCTTGCGAATCTGTCTATTCTGGTAACTAAACACCTGTTGTTTCATTCTCTCACAGATGGTGAGGAATCGTGCAACCTGTCAGGAGGGCCAGCCACCGGTACCACCAGCCAGGGCTACGAGAGGCCGAGCCCGCGGTAGAGGCCGTTGTAGGGGCAGAGGTGCAGCCCGTACAGCAGTTGGGCACTACCTACAGATCCACTAGTTTCCCCAGATCAGGACCAGATTCCAGTTGTTGATGCACGAGCTCAGGCAC
This sequence comes from Nicotiana tabacum, assembly GCF_000715075.1. Lineage (NCBI taxonomy): Eukaryota > Viridiplantae > Streptophyta > Magnoliopsida > Solanales > Solanaceae > Nicotiana > Nicotiana tabacum. The sequence goes on from NC_134081.1 coordinate 121,413,947, forward strand.
CACCTGTACCTATTATGATTCCAGGCCTCCCAGAGGCTCTATCTCAGATTCTGACAGTGTGTACCGGCCTTGCTTAGGCGATCTCTATCTCGACGGCCGCAATCACTTCTCAGGCCGGGGGAGGCACTCAGACTCTCGCCGCTCGCACACCCGAGCAGGTTGTTCAGGGACTCCAGATGCCGGAGGCACCACCAGCCCAGCCGGTTACAGCTGCTCAGGACTATGTGGTTCCTGCTATGCCTGAGGACGATCATCGTAGGTTGGAGAGGTTTGGGAGACTCCAACCTCCACCTTTCAGTGGCACAGAGAGTGAGGATGCCCAGGATTTCTTGGATAGGTGTTAGAGGATACTCCGTACAACTGGTATTCTAGAGACTTGTGGGGTCTCATTCACTACTTTTTAATTTTTTGGGACTGCACTCAGATGGTGGGAGACTTATGAGAGTCGTAGGCATGTTGGCGCAGCACCCCTTACTTGGCAGTAGTTCTCCGTGGTCTTTTTGGAGAAGTTCGTGCCTCAGTCCCGAAGAGAGGAGCTGTGCAGACAGTTTGAGCAGCTTCGCCAGGGTGATATGTCTGTGACACAGTATGAGATGCGATTCTCGTAGTTGGCCCGTCATGCTATCTAGTTGGTTCCCACAGATAGGGAGAGGATCATGAGGTTTATAGATGGTCTCACTTTTCAGCTACGGTTGCTTATGACTAGAGAGAGGGTGTCTGGTACTACCTTTGATGAGGTTGTCGACATTGCTCGGCAGATTGAGATGGTTCGCGGTCAGGAGAGGGTTGAGAAGGAGGACAAGAGGCCTCGTGGTCAGGGTGGATTCAACGGTGCTCCTTCTGGGGGTCAATTCCAGCACAATAGAGGTTGTCATTTCAGACAGGCTCAGTCAGCTCGGTCATTTCACTGTGGTGCATCATCTGGCCATGGTTCTCACAGTCATCAGCAGGGCCAGTCATCATTCAGTGCACTACCAGCGCAGAGTTCTCATCATGCCCCGCCCGCTCAAGTATCTTCGGGTAGTTCTTTTGGGCATCAGAAGCAGCAGTTTCGTCAGAGGAGGGGTTGTTTCGAGTGCGAAGATTTTGGTCACATTATGAGAGATTGCACTAGGCTATTGGGTGGTACTCCATAGCGGAGTACTCGGCCGATGGCACCAGCACCGGTTCCTCTACCACCTGCCCAGCCAGCCAGGGGTGAAGCTCAGCCAGCTAGGGGTGGAGCCCAGTCAGCTAGGGGTCGCCCGAGAGGGGGAGGCAGATTAGGGGTTGGCCATGCCCGTTTCTATGGCCTCCCTACCAGACCAGATGCTATTGCTTCAGATGTTGTGATTACATGTATTGTCTCAATTTGTCACATTGATGCCTCTATATTATTTGACCATGGTTCCACGTATTCGTATGTTTCCTCGTATTTTGCCCATTTTCTGGATATGTCCCATGAGCCTTTAGTTTTATCTGTTCATGTATCTACTCCTGTACATGACACTATTATTGTGGACCACGTATATCGGTCATGTGTGGTGACTATTGGGGGTCTGGAGACTTAAGTGGACATTTTGCTGCTCAGTATGGTTGACTTTGATGTGATATTGGGTATAGATTGGTTATCTCCATGTCATGATGTTCTATATTGTCACGCCAAGACCGTGACGTTGGCGGTGCCGGGATTTTCGAGGGTTGAGTTGAGCAGTTCTGTAGACTATGTACCTAGTAGGGTGATTTCATACTTGAAGGCTCCGCGTATGGTTGAGAAGGGTTGTCTATCCTATTTGGCTTTTGTGAGGGATGTTAGTGCAGAGACTCCTGCCATTGATTCTGTTCCGGTGGTGCATGATTTCCCGGATGTGTTTCCTGCAGACCTCCCAGGCATGCCGCCTGACTGGGATATTGACTTTGGTATTGATTTGGTGCCGGGCACTCAGCCTATTTCTATTCCACCGTATCGTATGGCACCGGTAGAGTTGAAGGAGTTGAAGGAATAACTTTAGGAACTTCTTTATAAGAGGTATATTTGGCCTAGTGTGTTACCTTGGGGTGCACCGGTTTTATTTGTAAAGAAGAAGGATGGTTCCATGAGGATGTGTATTAATTACAAGCAATTGAACAAGGTCACAGTTAAGAACAAGTATCCTTTGCCTCGTATTGATGATTTATTTGACCAGCTTCAGGGAGCGAGGGTGTTCTCCAAGATTGATTTGAGGTCCGGTTATCACCAGCTGAAGATTCGGGATTCAGACATTCTTAAGATAGCTTTCAGGACCCGATATGGCCATTATGAGTTCTTGGTGATGTCTTTTGGGCTAACCAATGCCCCAGCAGCGTTCATGCATTTCATGAACAGTGTATTCCAGCCCTATTTGGACTCATTCGTTATTGTATTCATTGATGACATCATGGTGTACTCTCGTAGCCAGGAGGATCATGCCCAGCACTTGAGGATTGTATTACAGAGATTGAGGGAGGAGAAGCTTTATGCAAAGTTCTCCAAGTATGAGTTCTGGCCTGGTCCCATAGCATTCTTGGGGCACGTGGTGTCCAGTGAGGGTATTCAGGTGGATCCAACAAAGATAGAGGCGGTTCAGAGTTGGCCCAAACCATCCTCAGCTACAGATATTCAGAGCTTTCTTGGTTTGGCTGGTTATTACCGTCGGTTCGTTCAGGGTTTCTCGTCTATTGCATCTCCCTTGATCAAATTGACCCAAAAGGGTGCTCCATTCAGGTGGTCGGATGAGTGTGAGGAGAGCTTTCAGAAGCTCAAGACTGCTTTGACCACAACTCTAGTGTTAGTTCTGCCATCAGCTTCAAGTTCTTACACCGTGTATTATGATATCTCGAGGGTAGGTATTGGATGTGTTCTGATGCAGGAGGGTAGGGTGATTGCCTATGCCTCGCGCCAATTGAAAACCCATGAGAAGAACTATCATGTCCATGATCTTGAGTTAGCAGCCATTGTTCACGCCTTGAAGATTTGGCATCATTATTTGTATAGGGTTCATTATAAGATCTATACTGATCACCGGAGTTTGCAGTATCTGTTGAAGTAGAAGGATCTTAACTTGCGTCAGCGGATATGGTTAGAGTTTCTTAAGGACTACGATATCACTGTTTTGTACCATCCGAGGAAGGCCAATGTGGTGGCCGATTCTTTGAGTCGCCAGGCGGAGAGTTTGGGGAGTTTAGCATATCTCCCAGCAGTAGAGAGGCCATTGGCATTAGATGTTCAGGCCTTAGCGGGCCAGCTTGACAGATTGGATATTTCGGATCCAAGTCGGGTATTGGCTTGTATGATCTCCAGGTCTTCACTTTATGACCATATTAGGGAGCATCAGTAAGATGACCCCCACATGCTCGTTCTTCAGGACAGGGTTCAGTAAGGTGATGTTAGGGATCTGACCATTGGTGATGACGGTATATTGAGGATGCAAGGCCGGATATGTGTGCCTAATGTAGATGGGCTCAGGGAGTTGATTCTTGAGGAGGCCCACAGCTCGCAGTATTCCATCCATCCAGGTGTCGCGAAGATGTACCAGGATTTGAGGCAGCACTATTGGTAGAGGCGGATGAAGAAGGATATAGTTGAGTTTGTGGCTCGGTATCTCAATTGTCAGCAGGTTAAGTATGAACATCAGAGACGGGGTGGCTTGCTTCAGAGGTTAGAGATCCCAGAGTGGAAGTGGGAGCAGATCACCATGGACTTTGTAGTTGGGCTCCCACGGACTTCGAGGAAGTTCGATGCTATTTGGGTGATTGTGGATCGGCTGACTAAGTCCGCGCACTTCATTCCAGTTGGTACTACTTACACTTTAGAGCGGTTGGCCGAGATTTATATCCGAGAGGTTGTTCGCCTGCATGGTGTTCCAGTTTCCATCATTTCAGATAGGGGTAGTCAGTTTACATCGCAGGTTTGGAGGGCCGTGCAGTGAGAGTTGGGTACTTAGGTTGAGTTGAGCACAACGTTTCACCCTCAGACGGACGGGAAGTCCGAGCACACTATTCAGATATTAAAGGACATGTTGCGCGCTTGTGTCATTGACTTTGGGGGTTCATGGGACCAGTTCTTGCCGCTCGTAGAGTTTGCGTATAACAACAGTTATCAGTGGAGTATTCAGATGGCTCCGTATGAGGCTTTATATGGGAGGAGGTGTAGATCTCCAGTAGGATGGTTTGAGCCGGGTGAGTCTAGGCTCTTGGGTACAGACTTGTCCAGGATGCATTAGATAAGGAAATATTGATTCAGGAGCGGCTTCGCACGGCGTAGTCTAGATAGAAGAGCTACGCAGACAGGAAGGTCTGTGATGTGTCGTTTATGGTTGGAGAGAAGGTTTTGCTGAAGGTATCACCCGTGAAGGGTGTTATGAGGTTTGGGAAGAGGGGCAAGTTGAGCCCCCGGTTCATTGGGCCTTTTGAGGTGCTTCAGAGAATAGGGGAGGTGGCTTATAAGCTTGCCTTGCCACCCATCTTGTCGAGTGTGCATCCAGTGTTTCATGTTTCCATAATCTGGAAGTATGTTGGTGATTTATCCCATGTTTTAGACTTTAGCACGGTTCAGTTGGAGGGTAATATGATTTATGATGTGGAGCCGGTGGCCATTTTAGATCGGCAGGTTCATGAGTTGAGGTCAAAGGACATAGCTTCGGTGAAGGTGCAATGGAGAGGTCAGCCTGTGGAGGAGGCCACCTGGGAGACCTAGCGGGAGATGCGAAGCAGATATCCACACCTATTTGAGATTCTAGGTATGTTTCTAGACCCGTTCGAGGACGAGCAATTGTTTAAGAGGGGGAGGATGTAACGATCCGGCCGGTCATTTAGAGAGTATAGCCCCGTTTTCCCCATTTCTGCTTCCTTTTGTGCTTTTCAGCTATGCTATGATATACCGGGTTAGTTGGTTCGGGTCTGGATTAGTTTCAGAGTGGATTGAGACACTTAGTCTCTTATTTAGAAGCTTAAGTTAGAAAAGTTAACCGGATATTGAATTATGTGTAAACGATCTCAGAATTTAATTATGATGGTTCCATTAGCTTCGTTAGCTGATTTTGGACTTTGGAGCACGCCCGGAATACGATTTAGAGGTTCGTAGTGAAATTAGGCTTGAATTGGTGAAAGTTGGAAATTTGGCGATTTCGGTCGGCAGTGAAAAATTTGATATTGGGGTCGGAATGGATTTCCAAAAATTGGAGAAGGTTCGTGGCATCATTTGTGATGTGTGTGTACAATTTGAGGTCATTCGGACATGGTTTGGTAGGTTTCGGCGTCGTTTATGGAATTCGGAAGTTTAAAAGTTCTTAGACTTGAATCCAAGGGTAATTTGATGCTTTGATGTTATTTTGAGTGATTCGAAGGCTCGACTAAGTTAGCATGTTGTTATATGACTTATTGGTATGGTTGGTTGAGGTCCCGAGGGTCTTGGGGTGATTCCAGGTGGTTAACGGATTGTTTGAAGTTTGAAAAATGCAGCTGAAGCTGCTGCTACTGCTATTGTTCGCACATGCGGAGGGTGAGCCGCAGGTGCGAGATCGCTGGTGCGCTTGGTGAGCCGCAGATGTAAACAAAGAGGACTTGGGCAGGAACCACAGGTGCATAAGAGTGGTCGCACCTACGAGCCCGCAAATGCGAGGGTGAGCCACAGATGCGGAAGTGAGGAGATTGGCCTATTTTCGCAGAAACAGAGGGAGATGCGCAGGTGCGCAACCCCAGGTGTGAGAGGTTGGCCGCAGATGCGGAACCTGGAGTATTAAGTGAGTTCCACACCTGCGATGGAAATTCCGTAGGTGCGGTATCGCAAAAGCGTAAAAGGGACCGCAAGTGTGGTTTCGCTAGGCAGAAGTTATAAAAAGAGGACTTCGTGATTTTTGCTCATTTTCACCATTTTCAATTCGGACTTTGGAGCGTTTGGAGTGATTTTTGAAGGGGATTCAAGGATATTCACTGAGGTAAGTTGCTTGAGCTCTTATACTCCTAGCTATGGTGTTTTTCCGTTGTTTCCTCACCTAATTAGTAGGATATTTGAAGCGAAATAAGGGGTTAGTGCATGGGATTTTAGAGAGAGTAAATTGGGGATTTGAGGGACCAAATGAGGTCGGATTTTGATGAATTTAGTATGGGTAGACTCGGGAGTGAATGGACTTTCGGGTATTGTGATTTTTGTCGGATTTTGAGACGTGGGCTCGAGGGCTGGGTTTGAGTGAATTTCGAGATTTGGCCCATAATTTGGTATTTTCCTTGTGGGATTCATTCTTTAACTCATATTGATCGTATTTTATTGCTTGTGGCTAGATTCGGGTCATATGGAGGCCGGTTCGAGAGGAAAGGGCATTTCGGAGTAGGAGTTTTACACTGTTGAGGTAAATAACAGTTTTAAATCTAGTCTTAAGGGTATGAAACCCGAAGTTTGATATAATGTGACTGTTTGGAGGTGGCACCCATGCTTGAAGACGGGCGTGTGGGTGTACGCCATAAGGGATTGAGACTTGGTCTGTCCCAGGAGACTGTGAAGTCTAATAGCCTTTATTTGTGTTTATATGCATTCCTGTCTACTAGAACTTGACTGCCTTTCATGTTAGAAATCATGCTTAGGCCATATTCCTGCTCATGATAGTTATACTCAGTCATAGTGATTCTTGTACATGTTTATCTCAGTCTCTGTTATGTTTCCCCTATGATATACTGTAACACTTTGATTTGGGCTGTTTTCCCCTTTTTTATTGAGAGCTGTGAGACTAGAGAGGTTCATGACTGAGTAAGGCCGAGGGCCTGTTTGTGAGATATTATACTATAGCATGTGAGTTGTCCGTGTAGATCTTTATATTATACTATAGCACATGAGTTGTCCGTGCGGATTCAGATATTTATACTATGGCACGTGAGTTATCCGTGCAGACATGAGTTGTCCGTGCAGATTATAGCGCTTGGGCTGTAGGTGCCCCTCATGATTCTGAACACCCCCAGTGAGTGCAGGTACCTATTGAGAGTGTGTATTGAGGACTGAGAGCCGAGAGTGTGTGTTGTTGAGATGGGTTGAGTGATTGCTGCCTTGAAAGGCTGTACTTGCTTTTATTTATTGTTGCACTTAGTTGCTATATGTTGTTGTTGTGAAATTTCTGGAAGATTCATATCTGTTTTGCATGAGCGCGAACTGATTTGTCTTATACCACAGGGTTTGAAAGCATGTTCACTCTTTACTGAAAACTTTTGAAATGAACTGTACTGTATAGTTCGTCACTGCTTCTCAGTTCCATATTTATTTCTGTTACTTGCTGAGTTGGTTGTACTCATGCTACACCATGCACTTCATATGCATGTCACGACCCAAAATCCCACCACAGGCGTCGTGATGGCACCTAGTCTCTAAGACTAGGTAAGCCGATTTCAACTACCGTTTGAAGCCATTGTTTTTTGAATTAAATAAATAATCAAAACTGACAGCGGAACAAATACGAATATACATCCTCCCAAGACTGGTAGTACTGAGTCACGAACTCTAACTGAATACATAGAATGATCACGAGGACTAAATATACAATACTGTTTGATTATAAGTTAACAGTACAATGAAATGAAAAAACTCCAAGGGACTGCGATGACCAAGAAGCTTTACCTTGAATCCTTACGATCCCGCTTTAACTCTGCTCAAGTCCGTTATCTTCAATACCTGGCTCTGCACAAAATGCGCAGAAGTGTAAAGTGAGCACACCACAGCTGTGCCCAGTAAGTATGAAGACTAACCTCAATGGAGTAGAGACGAGGTACAGTCAAGACACTCACTAGTCTAATAACTAGTGCAATATGATATACAAAATAATAGGAAACAAATAAAAATAAAGGCAGGATAAAACAACCACGGATATGCACAACAGACAAGAAGAATACCATTAATATTACTCAATAATTAATAAACACAATTACACCCAATTAAATCAAGCCCTTCAAATAAATGTCTTTCACATAGTTCCTCCAAGTAACTCTCTTTCAAATATAATTTTCTCAAATAATTATTTTTCAAATATAATTCTTTCAATAAATCTTTTCAAATACAATTTCCACAAATAAATATCTTTAATATAATTCTTTCAATTAAAAAGTCACCATGTGACACCTCATTTCATAATCATCAAAATACGGGTCTCAGCCCATTTTATATTTTTCGTAAACACGGGTCTAAGCCCATTTTCATATTTCCACGGCACCTCGTGCCCATAATTAAATCATCATATTTTTCCGGCACCTCGTGCCCTCATTTCATATCATAACTGCACGGATAATTCTCGTGCCAAATATCATTATTATTTCATCATGGCACCTTGTGCCCACATTTTATATCACAACTGCACGGACAATTCACGTGCCAATATCCCCATTTCATATCACAATTCACGGAACCCCGCGCCGATATTTTATTTTATAAACTGCCTGACAATAGCCACAGGCTCCCAATTTCAACATAAATCAGATTATTATCAATTTACTAACAACACGACAAGTTGCACAAGGTATAAAAATAACACAAGAAAATTACAACATCACATGAAAATTGTCAACACCACAACCCCACATCATCACATATCATTCCTGACAATAGCCACCCTTATCGATCCTATAGCCACCCTTATCGCTCCACCCAGACAATATCAATAGCCACCCTTATCGCTCCTATTGCCACCCTTATTGCTCCTTTAGCTACCCTTATCGCTCCGCCCAGACAATATCAATAGCCAACAAACACAACAGTGAAATGCCAGCCTTATAACCACATAATATCAACGGTGAAATGCTACCCTTATCTCCCCAAAATAACAACTCACACAATACAACATTTTACACGGGAAATTATCACAACAACATAACAAAAATCAATTCATATCATAATTTGCCCAATGGCCACAACCAAATTTCAAGGCTACAAGCAAGTCAATTAATTTTACAACAAATAGCCAAAAACTCCACACAATGTGTGCAACACCGAAAAATAATCAATAGAGATAGAAATTACTCAACATAAAGCAAAGACTTCATTTAAATTTAATTTTTCAATAATTATATAAACACCTCTTCTTAAGCTCATTTAATCAATTATTTGCAGAAGAAAAATCCATAATGAAATTAAATTATAATAATTATCAAACCAGCAAATTCACGAAATTTCATAAATAATTAAACAACAGTCACATCACATTGTCATATAACAACAGAGTCGACAATAAGGATTTAGGCACAACAAGTAGATAATTAATTATATATGCCAATAATTATCCCATTTACTATACAATATGCGCAAGACTTTAACTCAATAAAATTTGCACATATAAACCAAGTACGTACTTGTCACCTCGCGTACATGGTTTTCAATTACACAAATGGCACATAAGACTTAATGCCTAAGGAAAAATTCTCCCACTCGATGTTAAGCAAGACACTTACCTCTCTGAAGTTATGCCGATATTCCAAAATCGCCTTCTTGCTTGAATTGACCTCCTAGCAGCTCAAATCTATCCAAATTAATTGTATAACTTTATTAAAATTTATCGAAAATAATTCCGGATAATAATACGTCGACTTAAAAATTTATTCCAAAAATTCAACAAAAGTCAACGCACCCGCCTCTCGGAACCCGACATAATTTTCATGAAATCCGAACACCCATTCCGATACGAGTTCAACCATACTAATTTTATCGAATTCCAATAACAACTAGACTTCCAAATCTTAAATTTTTGTTTTTGGATGATTTTACAAAAATCTTGTTTTTTCCTCCATTAAATATGAATTAAATGATGGATTCAAAGACATAATCATAGAAATTAATCAAAACTGGATAAGAATTACTTACCCCAAACACCCACGCAAGAATCTCTCCAAAAATCGCCTTCTACCAAGCTCCAAATTAGATTTTGAGTTATGAACTCAAACCCCCATTTTTGGGACTTTTAACTCTGCCCAGATAGGCCTTCTTCGCGTTCGCGACCTCTGCTTCGCATTCGCGAAGACCAAAACCCGACTGCCTCAAATCCTTCATCGCGTTCGTGACCTTCTCGTCGCGTTCGCGAAGGCCAACTGTTTCTGCCCTATCATTTCCTCTTCGTGTTTGTGAACTCCTTGTCGCGTTCGCGATGACCAGCTGACCAACTCCTTTGCGTTCACATTCCACGCTTTGCGTTTGCGAAGTCTAAACGACCCCAGGCCCCAATCTTCCTTTCTTCTTCGCGTTCGCGTTGCCTGGGCCGCGTTCGCGAAGGCTTGCCCTGCTCATTCTTTGCGTCCACAGCTTCGCGTTCGCGAAGGACAAACCATCAGTCCCTCAAATTCCTCTTTGCGAACACGAGACTCCCTTCGCGTTCGCGAAGAAGGAAACCAGACTTCAGCAACAACAGTCCAAACAGCTCCAATTTGGTCCAAAACCACACCGAAACACACCCGAGCCCCTCGGGACCTCAACCAAACATACCGTCAAGTTTCAAAACATCATACGAATTTAGTCAAATTCTCAAATCACCTCAAACAACATCAAAACGACGAATCGCACCCCAAATCAAAATCTATGAACTTTGAACTTTCAATTTCTATAACTTGTGCCGAAACACATCAAATCAATCCGAAATGACTTCAAATTTTGCACACAAGTCATAATTAACATTATGGACCTACTTCAACTTCCGAAATCAGATTCCGACCCCGATATCAAGAAGTTCACTTCCGGTCCAATTCTCCAAAAATTCGACTTTCGCCATTTTAAGCCTAAATTGGCTATAGACCTCAGATTCACAGTCCGAACACGCTCCTAAGTCCAAAATCACTCAACGGATCTAACGGAATCGACGGAACTCCATTCCAGAGTTGTCTTTATATATTTCCGACTACAATCAAAATTCTAAGACTTAAGCTTCCGTCTTAGGGACTAAGTGTCCCAAATCTCTCCGAATCATCCGTAAATCAAACTCGACCACACACATGGTCATAACACATATTGCGAGGTATCTCGAGACCTTAAGTTACTGAACTGGGCGTTAATTCTTAAACCGACAAGTCGGGTCATTACAGTGCATATCCAGGTGTGTTTGATCACGGAGGTCATTGAGTTCGGGCGCGATCGAGTACCGGAGACTACGAGGTAGTTGCCGTCATCCGCAGGACCTTGTCTCTCTTTCTATATTTTTTTCTGTCTTGTATTGATACTTAGACACTGGTTGTATTAGTTTGGTTCTCTAGATGCTCATGACTTAGTGACACCCCGATGTCGGGCTATTTTTCCGCACTTATATTTTATTTTGGTTTTATCCCGTATTTATAAGAAACTCCGGTTATTTTAAATGTCTTAATTCACTTCTATTAAATTTTGAAAGTATTTTGGAAAGGTCGGCTTGCCTAGTACCACGATAGGCGCCATTACGACGGATTAGGTTTTGGGTCGTTTTATGTATATACTTAAAGTTATATAGTTTGTTAGTTATCAAAGTGATCAAACTAGAATATTTAAAATATACACATACATAATATTTAAATTTTATGCTATGCATGTATTAATATTTATATGGTTTGTTAGTCATCAACGTGGTCAAATTAAAAAGTTTATGATTTGTGCATACATAAAACTACTTATTGTTTATTCTATGTATGTGATGATGCTTATATATAATTTGTTAGTTAACAAAGTGGCTGAACTAGAATGATTAAAATATGCATATATAGAGTTCCCATTTATACATGGAAATTATGTATGTATTAATATTTTATAGTTTGTTAGTCACCAAAATGGTCAAGCTAGAAAATTAAATTATATACATGCATAAACTAACCTAACAGTTATTTCATGCATGTATTTATATTCATCTAATTTGTTAGTCGCCAAAGTGGCCAAACTAGTATGTTTTAGAAAGATATACATGCATAAAATTTGTTACTTATCCATGGTTCTAATGAGATGCCTAATGAATAAATTGACGTTCACTATTATTTAAACTTACGAATTTTCTTAAAGATAAACTAATCATTATACGATTAGTGAATATGGTGAGGCGATTTAATATTCTTTAGTTATATATATGTATAATCAGACACTTATAATAGATATGGCTAGGAGTATGATGAGTACTTCCTCATTATCCAAATCATTATGGATGTATGCTCTTAAAATCGTTGTATATTTGTTAAACAGGATTCTTAGTAAGTCAGTTCCAAAGACTCCTTTTGAACTGCGGATGAGAAGGAAACCTAATTTAAGGTAGATGCATGTTGAGGTTGCCAGCAAAAACTAAATTTATAATCCACAAGAAAAGAAATTAGATTCTCGAATAGTAAGTAATTATTTTATTGGTTACCCAGAGAAATCTAAAGGGTACGAGTCTTACTATCCAAACCATAGTTTGAAAATTATTGAAACCGGTAATGTAAGATTAATTAAGGACGATGAGGTTAGTAGGAGTGTTGAACAATAAAGTGTGAAAATAAAAGAATTAAGGGTAAATGTTCCATTATCTATGAATGTGTCTACTTCCACACCAATAACAAATATTATTTCAGTTGTTGAAGAATATTTTAACAACACCAAATAATATTTGGATGAAACGCTTCATAAAGAAACTAACTCATAGTTATCTAACATAAATGAACCACAAGAAATGACATTAAAAAAATCTCAAAGAGTAAGAAAGTTAGCTATTTCAGATGATTGTGCGGTTTATTTGCAAGAGTCGGATTTTGATACTAGTTAGGATCAGGTTTTATTTTCACAAGTCATAAAAAGTAATGAGTCTAACAAATGGATTGATGCCATGAAGGAAGAGTTAAAATTCAGAGACTACAATAAAATCTGAGAGGTCGTTGAATTGCTAGAAAATTCCAAAAGAATCGAGTGTAGATGGGTCTTTAAGACCAAATGCGATACAAACGAAAATATTGAATGGTATAAAGCCTGACTTATTTCCGAGGGTTATAATCATAAAGGAGGCATTGGCTATGACGAGACCCTTTCACCGCTTTTAAAAAAAGATTCGTTAAGGATTATTATGGCTTTGGTGGCTCATTATGATTTAGAGTTATACCAAATAGATGTGATAATTATCTTTCTTAATGGAGACCTCAAGGAGAAAGTTTATATGGACCAGCTAGAAGGTTTCAAAATTTAAAAAAAAAAGTCAAATTTAATAGTGTATAAGCTAAAGAAGTCAATTGTATGAATTTAAACTATCCTCGTGACTATGGTATTTTACGTTTTACAATATTGTAGTATCCTTGAATTTAAGATAATTATTAATTAATTATTGAATATACCAAACGATTAGTGAGAGTAAATCAATATTTTGGTTTTATATGTTGATATATATTACTTGATGCTGATGCTTAGTGATTTTGCATGACATTTTTCTCTCAAAGAATTTTAGGATGAAGGGTATAATGAGACATTTTCTGTGTGTGTGACATGAATGAAATATTTACTAATAGTTCACAGTAATTGATGGATTGTCTCAAAAAATATATCTCAAAAATTCTAAAAATGTTGCATATAAATGAGCATTCACCAATAATTTATCACTGAAAGTTGCAACATGCACTGTGGAATATACAACAACAATCCAGTAAAATCTCACGAGTGAAATCTGGAGATACTCAAGCAGTATGGTACATAAATGGAGCAAATGAGATCCGATATAATGAAAGCTTATCGGATAATCTGATCTAGATTAGTTTGACAGTTGAAAAGAAAAACCACATTGAAGCGATTGTTCCTGTTATGTGAAGGAACAACATGTGAAATAATATCAAATTAATTGTCATTTGAAAGTATAAGAGGAAGGGGTGAATTGTCAATTTTTCTTTCTTTATATTCTAAGTAGTTGACTAGGTTACTAAATAGTCGCTTGAAGTAAAGGCAAAATAAAATTAAGGACGGAATTAAAGTGCAAGAACTAAAGACACCCAGAATTTTTATATTGGTTCGGATTTAATGTGAATCCTACTACAGTCCCCTTGGGTTGAAAGGGTGTTCTCTCTTCAAAGCTCCTTGAATAACTTCGTACAATTGTGTTGATGTTATCTCCGAACACCAACTCATTCTTGGGTCTAAGTATACTCGTAATATTTGTGATACAATGCCTCACCAAGGTTGTTCTCTATTTCTTCTCTCTACTGATTATACAGTAAACTACAGTTATTGTTTTGAAGGCAACTGTTTTCTTCTTCTCTTCCTGACGCGTTTTCTTGAGATGTGTTTTCTCAAACACTATATGTGATGACTCGATAGGTCATTTTCTATTTTAGCCTTTATTTTTTTATTTCGAGACCTCGAATAGCTCTATTTAACCTTTCAAGATTTGTATGCACATTCCGTGTCTTTTTCCGAAAAATTGTTATGTGAAAAATTAAAGAAAATATAAAATTTTACCTTAAAACTCATTTTAGTTGACTACGGTCAACATTTTGTGTAAACGGACCCGAATCAGTATTTTGACGGTCCCGATGAGTCTGTATCGCGATTTAAGACTTGGGCGTATGCCCGGAATCAAATTTGGAAGTCCCTAACTTGATTTAACGTAATTTATTGAAAACTAGTAAATTGAAGGCTGAAATAATTTCCAAGTTTGACCGTAGGTTGACTTTGTTGCTACTGTATTCCAATTTTAGTTCCAGAATTTAGTATAGGTTCATTTTACTATTTATGACTTCTCTGCAAAATTTGGTGCGAAACAAAATTGATTTGACATGATTCGGACGTCCGATTGTAAAATTATATGTTCTTGAGTTTCTTTGAAACTATCATTCATTTTGATGTCCGATTCGTATTTTTAGGTGTTATTTTAGTTTTTTGATAACGCGAGCGTGTTCGTATGATGTTATTACACCTGTGTGCATGTTTGATTTGGAGTCCGAGTGTCACGACCCAAAATCCTAACTTGTCGTGATGGCGCCTATCTGAATACTAGGTAAGCAGACAACTTCAATAAACCACAGTTTCATTTAAGTTTGAAAACATAATATTTAAAGTTAATACAAAAATCTCATTAATACTGACATAAGTCACTCCCAAAACCTGGTGTCACTGAGTACATGAGAATCTAAATGATAACAAAGTCTGACTGCTAAAAACACTCTTTAAAAATATAAAACAATACAAAAACTGAAAGGAAAGAGAGTCAAGGTCTGCGAACGTCAACCAGCTATCTCGATGTCACGACCCCAATTTCCTCTGTAGGATATCGTGATGGCACCGAGTCTATAAGACTACATAAGCCCATCAATGCGAAAATATCAATAGAAATCTAAACTAAATGAAACTGCAATTCAAATAATTATAACTCCCAAAATCCGGTAGAAATAAGTCACAAACTTCTAAGAATTTAAGTTGGAAAGAGTGACTGAGGTGTGATTTTTGAGTAAATGACCTCGGAATTGGGATTTGAAAGTTCCAACAGGTTCGTGTGATGATTTTAGACTTGGGCGTATGTTCATATCGGGTTTTGGACGACCCGGGAGCGTTTCCGCGCCTATTATGGAAGTTGGCATTTTGGAAGAATTTCATTAATTTGAGTTGAAGTGCATTTCAATGTTATGAACGTACGTTTGAGATTCCAAGTCTGGGAATAGCTCTGTATAGTAATTCTGGTATTGGAAGCGCATCCGGAAGTGGATACAGAGGTCTATAGGTCATTTTGGAGTCATTTGGCTAAAGCTAGAAATTAGAAGGTTTTTAAGAAGTGTGACCGGAAGTGGACTTTTTGATATCGGGGTCGGAATCCGATTCCGGAAGTTGGAGTAGGTCCGTAATATCAAATTTTACTTGTGTGCAAAATTTGAGGATAATCGGACGTGATTTGATAGGTTTTGGCATCGGTTGTAGAAGTTGAAGTTTCAAAGTTCATTAAGTTTGAATTGGGCTGTGATTCATGGTTTCGATGTTGTTTGATGCGCTTTGAGGCCTTGAGCAAGTTTATGTCATGCTTTGGGATAGGTTGGTATGATTGGACGGGGTCCCGAGGACCTCGGGTGTGTTTCGGATTGGTTTCGGGTCATTTTTCCTATGTTTGTCTGCTGCTGATGCTGGTTTTGGTATCCTTCATCATGAACTAGGGGAGGAGATCGCATTCGTGAATAAGGATTTGTGAGCTGGAGGAAATTGCTCATCGCGAACGCGAGGTGTAGGTCGCAAACGCGAAGAGGTTGACTAAGGAAACTATGCGAATGCGAAGATGCAATCGCGAACGCGAAGAAGAAATGATGAGTTGGGCCTAAGGCCATTTGGCCTACACGAACGCGTAGAGGGTAACGCGAACACGAGGGGTCCGAGCAGCTGGCCTTCGCGAACGCGACTGGTATGACGCGAATGCGAAGAGGAAACTTGGGTTAGGAACCTTTGGCCTTCGCGAACGCGATCCTTTGGTCGCGAACGTGAAGAAGGGCGGACCTGGGCTGGGCAAAATTATTTTTAAGCGGGGTTTGAGTTCATTTCACCCATTTTTCACGGCTTGGGGCGATTTTTGGAGCTTTTGAAGAAGGAATTTCATCATCAAGCATGAGGTAAGTAATTTCTACTAGTTGTGAGTTACATACAAGGATTATACACGGATTTAGACATGAAAATTTATAGAAATTTGGGATTTTGAAGAAAACCCTAGAATTTGGTATTTTTGGATTTGGACCACGAGATTGGGTATAGAATTGAGAATAAACAATATATTTGAGTTCGTGAGGTTATGGGTAAAGTTTATCTTCGAAAATTTTTGGAATCCGGACACGTGGGCTTGAGGGTGAATTTTATCGACTTTTCGATTGGGGTTAGAAATTGTTATAAATTGTTGTGCATCGATTCAAGTTGTTTGAAGGGCTCAAAAGTCGGTTATGGAACTTCGGAGCGAGGTAAGTCTCCTTTCTAACCTTGCAATACGGAATTAACCCCATAGGTGAACTAAATTATTGTGTGCTTCTATTTGTGGGGGCTACGTACGCATGTGGTGACGAGAGTCCGCACGTAGCTACTAGCTTTGCCTATGTCCGGGTAGTTTTAGGCTCACATCATGCCTTGTTGATATTGTTATTGAATTATGTTTATTGTCTTCCTTGAGAGGGAGCAAGATTGAGTTTGCTTATTAAATATTTTTGAAAGGAGTTGAAATTGAAGAACTTAAGATTTAAAAGGTTTCATTTGAACTTCGGAATTTCGAAAAGGATTGAGTAATGCTATAATAGCTTAAGAAATCTATGCATAACCGTGTCGCAGGTATGATTCGCGAGCGGGGTAATTTCCTTAAAAGTTTCAAGTTGAATTTCAATTATTTTAAAAAAGAATCAAGAAAGAAATATGATTTAAATGTTAAACTTACATTTGGCCGCATCGCAAGTATGATTCGCGAGAGGTGTATTTTCTTAAATTTATATTTGACCGCATCGCATGTATGATTCGCGAGCGGAAAAATTTATAGATGCATCTATGATTCGCGCCGTTCGACCCTCGGCAGTGCACATTTTATTTTTATTCTTGGATCGGGTCATACGACCTCGGCATGACTTGCGCATGATTGTATTAATTGCTTCGAAAATTATAATAATTGATATTGCCTCATTGGCCTGAGATATAAACTGTTAAAATGATGAAAATGAATTTGGGAAAAAATCTTCTTGTTAGAAAAAGAGTTGTTTACTTACTTCGTGATATCGGGCTTACAGCCGTTCTACGTGATCCATGCTTAATCATATCATTGGTATATTAATTATAGCCCATAGTAAGTGTCTGAGTCGACCTCTCGTCACTACTTCTTCGAGGTTAGGCGGGATACTTACTGGGTACGCGTTGATTTACGTACTCATACTACACTTGCTGCACATTTTTGTGCAGGTACATATATGTCTAGTGGACTTGTGGGCACAGAGGCACGGTTATTGCGAGGACTTAGGTGAGTTGCACTCTATACTACGATCCGCAGCTAGCAGAGTCTCCTTCAGGGGTATTTATATTTCTCCTGTCCAAAATTTGTATTCCGGACAGTTATTGTATTTTATTTTAAATTCCTAGAAAATGCTCATGCACTTGTGACACCGGGTTCTAGGATGATTATGGGATGTTAAATATTGAAATTGGAAAACATCGTTATTTATTCTGTAAATTCATCTTTAACTAGATAAATTGAAGTAAATTTACGATTTCAAAAATTATTAAAAGAATTTAATTAACTAATTAGTGTTGACTTGCCTGATAGCGGCGTCCGGCGCCATCACAACCTTTAAAGGATTTTGGATCGTGACATAAATAGTATGTCACCCTTTAACTACACAAAATAAGGGCAAATAATATCACGCGGAAACAAAACAGAATTTTCAACTTTAAGAAAATCACAATAATAATCAAAGATAACTACGGCCATAAATAAATAGCAACAAGGGCATTCCCCAAGTACCGCCTCGTAGTCCCAAATCATAAATAAATTCACAATATCTCATTTCCTTATATCACCGCTGGAGCCTTCACATTTAATTTTAAAGAAAAATATTTTTTCCGAAATAGCATCCCGCGTTTTAGCCACCCTTATCACACCGCATGACTTCTAGTAGTTCCCCTACTACCCATGCATATCAAGTCATCCTTATTTTACCGCATGCGTTTCAATACCTAGACTTTATACCACCGCATGTGTATCGATATCACAATATATCACAATTTGCACCTCAAGTACCCAAATAATTCAATTTGCCAAAATAAACAACATCAACAATACTTTCCATAACAAGGAGCTCACGACTCAATCACAGTGAGTACAAAATATTCAGGAATAAATAACTCAGCAAAATAATATTTAAAAGTTTTTAATACGTTGTCTCAATTCCAAATTTAAAATATGAAATACTTCATATTAATAATATTTAAATTAAAAAAATTCCACCTTCAAATAATGCACAGAATAAAAGAAACCAAGTTTCAGCTAAACAGGTAAAAACAATTAGCAGGAGAAAGTCAAGCAAATTTAAAGTATATAAATTAGATCAATAATGGAGAATATAACAAGATTTAATAATTTAATTAATATGCAACAGTGATCTTGTCACGACCCAAAATCCACTAGTCGTGATGGCACCTAATCCAACCCGCTAGGTAAGCCAACTAATAACTATCCAATTTTAATTAACTTTTTAATAGACAATTAAACAAAGGAATTATCTGAATCTTATAAATTCCCCAAGGACTGGTAGTACAAATCATGAGCTTCTAAGAATAGAGTATATAAAGCTGGTATGAAATAAATATATCATCTGTTTGAAAAGTACATAAACAGAGTTTTATGAATCTAAGGCTACCATGAACAAGAGGCAGCTACAACCGGAGCACAGGTACATCTTCAGTTCCAGCTCCCAACGAACACAGCGACATCAGCAGTCAACATATGCACACAAGGTGCAGAAGTGTAGTATGAGTACAACCGACCCCATGTACTCAATAAGTAACAAACCTAACCTTAGGTTGAAAGCAGTGACGAGCTTGTACCAAGGTCAGAGTTCAACTCCCAAAACTAACAACGGTTCATAACAACATAAAGCAAGTAATACCAGAAGTAACTCAACAATCAAATGCTCAACAAAACATGATTTCTGAAAATAGTGTTGCCTTTCAAGTATATCAATGAAAAACCCAAATCGTTTACCGGAGTTGCCAAAAATATGAATAAGTTTGAAAAAATTTAATTTTCCCGAAATCCTTTCAATAATAAACAAGATGTTTCTTTTTCTTTCTAGATAACCAGTGTAAAATAAATGCATCACTATGGCCATCGGCCAACATGTGTGAGAAATCATGAATGATATGATACCATACAGCATGAGGAAAATACATTTCTATACCTGTATGTAATGTGTGCATGTCAATGCAATGTATCTCAGAGATGAACTCATATACTCACACTCTCAGAGTACTCGATCTCACTGTCTCACACTTTCCACTCATCATGCTCAACCATTCGGTACTGTATATGACCCATACGGCCCAGGGAAATCCATCCCGGAACATATACAACACTGACTGTAAGTCAACCAGCACCGAGGAAAAAGGGCAATCCAACCCTGTGGAGAAATCCATCTCCAAGTATCAAATACTTCGGACAAATCCATGTCCAGGGAAATCCATCCCTCAATAATATCATCCACGCTCACTGGGAGTGTACAGACTCCGGAGGGGCTCCTTCAGCCCAAGCGCTATAAACCGCACGGACAACTCACGTGCCATAATATCAATATATGGATATGCACAGATAACTCACGTGCTATAGTATCAATATCCTCACAAACAGGCCCCCGACCTCACTCAATCATCAATCTCTCCAGTCTCACTCACAGGCTCTCAATGTCATGAAACTAGCCCGACAACAATGATATGATGTATCAATAAATAACAACTGAGACTGAGATATGATATGAATGCATGAATATGACTGAGTACAAAATATCAATGAAATCAGTGAAATGACAGCAAAAAACAACCACTATGGTTCCTAGTAGTATCGTTATACAGCCTAAACATGATATCTAGCATGATTGAGAGCTCAATTACTTTATCACATGGTAAAAATACGGACATCAACAAAGTAGGACCACTATACAGTGCCACGGAAATAACAGAGTCCCAATTCACATGGTGCATGCCCACACACCCGTCACTTAGCATGTGCGTCACCTCAATACCAATCACATAACACGTATTTCGGGGCTTCATACCCTCATACTAAGATTAGAAGAGTTACTTACCTCGAACAAGCCAATACCAATGCTGAGCAAGCCAAGCGATGCTCCAATGATGTCATCCCATGCGTTCCGACCTCCAAACGACTCAAAACTAACTAAAAATAACTCAAAACCGTCTCCCAAAGTCCCGAATCTAGCTACAAGCAGTTCAAGCAGTTCAATACAATTAATATAGGATAAAGGAATTGATTCCACAAGAAAAATACAAAATTTTAGCCAAAATCCGAAATCGCCCCAAACCCGACCCCCGGGCCTACTTCTCGAAATCCGACAAAAGTCACAAAATCTGAAAGCTCATTCACTAAAGAGCCCAACGATACCAAATTCATCAAAATCCGACACCAATTGATCATTCAAATCCTCAAAACCAACTCTCCAAATCCCTAGCCTCAAATCCCCAATTTACACCTCAAAAACACACCATCTAGGTGGGGTATCAGTGGGGAAACTTAATTATTGAAGAAAAATGAAGACAAAGAACTTACCTCAAGAATCCCACTTGAAAAACCCTCTCACAATCTCAAATATCTGAGCTTAAAATGATGAAATGAAGCCAAAAATCTCGGACCCCGCTGATATAGGTTCTGCCCAAGCACTTCCGCACTTGCGGAGCCTGGGCTTGCACCTGCGTGCCATCTGGTGCGAAAAATCTGGGCGCACCTGCGAAAATGACTAACTCCGGCTTCCGTCGCTCCTGCGACCCATTGTCTGTATATGCGCTATCGCAGATGCAGAGAAACCATTGCACCTGCGACCCCTGCTGGTCTCCACCCTTTCCGCACCTGCGCTCAACCTGCCGCACCTGCGGCATCGCATCTACGGTCCCCTCTCCGCAGGTGCGGTCACACCAGCAGCTCTCAGACTTCAGCAAGTTCTCAAATCACATTCCAAGTTCGTTAACCACCCGAAATCAACCCGAGGCCCCCCGGGACCTCATCCAAACATACCAACAAGTCTTATAACATCATACGAACTTAACCAAATCTTCAAATCATCTCCAACAACATCGAAAACATGAACTACACACGGGTTCAAGCCTAAGAAACTTCAAAATTTCCAAATTCTACAAACGACGCCAAAACCTATCAAATCACGTCCGATTGACCTCAAATTTTGCACACAAGTCACATTCGACGTTACGGACCTGCTCTAACTTCCGGAATCGAAATCCTATCCTGATATAAAAAAGTCCACTCCCGGTCAAACTTTCCAAATTTCAACTTTCGCCATTTCGAGCCAAATTCAACCACGGAGCCCCAAATCACAATCCGGACGTGCTCCTAAGTCCAAAATCACCCAACGGAGCTAATGGAACCATCAAAATTCCAATCCGGCGTCAAATGCTAAAAAGTCAAACTTGGTCAACTCTCCCAATTTAAAGCTTCAACAATAAAATTCTTTCTTCCATTCGATTCTGAATAACCTGAAAGTCAAACCCGATGATTCACACAAGTCAAAATATATCATATGGAGCTGCTCATGCCCTCAAACAACCGAGCGAAGTGCAAATGCTCAAAACGACCGGTTGGGTCGTTATAGATCTACACAATTTAAAAGCATAATCTTTCACATTTAGCCCGTGTACACACTTGTCACCTCGTGTACATGACTTTCATCACATTACAATTATCACATCAATACCAATCCTAAGGAAAATTTCTCCCACAGAAGGTTAGACAAGTCACTTACCTCGACATGCTCCAATTTAATCCACTAGTAGGCCTTTTCCTCTATTATCCAACTTTGAATGCCTCGAATCTAGCCAAAATAATTCGATACAGTCAAAAAAAACTTTAGGAATTAATTTCATAAGAAAATACTATATTTTTCAATAACAATCCTAATTTAACTCAAAAATTGCCCGTGGGGCGGCCCACATCTCGGAATCCAGCGAAACTCACAAAATCCGATAACTCATTCAATTATGAGTCCAACCATACCAGTTTCACTCAAATCCTACTCTGAATCGACACCGAAATCTCAAAAATTAATTTCTATGAGATTTCTAAAATTTTCCCAAATTTCAATCTCAAAACAATATTAAATGGTGAAAATAATGATATATTCGTGTATATTGACCAAATCCGAGTTAGAATCACTTACCCAAATATTTTTCCTTAAACATCTATCAAAAATCGCCTCTCCTCAAGCACCAATTCGTCAAAAATGGCAAATGGGACGAAGTCCCCCATTTTATAATTCTCTCCAGGCAGCCCTAGGTCCTGCCTCGATCCTGGCCCTCGATCCTGGCCCTCGATCATGGCCTTCGATCATGGCTTTGATCCTGACCTTCGATCTTGGGCAACGATCATCGCTTCGATCATGGCCCTCGATCCTGGCCTTCGATCATGGCCCTCGATTCTGGCCTTCGATCATGGTCCTCGATCCTGAGCCTTCGATCATGGCCCTTGATCCTGAGTCTCGACCATGGCCCTCGATCCTGAGCCTTGACCATGGCCCTCGATCCTGAGCCTCGACCCTGGCTTCGATCCTGGCCCTCGACCCTGGCCTTAGACCATTGGCTCGATTTCTGGGCTTCGATCCTGGGCTCAATTTTCTGGGCTTCGATCCTGGGCTCGATTTCTGCATTTCCAGCTGAAGGAAATTGCGGCAGCTTTTGCAGCAACTTTTTAAGTCTAATTTTCGATCTGTTAACCATCCAAAACTCACCCAAGGCCCTCGGGACCTCAACTAAATACACCAACAAGTCCTAAAACATCATATGAACTTATTTGAAACCTCAAATCACATCAAACAACGCTAAAATCACAATTCATACCCAAATCAAGCTTGATGAAACTTAAGAATTTCCAATTTCTACATTCGATGTCGAAACATATCAAATCAAGTCCGATTGGCCTCAAGTTTTGGACACAAGTTATAAATGACATAACGGAGCTATGAAAATTTTCAGAACTGGATTCCAACTCCGATATCAAAAAGTTAACTCCCCGGTCAAACTTCCAAACTTAAATTACTATTTTAGCCATTTCAAGCATATTTTAACTACGAACTTCCAAATAAAATTTCGAACATGTCCCTAAGTCCAAAATCACCATACGGAGCTGTTGGAATCATCAAAATTCTATTCCAGGGTCATTTGCATATAAGTCGACATCCGATCACTATTTGAACTTAAGCTTTAAAACTTGGAACTAAGTGTTCTAATTCATTCCAAAAACGCACCAGACCCGAACCGACTACCCCGATAAGTTACATAACAGTTATAAAGCAAAGAATGAGCAGTAAATAGGGATTGGGGCTACAACTATTTAAAATGACTGGCCGGGTCGTTATAACCTCCCCCTCTTAAAATAATCGTTCATCCTCGAACGAGAATAGAGACATACCTGAAGTGGTTAAAAGATGAGGATAACGGCTGCGCATATCCTGCTCGGTCTCCTAAGTCGCCTCCTTGACCGGATGACCCCTCCACTGAACCTTCACGGAAGCAATGTTCTTTGACCTCAACTTTCGAACCTGCCTGTCCAACATAGCCACCGGTTCCTCAACACAATATAGATCTTTGTCAAACTGAACCGAATTAAAGTCTAACACATGAGACGGATCGCTGTGATACTTCCAAAGCATAGAAACATGGAATATCGGATGAACTTTAGAAAAACTAAGTGGTAGTGCAAGTCTGTAAGCCACCTCTCCAACTTTCTCAAGAATCTCAAAAGGCCCAATATACCTAGGGCTCTACTTGCCCTTCTTCCCGAACCTCAGCACACCCTTCATAGGCGAAACCCAGAGCAGGACCCGCTCACCAACCATGAATGCAATATCGCGAACCTTCCGATCTGCATAACTCTTCTGTCTATATGACCCAAAAATCCCACCGAATCAAGCCAGAATTCTCACTTTGAAAATTTTGCATATAAATTCTTTTCTCTCAAAGTATGAAGCATAGTTCTCAAGTGCTGCTCATGATCCTCCTGACTCCGGGAATACATCAGAATGTCGTCAATAAATACAATGACAAAAAGAGTTAAGATAGGGCTGAAATACACTGTTCATCAGATGCATAAAAGCTGCTGGGGCATTTGTCAGCCCAAATGACATTACAAGAAACTCATAATGACCATACCGAGTCCTAAAAGCAGTCTTCGGGATATCTGTCTCCCGAATCTTCAGCTGATGATAGCCCGAACGCAAGTCAATTTTAGAAATTACCCTGGCACCTTGAAGCTAATCAAATAGATCATCAATACGTGGCAATGGATACATGTTCTTCACTGTAACCTTGTCCAGCTGGCGATAATCGATACACATCTGCATAGAACCATCCTTCTTCTTCACAAATAAGACAGGAGCACCCCAAGACGATACACTAGGCCGAATGAATCCCTTATCAAGAAACTCCTATAACTGTTCTTTTAATTGTTTCTACTCTGATGGGGCCATACGATATGGTGGAATAGAAATGGGCTGAGTGTCTGGTAATAAATCAATGCCAAAGTCAATATCCCTATCTAGTGGCATACCAAGATCCGCTGGAAATATGTCAGGACAATCCCTTACTATAGGAACTGACTCCACAGTAGGAATATTAATATTAGCATCTCTCACATAGGCCAGATATGCATCACACCCCTTATCAAGCATTCGTTGAGCTTTAAAAAATGAAACAACTTTGCTAGAAACATAATCCAAGGTACCTCTCCACTCTAGTAGTGGTAGACATGGTATAGCCAACATCACTGCCTTGGCATAACAATCAAGGATAGCGTGATAGGGCAACAACCAGTCTGTGCCCAAAATAATATCAAAATCTACCATACTAAGCAATAATAAATCAGCTCTAGTCTCAAAACCACAGATAATAATTAAACACGACTGATACACGCGGTCCACAATAATAGATTCACCCATGGGTGTAGATACATAAACAGAAGAACTTAAAGAATCATGGAATATGCTCAAATACGGGGCAAAATAAGATGACACATAAGAATAAGTGGAGCCTGGATCAAATAAGAATGATGCATCTCTATGACAGACCGGAATAATACTTGTGATAACAAAATCGGATGCAACAACCTCTGTACTAGCAGGAAGGGCATTATATCTAGCCTGGCCTCCCCTCTAGGGCAACCTCTACCTATCCGACCTCTACCTCTGGCTGGCTGTGCAGATGGAGTAGTAACTGGTGCAGTAATCATGGCCTGAGAAGCCCAAGGGCCATGTGGAATGAGTGGGGCCTGAAAAATCTGTGGAGGTGCACCCCTCCTGAGTCTAGGGAAATCCATCATGATGTGACGAGTGTCACTACACTCAAAATAAGCCCTAGGAGGACGTGGCTGTTGGGACTGGCTCGGGCCTGATCGACTAGACTTCCCACTAAAGGCACCCCGTATAGGAGGTACAGAAGACACTGGCGGTGCATAATATGGAACCTGAGGTCTAGGAGTAACTGGAATACCACTGGAAGCTGGAAGTGTGGAATTAATAGGATGGCTCACATAACCTCTACCATGACGGGCTGCAGCTGGGGCACGAGAATTTTTATATGTGCCAAAATCTCGTGGTATCTTAGCTTCCCTCTCCTGGATCCGTATACCTTCCAATCTCCTAGCAATTGACACCGCATGTTGGTATGTGATATCTCTCTCTAGTTCTCAAGCCATACTAAATCTGATACTAGGGTGGAGACCCTCAATAAATCTGCAAACCCGCTCTCGAACGGTAGCAACTAAAATTGGTCCATGCCTAGCCAAATCACTGAATTCCGACACGGTCATAGAACCCTGATGCAACTGCTCAAACTCTGCGTGCCATGCATCTCTAAGACTCTAAGGAACATACTCCCTTAAGAAAAAATTTGAAAATTGAGTCCAAGTAAGTGAAGCTACCTCAGTCGGACTATCCAACTCATATGCCCTCCATCACTGGTAGGCCGCTCCTCTAAGCTGGAATGCAGTGAAAGAAACCCCACTGGAATCCACAATACCCATAGTATGAAGGATACTGTGACATTCCTCCAGAAAACCCTGAGCATCCTCTGAAAACCACTGAATGTGGGAGGGTGGTACTTCTTATACCTCTCGAGCCTAAGCTGCTCCACCTCTGAAACTGTTGTCCTAACCTCAGGCCGAACTGGGACAACTGGCTGCACTGGTATAATCTCTAGGGCATGGTCAACTTGGGTCCATGTCTCGAGAGTATGGGCGGTGGGAGTTTGTGCTCCTCCCACGGCCTGAGATGTGGCAGGAGCAAGTGGAATCAACTCTGCCTGAGCTAGAGTGCCAAACATGCTCAAAAACTGGGAAAGGGTCTCCTGAAGTGCAGGAGTAGTAACAGGCGTCTCAGGTGCCTGCTCTGCAACTGGAGCTACTGCTGGCTCTACTGCAGTAGCTCGTCCAGGTGCTCTGGCCGCACCACGTGGTCTTCCTCGGCCTTTGGCACGGCCTCTACCCCGGCACCGGCCTCTTGCGGCTCCAACAGGGGGCGCGTGTGTTTGATCATCGTATCTAGATGTGTTTGTCCTCACCATCTATGAGAGAATAGAAAGACAATGGTTTAGAACTTTGAAGTCAACAGTGCGCACGATAAGAAATCAAAGAAGTGAATATTTTTCCTAACAGTTTCATAGCCTCCCAAAGATAAGTACAGACGTCTCCGTACCGATCCGCAAGACTCTACTAAACCTGCTTGTGACTCATAATGCCTATGAACCTAGAGCTTTGATACCAACTTGTCACGACCCCAAATGTCCTCTGTAGAATATCGTGATGGCACCTAGTCTATAAGAATACGTAAACCTATCAATGCGGAAATATCAATAGAAATCTAAACTAAATGAAACTGCAATTCAAATAATTACAACTCCCAAAATCCGGTAGAAATAAGTCACAAACTTCTAAGAATTTATCCTCAATGTTTCTATATATCAGAGTCTAAAGAAAATAAGGAAGCAACATAATAATGATAGAAGGGGACTCCGGAGTCTACGGACGCTGGCAGGTATACCTCGAAGTCTCGGTACACAGGTAGCTTACTGATGTCTGGGCTGGTAAGATGTACCTGGATCTGCACAAAAAGATGTGCAGAAGCGTAGTATGAGTACACCACAGCGGTACCCAATAAGTGCCAAGCCTAACCTCGGTAGAGTAGTGACAAGGTCAGGTCAGGCCCTACTGGAATAATAAAAGACATGGTGACATGTTTAACAATATACTAACAATAAAATAACAATAGAAATGAATCAAGTAAATAGTACGTCACCCTTTAACTACACAGAATATGGGCAAATAATATCTCGCGAAAACAAAAAAGAATTTTCAACTTTAAGAAAATCACAATAATAATCAAAGGCAACTGCGGCCATAAATAAATATCAACAAAGGCACTCCCAAGGTACCGCCTCGTAGTCCCAGATCATAAATAAATTCATAATATCTCATTTCCTTATATCACTGCGGGAGCCTTCACATTTAATTTTAAAGAAAAATATTTTTCCCGAAATAGCATCCCGCGTTTTAGCCACCCTTATCACATTGCATGACTTCTAGCAGTTCCCCTACTAGCCAAGCGTATCAAGCCAACCTTATTTCACCGCATACGTTTCAACACCCCGACCTTATACAATCGCATGCGTATCAATATTACAATATATCCCAATTTGCACCTCAAGTGCCCAAATAATTTAATTTGCCAAAATAAATAACATCAACAATACTTTCCACAAGAGGGAGCTCACAGCTCAATCACAATGAGTACAAAATCTCATAAAATATTCGGGAATAAATAACTCAGCAAAAATAATATTTAAAAAAATTTAATACATTGCCTCAGTTCCAAATTTAAAATATCAAATACTTCATATTAATAATATTTAAATTAAAGAAATTCCACCTTCAAATAATGCACATAATAAAAGAAATCAAGTTTCAGCTAAACAGGTAAAAACAATTAGCAGGAGAAAGTCAAGCAAATTTAAAGTATATAAATCAGATCAATGATGGAGAATATAATAAGATTTAATAATTTAATTAATATGCAATAGTGATCTACACAATTTATAAGCATAATCTTTCACATTTAGCCCGTGTACACACTCGTCACCTCGTGTACATGACTTTCATCACATTAAAATTATCACATCAATACCAATCCTAGGGGAAATTTTCCCCACACCAGGTTAGACAAGTCACTTACCTCGACTTGCTCCAATTAATCCACTAGTAGGTCTTTTCCTCGATTATCCAACTCTGAATGCCTCGAATCTAGCCAAAATAATTCAATACAATCTACAAAAATTATAGGAATTAATTTCATAAGCAAATACTACATTTTTCAATAAAAATCCGAATTTAACTCAACAATCGCTCGTGGGGCCCACATCTCGGAATCTAGCGAAACTCACAAAATCCGGTAACCCATTCAATTACGAGTCCAACCATACCAGTTTCACTCAAATCCGACTCTGAATCGACACCGAAATCTCAAAAATTCATTTCTATGAGATTTCTAAAATTTTCCCAAATTTCAATCTCAAAACACTAATTAAATGGTGAAATCAATGATATATTCGTGTATATTGACCAAATCCGAGTTAGGATTACTTACCCAAATGTTCTTTCTTTGAAAATCTATCAAAAGTCGCCTCTCCTCAAGCTCCGATTCGTAAAAAATGGCAAATGGGACGAAGTCCCCAGTTTTATAATTTTGTCCAGGCAGCCCTCGGTACTGCCTCGATCATGGCTTCGATCATGGCCCTCGATCCTGGGCCTCGATCCTGACATTCGATCCTGGGCAATGATCATCGCTTCGATCATGGCCCTCGATCTTGGCCTTCGATCATGGCCCTCTATTCTGGCCTTCGATCATGGCCCTCGATTCTGAGCCTTCGATCATGGCCCTTGATCTTAAGCCTCGACCATGGCCCTCGATCCCGAGCCTCGACCATGGCCCTCGATCCTGAGCCTCGACCCTGGCTTCGATCCTGGCCCTCAACCCTGGCCCTCGATCCTGACCTTCGACCCTTGGCTCGATTTCTGGGCTTCGATCCTGGGCTCGATTTCAGCATTTCCAGTAGAAGGAAATTGCAGCAGCTGTTTAAGTCCAACTTTCGATTTGTTAACCATCCAAAACTCACCCGAGGCCCCCGGGACCTCAACCAAACAAGTCTTAAAACATCATACGAACTTATTTGAAACCTCAAATCACATCAAACAACACTAAAATCACAATTCACACCCCAATTCAAGCTTGATAAAACTTAAGAATTTCCAACTTCTACATTCGATGTCGAAACCTACCAAATCAAGTCCGATTTACCTCAAATTTTGCACACAAGTCATAAATGATATAACGTAGCTATGAAAATTTTCTGAACTGGATTTCGAACCGATATCAAAAAGTTAACTCTCCGGTCAAACTTCCAAACTTAAATTTCTATTTTAGCCATTTGAAGCCTATTTTAACTACGGACTTCCAATAAAATTTCGAACATGCCCCTAAGTCTAAAATCACCATACGGAGCTGTTGGAATCATCAAAACTCTATTCCGGGGTCGTTTGCATATAAGTCGACATCCGGTAACTATTTGAACTTAAGCTTTAAAACTTGGAACTATGTTTTCCAATTCATTCCAAAACCTCACCGGACCCGAAACGACTACCCCCGACAAGTTACATAACAGTTATAAAGCACAGAATGAGCAGTAAATAGGGGAGTAGGGCTATAACTATTTAAAACGATTGGCCGGGTCGTTACACTCGATAATCTCCAACAGATAAAAACTTCGAGAATTAGCAACCGCCATGTCCAGAAGTACCTGGATCTGCACACGAGGTGCAGGGTGTAGTATGAGTACAACCAATGCAGCAAGTAATAATACTAAATAAAGAAATGAAAGTAGTGACGAGCTTCACAACTAAGTCTAATTACAGTAATTTCCAACATAAGAAGGTAGGCATGCTTTAAAGTTAAACATTTAAAACTCAAACAGTAATTTCATATCAAATTCGACTGAAATAGAAGATAATGTCTTTCAGAAATTTTCCCAAACAGTGATATATGACAACTGAAGTGCAGTAATAATGAAATCAATGCATCATATCAGAGTAACAGTCACTCAGTCTTCCCATTCACTCCAACCTCACAATCACTCTTTCCTAACATTCACTCATTCCTCTCAATCACTCAGCACTCGTCACTCGGCACTCGCACTCAGTAGGTGCCTGTGCTCACTAGGGGTGTGTACAGACACCGGAGGGGCTCCTTCAGCCCAACTGCTATAACAAGCCAATCATGGCATAAATCAATAAAACATGTTGCGGTGTACAGCCCGATCCCATAAATATCCTCACAATTAAGCCCTCGGCCTCACTCAGTCATCAACCTTTCCAGTCTCTCGGGCTCTCACAAATCATGATAAGCAGCCCAAACAACAATGATATGACACATCAATAATGAACAATAGAGACTAGGATGTAATATGCAAGTAAAACTGTGACTGAGTACAAAACAGTAATTTAACAGATAATTCAACATGTACACGACCTTTGTGGGTCCCAACAGTGTCAACACATGTTTTAATCATGATTTAAAGTTTAATTTCTCTAACACGTGGAAAAATGTACGGATATCAACAGATTATTCAACTACAAAGTTCCATGGAATTTACCAAGTCACAATTCCTATGGTGCACACCCAAACGCCCAACACTTAGCAGGTGCGTCACCTCAAAACCAATCACATAACACATAATTCGGGGTTTCATATCCTCAGGACCAAATTTAGAACTGTTACTTACCTCAGACTGCGTAATTCTTTATTCTGCAATATCTTTGCCTCGCGAATCGACCTCCAAACGCCTCTAATCTAGCCACAAATAATTCGATTAAGTCAAAACAAATTATAGGAATAAATTCCATATGAAAATACTAATTTTCCAACAAAATCCGAAATTTCACCCAGAACTTGCCCGTGGGGCCCACGTCTCGGAACCCGACAAAAGTTACAAAATATGAACGCCCATTCAACCACGAGTCCAACCATACAAATTTTACCAAATTCCGACATCAACTCGACCCTCAAATCTTCAAATTAAACCAAGAGGGTTTGCTAAATTTTCCAACTTAATTCACCAATTAAATGTTAAAAATACCATGGATTCGTGTAATTTGATCAGTATTGAGTTAAGAACACTTACCCCGTTGTCCAGGCGTTTCTTCTTCATGAACATAGCTCCCTCGCGTTCGCAAAGCACATTTTTATGATGCCCGAATTTCTTCTTCGCGAACGCGAGCCTGGTCTCGCTAACGCGAAGACCAATTTCCCCCAGGCCGACTTTCCCTTTCGCGAACGCGAGGCCTCGATTGCGAACACATAGCTTTGCCCCTCATCCCTTCGCGACTGCATGCCCTCGGTCGCCAACATGAAGCACAAAATGGGCTAGTCCAAATTTCCTCTTCGCGAACGCGAGATTCCTCTCGCGAATGCGATGAAGGAAATCAGATACAGGCATCAGAAAATTCCAGCAGTTGTTTAAAGTCCAAATGTTTATCCGTTAACCATCCGAAACTCACCGTAGGCCCCCGGGACGTCAACCAAATGCACCAACAAGTCCTAAAATATCATACAAACTTGGTCGAACCCTCAAATTACATCAAACAATGCTAAAATCACAAATCACACCCCAATTCAAGCTCAACGAAAACTAATGAATTCCAACTTCTACATTCGACGCCGAAACCTATCAAATCAAGTCCGATTGACCTTTATTTTGGCACACAAGTCATAAATGACATAACGGAGGTATTCCAATTTTCAGAATCGGATTCCGGTCCCGATATCAAAAATTCAACTCCACGGTCAAACTTTCAAACTAAAAGTTTTATTTTAGCCATTTCAAGCCTAATTTAGCTACGGACTTCCAAATACTTTACCGTACACGCTCCTAAGTCCAAAATTATCAGACGGGGCTATTAGAACAATCAAAATTCTATTCCCGGGTCTTTTACACATAAGCCAATATCTTGTCAACCTTTTCAACTTAAGTTTTCATTTTGAAGACTAAGTGTCTCAATTCATTTCAAAACCTCACCGGACTCGAACCAATTACCCCGGCAAGTCTCATAACAATTTTAAAGCATAAATTGGGCAGTAAATGGGGGAATGGGGTTGCAATACTCAAAATGACCGTCCGGGGTCGTTACATTCTCCCCCTCTTAAACAAACGCTCGACCTTGAACGGGTTTAGAATATGTATGGATATTTACTCCGCATCTCCATCTCAATCTCTCAGGTAGCTTATCCGACCGGCTGGCCTCTTCACTATACTTTCACTGAAGCTATATTCTTTGATCTCAGCTTTCGAATCTGCCGGTCTAAAATGGCCATCGGCTCCACATCATAAGTCAAATTACCATCCAACTGCATTGTGCTGAAATCCAAAACATGAGACGGATCCCCGACATACTTCCTGAGCATAGATACATGAAACACTGGATGAACACCCGATAGACTAGGAGGCAATACCAGTTCATAAGCCACCTCTCCAATCTTCTTAAGTACTTCAAAAGGCCCAATATACTGAGGGCTCAACTTGCCCTTCTTCCCGAACCTCAACACACCCTTCGTGGATGAAACCTTGAGCAGAACCTTCTCCCCAACCATGTAAGCAACATCACGGACCTTCCTGTTGGCATAACTCCTCTGTCTAGACTGCGCCATGCGAAGCCGCTCCTGAATTAATTTAACCTTCTCCAAAGCATCCTGAACCAAATCAGTACCCAATATCCTAGCTTTACCGGCTCAAACCAACCCACCGGAGACCGACACCATCTCCCATATAAAGCCTCATACAGAGCCATCTAAATGCTGAATTGGTAGCTGTTATTGTAAGCAAAGTCTGCCAGTGGCAGAAATTGATCCTAGGAACTAACAAAATCAATGACACAAGCACGTAACATATCCTCTAATATATGAATAGTGCGCTCGGACTATCCATCCGTCTGAGGGTGAAATGTTGTACTCAGCTGAACCTGTGTACCTAATTTTCGCTGCACTGCTCTCCAAAACTGTGATGTGAATTGTGTGCCCCGATCTGAAATGATGGACACTGGCACACCATGAAGGCGAACAATCTCACGGATATAAATCTCAACCGCTCCGAAGAATAAGTAGTACCGATTGGAATAAAATGCACGGACTTGGTC
Source organism: Nicotiana tabacum (assembly GCF_000715075.1). Lineage (NCBI taxonomy): Eukaryota > Viridiplantae > Streptophyta > Magnoliopsida > Solanales > Solanaceae > Nicotiana > Nicotiana tabacum. The sequence continues at coordinate 121,447,825 of NC_134081.1, forward strand.
AACCGATCTACAATTACCTAAATAACATCAAAATTCCTCAAAGTCCGTGGGAGTCCAACTACGAAATCCATGGTGATACGCTCCCACTTATTTTCCGGAATTTCAAGTCTCTGAAGCAATCCTCCCGGTTTCTGATGCTCGTACTTCACCTGTTAACAATTTAAACACCGAGCTACAAACCCAACTATATCTTTCTTTATTCTCCTCCACCAATAGTGCTGCCTCAAATCCTGATACATCTTTGTGGTACCTGGATGAATGGAGTATCGTGAACTGTGAGCCTCTTGGAGAATCAGCTCACGCAAACCATCTACATTAGGCACACATAGCCTGCCATGCATCTGTAATACACCGTCATCCCTAATAGTGACTTCCTTGGCATCATCGTGCTGAACCGTGTCCTTAAGGACAAGCAGATGGGGGTCATCATACTGACACTCTCTGATACGATCATAAAGAGAATACCGAAAAACCACACAAGCCAAAACTCGGCTCGGCTCGAAAATATCCAATCTGACAAACTAGTTGGCCAAGGCCTGAACATCCAAGGCTAAAGGCCTTTCTGCTACCGAAAAGTATGCTAAGCTGCCCAAACTCTCTGCCTTACGACTCAAGGCATCGACCACCATATTGGCTTTTTCGGGATGATAGAGAATGGTGATATCATAATACTTAAGCAACTCCAACCACCTTCGTTGTCGCAAATTAAGATCTTGTTGTTTAAACAGATGTTGTAGACTCCGGTGATCGATATAAACCTCATAATAGACACCGTACAAATAATGCCGCCTAAACTTTAAGGCATGAACAATAGCTGCTAACTCAAGGTTGTGGACCGGATAATTCTTCTCATGTACCTTTAACTTTCTGCGCCGAGACCAATACGCAACGCATCACAACACACAGTATAAGACCCTAAACTTATAGGCAACACCAATACTGGGGCTGTAGTCAAAGCTGTCTTGAGCTTCTGAAAGCTCTCTTCACACTCATCTGACCACCTAAATGGAGTACCTTTCTGGGTCAATTTAGTCAATGGTGATGCAATAGACGAGAAACCCTCCACAAAGCGACAATAATAACCGGCCAAGGCGAGAAAACTCCGAATCTCAGTAACTGAAGATGGCCTGGGCCAACTCTGAACTGCCTCTATCTTCTTAGGATCTACTTTAATTCCTTCATTGGACACTATGTGTCCCAAGAATGCCACTGAACTAATCCAGAACTCACACTTAGAGAATTTAGCATAGAGTCTCTCCTCTCTCAGCCTCTCCAATATAATACCGAAGTGTTGTGTATGCTCCTTTTGGCTACGTGAGTACACCGAGATATCATCGATAAATACCACAATAAATGAATCAAGATACAGTTGGAATACACTATTCATCAAGTGCATAAATGTTGTTGGGTCGTTGGTCAGCCCAAAAGACATAACGAGAAATTCATAGTGACCATAACGGATCCTGAATGCCGTCTTTAGAATATCTGAATCCCGAATTTTCAACTGGTGATACCCGGATCTCAAATGAATTTTGGAGAATACCCTTCCTCCCTGAAGCTGGTCAAATAAATCATCAATACGCGGCAAAGGATATTTGTTCTTGATTGTAACTTTGTTCAACTGCCTGTAGTCGATGCACATCCGTATAGTACCATCTTTCTTTTTCACAAACAGAACTAGTGGATCCCAATGCGACACACTAGGCCTAATAAACCCCTTATCAAGAAGTTCCTGAAGTTGCTCTTTCAATTCTTTCAATTCAGCTGGTGCCATACGATACGAAGGAATAGAAATGGGATGAGTACCCGACACCAAGTTAATACCGAAATAAATATCCCTGTCGGGTGGCATACCTAGCAGGTCTACAGGAAATACATCCGGAAAGTCTCGCACGACCAGTACTAAATCAATAATAGGAGTATCCGCATCAACATCTCTCACAAAGGCCAAATATGACATACACCCCTTCCCAACCATACGTTGGGATTTCAAATAAGAAATAACTCTGCCGGGAACATAATCTAGAGAACCTCTCCATTCGACCTTCGGCAACCCCAGCATCGCCAATGTCATGGTTTTTGCGTGACAGTCCAGAATAGCATGACATAGAGACAACCAATCCATACCCTGGATTACATCAAAATCAACCATACTGCGCAATAAGAGATCAACTCTAGTCTCCAGTCCCCCAATAGTTACCACACATGACCGATACACACGGTCCACAATAATAGTATCGCCCACTGGCGTAGATACACGAACATGTGAAACTAAGGACTCACGTGGTATATCTAGATAATGAGTAAAATATGATTATACATACGAATAAGTAGAACGAGGGTCAAATAATATAGAAGCTTCCCTGTGGCACACTGAGACAATACATGTGATCACTGCATCTGAGGCAATGGCTTCTGTCCTGGTAGGAAAAATATAGAATCGGGCCTGATCGCCACCTGATCGGCCTCTACCTCTTGGGCGACCCCAAGCTGGCTGATCCCCGCCTCGAGCTGGCTGGGCGGGTGGCGAAGTTACTGGTGCTGAAGTCGTAGTCTGACTCCTCTGCTATACTGGATCTCCCAGGAGATGAGGACATTACCTCCACATATTCCCAAACTCCCCTCACTCAAAGCAACTCCCCGGTACTGGTGGTGGTAAGGACTGAATCGGTCCCCAAGAACCAGAATAACTGCTAGAAGCACCCGGCGCAAATGAACCCTCAATTGAAGGGGCACGGACCGAACTCTGGGATAGAAGGGCACTAAGAGATGAGTGGCCCTGATGAGAACTGTATAAACCATGATTGGATGATGCACCGCAGTGAACTGGACGACCCGTCTGAGTGTGTCTGTAAGGACGACCCCTGCCGTGGTAAAACTGACCCCCTGAAGGAACACCGCTGAAACCACCCGATCCACGAGGCCTCTTGGCCTCTCTCTCTCCACGCTCCTAGCTAGGGACCATCTCTATCTGCCGATCAATGTCAACCACCTTGTCAAAAGTAGCACCAGATACCCTCTCCCTAGTCATAAGTAATCGTAGCTGATATGTGAGGCCATCAATGAACATCCTAATACTCTCCCTATCAGTGGGAACCAACCAAACTGCATGACGAGCCAACTCAAAAAATCTCATCTCGTACTGCATCACAGATATGCCATCCTAACGTAACTTCTTAAACTGTCTGCGCAGCTCCTCTCTACGAGACTGCAGTACGAACTTCTCCAAAAAGAGAATGGAGAACTCCTGACATGTAAGTTGTACTGCACCGACCGGCCTGAGCCTCTCATAATCCTCCCACCATCTAAAGGCAGCCCCAGAAAACTGAAAGGTAGTGAACAAGACCCCATTGGTCTACAAAATACCCGTTGTCCGAAGCATCTGCTGGCATTTATCCATAAATCCCTGAGTATCCTCTGACTTAGCACCACTAAATGATGGAGGTTGAAGCCTCCCAAATATCTCAAGTCTCCTCTGCTCATCATCAACCATAAAAGGGACTACCGGGGCCTGAGTAGCTACAGCCGGTTGGGCTGGTAGTGCCCCCGGTATCTGAAGTCCCTGCATTACCTACTCTGGAGTATGGGCAACATGGGTATAAGTACCACCCCTAGCCTGAGAAGTTGCTGGTGCGGCCTGAGCCAAAACCACCTGAGCAAGGCTAGTGCAAACTATCAATATCTATGCTAGAGCCACTTGAAGGGTTGATTCACAATAGGTGCAGCTGGTGCCTGAGCTGGTCCCCCCGACTCAACTATATCTGGAATTGGCTCCTGATCTAGAGCAACTGGTGGTGCTACAGGTACTGCTCCAACTGATGTACGAGCTACACCTCGACCTCTACCTTGGCCCCAGCCTCTACCACGACCCCAACCTCTCGCGGCCCTAACTGGTGGAACTGGCGGTTGACCGTCCGATCCGGTAGTACGTGTCCTTACCATCTATGAGAGAATAGAATAACAGAAATATAGTTTCCGGAATCAACAAATTCGCATGACAGAATACAAGAAAGTGAAATTTTACTAAGGGTTCGACAACCTCTCGAAGATAAGTACAGACGTCTCTGTATCGATCTGCAAGACTCTACTAAACCTGCTCATGACTCGTGAAACCTATGTAACCTAGGCTCTGATACCAACTTGTCACGACCCAAAATCCTAACCTGTCGTGATGGCGCCTATCTGAATACTAAGCAAGACGACAACCTCAATAAACCACAATTTCATTTAAGTTTGAAAACATAATATTTAAAGTTAATACAAAAATCTCATTAATACCGATATAAGTCACTCCCAAAACCCGGTGTGACTGAGTACATGAGCATCTAAATGATAACAAAGTCTGACTGCTAAAAACACTATCAAGCAGTTACCTCGATAATCTCCAACAGATAAAAACTCCGAGAACTAGCAACCGCCATATCCAGAAGTACCTGGATCTGCACATGAGGTGCAGGGTGTAGTATGAGTATAACCAACTCAGCAAGTAACAATACTAAATAAAGAACTGAAAGTAGTGACGAGCTTCATAGCTAAGTCCAATTACAGTAATTCCCAACATAAGAAAGTAGGCATGCTTTCAAGTTCAACATTTAAAACTCAAACATTAATTTCATATCAAATTAGACTGAAATAGAAGATAATGTTTTTCAGGAATTTTCCAAAACAGTGATATATGATAACTGAAGTGCAGCAATAATGAAATCAATGCATCCTCTCAGAGTAACAATCACTGAGTCCTCCCATTCACTCCAACCTCACAATCACTCTTTCCTCACGGTCACTTATTCCTCTCAATCACTCAGCACTCGGCACTCGCACTCAGTAGGTACCTGCGCTCACTAGGGGTGTGTACAGACTTTGGAGGGGCTCCTTCAGCCCAAGCGCTATAACAAGCCAATCATGGCATAAATCAATAAAACATGTTGCGGTGTGCATCTCGATCCAATATCCTCACAATTAGGCCCTCGGCCTCACTCAGTCATCAACCTCTCCAGTCTCTCGGGCTATCGGAAATCATGATAAGCAACCCAAACAAAAATGATATGATGCATCAATAATGAACAATAGAGACTGGGATGTAATATGCAACTAAAACCGTGACTGAGTACATAATAGTAATTTAACAGATAATTCAACATGTACATGACCTCTGTGGGTCCAAATAGTGTCACCACATGGTTTAATCATGATTTATAGTTCAATTTTTCTAATAGGTGGAAAAATGTATGGATATAAATAGATTATTCAACTACACAGTTCCATGGAATTGACCAAGTCATAATTCCTACGGTGCACGCCTACACGCCCGTCACTTAGCATGTGCGTCACCTCAAAACCAATCACATAACACATAATCCGGGTTTCATACCCTCATGACCAAATTTAGAACTATTACTTACCTCAAACCGCATAATTCTTTATTCTATAATGCCTTTGCCTCGTGAATCGGCCTGCAAACGCCTCAAATCTAGCCATAAATTATTCGATTTAGTCAAGACATTTTATAGGAATAAATTTCATATAAAAATACTAATTTTCTAACAAAATTCAAAATTTCACCCAAATATCGCATGTGGGGGCCACATCTCGGAACCTGACAAACGTTACAAAATATGAACGCTCATTCAACCACGAGTCCAACCAAAAAGATTTTACCAAATTCTGACATCAACTCGACCCTCAAATCTTCAAATTAAACCAAGAGGGTTTTCTGAATTTTCCAAGTTAATTCACCTATTAAATGTTAAAAACAACCATGGATTCGGGTAATTTGACCAATTTCTTCTTCGCAAACACAAGCCTAGTCTCGTGAATGCAAAGACCAATTTCCCCCAGGCCAGCTTTCCCTTTCGCGAGCGTGAGGCCTCGATCGCGAACACGTAGCTTTGCCCCTCAACCCTTCGTGAATGCGTGACCTCAGTCGTGAACGCGAAGCACAAAATGGTCCAGTACAAATTTCCTCTTCGCGAACGCGAGACTCCTCTCGCGAATGAGATGAATGAAACCAGATACAGGCATCAGAAAATTCCAGCAGTTGTTTAAGTCTAAATTTTGATCCGTTAACCATCCGAAACTCGTCCGAGACCCCTGGGACCTCAACCAAATACACCAACAAGTCCTAAAACATCATACAAACGTCGTCGAAACATCAGATTACATCAAACAACTCTAAAATCACAAATCACACCCCCAATTCAAGCTTCACGAAAACTAACGAATTTTAACTTCTACATTTGACGCCGAAACCTATCAAATCAAGTCTGATTGACTTCAAATTTTGCACACAAGTCATAAATGACATAACAGAGGTATTCTAATTTTCAGAATCGGATTCCGGCCCCGATATCAAAAAGTCAACTCCCCGGTCAAACTTCCAAACATAAATTTCTATTTTAGCCATTTCAAACCTAATTTAGCTACGGACTTCCAAATAATTTTTTGGATACGCTCATAAGACCAAAATCATCATACAGAGCTATTGAAACCATCAAAATTTCATTCCGGGGTCGTTTACACATAAGCCAACATCCGGAGAACCTTTTCAACTTAAGTTTTTATTTTGGAGACTAAGTATCTCAATTCATTTCAAAACCTCACCGGACCCGAACCAATTACCCCGGCAAGTCTCATAAAACTATAAAGCACAAATTGAGCAGTAAAGGGGGAAACGATATTGTAAAACTCAAAATGACCGGTCGGGTCGTTCCACCGAGGGGCTCGGGTGAGTTTCAGATGGTCTATGGAGTGATTTTTGGACTTAGGCTATTGTTGGTTTTTGGGTCTTTTGATGTTTGGTGCATCATTCTTCGCGATCGCGAAGCTACTCCCGCGATCGCGAAGCTACTCTCGCGATCGCGAAGAGTAACCTGGGATGGGGTGGATTTTCCTCCACGGGAACATGAAGCAATTGTGGGATCACCTTTCGCGAACGCGATGAGTAAGGGGTCTGGGAGAGGAGCAGAGGTTTGTTCTAACGCGATCTCAGGCTCGCAAATGCGATGGCTAGGAGGGACAGACCATCGCGAACATGTGCAACCCCTCGCGAACGCGAAGACCTTTGGTTGTTGCTGCTTCGCGATCGCGTCAGGTGTCTCGCGAATGCGATGAACACCTGATGCCCAGTCTTTTAAACTTCTAAAAATCAAGATATTCTATATTTTTCACTATCTTCACATTAGAGCTCGGCCTAGAGCCGATTTTGAAGAGAAATTTCATCCCCACTTCGTAGGTTAGTATACTTTAACTCATTTTCTTCCATTTCCATCAACACCCATTGATTTCTAACCTTAATTTATGCTCCTTCATAGTAGAAAATTAGGGATTTGGGTAGAATTGAGAGTTTTTGTAAAATTGAGATTTAGACCTCAAATCAAGGTTGAATTTCGAAACTAATCGCATAATCGGGCTCGGGGATGAATGGGTAATATAATGACCCGATCGGTCATTTTGAGAGTAATAGCCCCAATACCCTATTACTATTTTCCTCGTATCCTTTTCTGCTTAAGTGACTTTGCCGGGAGGTTTTGTTTTGGTTTCGGAGTATTTTGGGATACTTAGTCCCTAAAACGGAAGCTTAAGTCTTAAGATTTTGATCGTAGTCGGAACTGTGTAAAGACTACTCCGGAATGAAATTTTGTCGGTTCCGTTAGCTCTGTTGGGTAATTTTGGACTTAGGAGAGTGTCCGGATTGTGTTTTGGAGGTCTGTAGCTCATTTAGGCTTGAAATGGCAAAAGTCGAATTTCTAGAGTTTTGGACTGGTAGTGAAATTTTTGATATCGGGGTCGGAATCCGATTCCAGAAGTTGGAGTAGGTCCGTAATGTTAAATATGACTTGTGTGCAAAATGTGGGGTCAATCGGACGTCGTTTGATAGGTCGACATCGGTTGTCGAATTTGGAAAATTCTAAGTTCTTTAAGTTTGAATCGGAGGTTGATTTGTGATATTAGCATTGTTTGGGGTCGTTTGAGGACTCGATTAAATTTGTATAATGTTTTAGCATTGGTTGGTATGTTTGGTTGAGGTCCCAGGTGCCTCAGGTATGTTTCGGATGCTCAACAGATTGAAATTTTGACTTAGGCCAATTGCTGAGTTGCTGGTTCCTGATATTTTCGCACCTGCGGAGGGGAGACCGCAGGTGCAGACTAGGGTCGCAGGTGTGAAGAAGGTTTTGCATCTGCGATGCCGGAGAAGCACTCCAGGACCCGCAGAAACAGAAAAGATCGCAGAAGCGTACAAAGGTCCGCAGGTGCGCACACGCAGGTACGACCCCTTGATCGCAGAAGCGGACTCTGAGTTTCAAGTCATTTCCATACCTTCGATGGATTTTCCGCAGGTGTGGCACCACAGATGCGAAAAAGGTTCGCAGATGCGATTTGACTGGCAGAAAAAGGGGCCAAATCGAGGGTTTGATTCATTTCTTCATTTTTGGACTTAGGAGCTCGGGAATTGGGGATTTTTCGAGGGATTTTCAGAGAGAGCTTTGGAGTAACGATTCCTAACTCATTTTTTGTTGTATTTCATTAATCTATAGTTGTTTCCTCCATTTAATTTCGGATTTGGATTGAAAAGTTGGAAAAATGGGAGAAGAGTTCCTTAACCGAATTTCTCAGTTTTGATTGGGATTTAGACATCGGGTTTGGATAATTTTTGTACGAGTGAACTCATGAGTGAATGGGTGTTCGTATTTTATGACTTTTAGCCGATTTCGAGACGTGGGCCCGGGCCGACTTTTTAGGGCGGATTTCGGAATTTTTGTTAAAGTATTGATTTCATTAATAAGATGAGTCTATTATGGTTGTATTTATGATATGTAATTTCTTTTGGCTAGATTTAGGCTATTCGGAGCCGGATATTCATGGAAAAGGCATTGTGACTGATTGATTGAGCTTGGTTCGAGGTAAGTGGTTTGCCTAACCTTGTGTGGGGGAAATCCCCTTAGGATTTGGTACTATTTTGATATGTGAGAACCGTGTATGTGAGGTGACGAGTACGTACACGGGCTAATTTTTGTAAAAACCCGATTTCTACTAAGTAATAACCTATTTTTCCTTCTTAATTGAGCCTTATCAACATGTGTAGTACCCTGCTAGACTAAAATAGCATGCCTACTTGACTTAATTGTTTATCTGAATTCCGTGCAGCATGTTTAGTGGATTTTCCTATTTTTCCTTTACTTGTACTTAGTCTAATTTGTAAGCTTTCGTGTTGTAGTTTTCGAGTTCTATTGTTTGAGCTGCATATTTACTTTGGGACTACGAAATGGTATTCCGGTAGGTCCCCCTGTTCTTCATACTCACTTTGGGACTACGAAACCGTATTCTAGTAGATCCCCCTGTTCTGCACATTTACTTTAGGATTACAGAACGGTATTCCGGTAGATCCCTCTGCACATTTACGTTTGGGACTACAAGACGGTATCTCGGGAGATCCCCTATTGTATTCCTGTGTACTGAGTTATTACCTTCTATGAATTCTTTCTTGTTAAATTTCAGTCTTTATTTTACTGTAATATTTCATTCTTGCCTTGCTTTATTATTATTTATACCAGTAGGGTCCTGACCTGACTTTGTCACTACTCGACCGAGGTTAGGCTTGGCATTTATTGGGTACCGATGGTGGTATACTCATGCTACTCTTCTGTACATGTTTCCGTGTGCAGATCCAGGTGCTCCTTATCAGCCGCACTATCAGTGAGCCGGGACAGCTTTGGAGACTTCAAGGTATATTTGTTGCGTCCGCAGACCTCGGAGTCCCCTTCTACTCTTCCCCATGTCCATTATCTTTTGTATTTTGCTTTTGATAGACTCTGATGTATAGAGATACTAGATTTTTCCTTTCAGTAGTTTGTGATTCACGATATTCCGTATTTTGGGATTTTCTGTGTATTTTTGAATAGTTGGTTATTGTACATGCCAAATGGCATGGTACCCAGTTATGTTACTATTACTACAGTTAGTTGTTAAATTTATGTTTTTATTTTATTATTCTGCAAATGTTAGGCTTTCCTAGTCGTAGAGACTAGGTGCCATCATGACGTGATACTGAGGGGAAATTGGGTCGTGATAAGTTGGTATCAAAGCTCTAGGTTCATAGGTGTCGTGAGTCACAAGTCGGTTTATTAGAGTCTCGCTGATCGGTACGGAGATGTATGTACGTATCTTCGGGAGGCTATGGAACTGTTAGGAAAAAACATCACTACTTTGATTCCCTGTCGTGTGAAAAATTGTGCGAAAAATTTCTAAACTTATGTATTTTATTCTCTCACAGATGGTGAGGACACGTAAAGGCGGATCTGATGACCAGGAACCCGCGCCCCCTGCTAGAGTCGCGAGAGGTCGGGGTCAAGGTAGAGGCCGAGGACGTCCACGTGGTGTAGCCAGAACACCCAGACGAGATTCTACAGAGGAGCCCCCAGTAACTCTAGCTGGAGGGCAGACACCGGAGGTACCTGTTTCTGCACCAGCCTTCCAGGAGACTCTAGCCCAATTTCTGAGCTTGTTCAGCACCTTAGCTTAGGCTGGTTTGATTCCACTTGCTCCTGCCACATCTCAGGCCGGGGGAGGAGCACAGACTCCAGTCGCCGGTACTCCAGAGCAGTGGGTTCAGGTTGACCAGGTTCCAGAGATTGTACCAATGCAGCCGATAGCTCTAGCTCAGCTCGAGGTTAGAGTAGCATCTTCTGAGGTGGAGCAGCTCAGACTTGAGAAGTACAAGAAGTACCACCCACCTACCTTCAGTGGATTGGCTACAGATGATGCTCGGGGTTTTCTAGAGGAGTTTCATCGTATTCTCCATACTATGGGCGTAGCGGAGACAAGTGGGGTTTCTTTTACTACATTCCAGCTTAGAGGAACATCCTATTAGTGGTGACGTGCTTATGATTTGAGTAGTCTGGCTGAGGTAGCTTCACTTACATGGACTTAGTTCTTAGATATGTTTTTGAGAGAGTATGTCCCTCAGAGCCTCAGGGACTCATGGTGCGCGGAGTTTGAGCAGCTGCGCCAGAGTGCTATGACTGTGTCAGAATATGCAGTTCACTTCAGTGATTTGGCCCAACATGCACCGGCCTTGGTTGCCACTGTTTGAGAGAGGGCTCGACGGTTTATTGAGGGACTCCACCCCAGCATCCGGATTAGTATGGCTAGGGAGTTGGAGATGGATATTTCTTATCAGCAGGTTGTGAGTATCGCCAGGAGATTGGAGGGCATGCTTGCCCGGGATAGAAAGGAGAGAGAGGCCAAGAGGTCTCGAGAGACTGGTTCTTATTCTGGTGCTCGTGTCTCAGCGGCTCGCAATGGTAGGGGTTATGTGAGCCACCCCGTTCATTCAACTCTTCCAGCCGCCAGTGGTGTTCCAGCCCCTTCTAGGCCCCAAAAGCCTTATTATGCACCGCCAGTATCTAGTGTGCCTCCTGCATGAGGTGTTCCTAGCAGCCAGTCCACCAGACCTGGCCCAAGCTAGTCACAGCAGCCACGCCCTCCCAGAGCTTGTTTTGAGTATGGCAACACTCGCCATATGGTGAGGGATTGTCCCAGATTTAGGAGGGGTGCACCTCCATAGACTTCTCAGCCACAACATGCTCCACCGGGTCCTCACACTATGATTACAGCACCATCTACCACCCCACCTGCTCAGCCAGCTCGAGGTGGAGGTCGGGGAGGTAGAGGTCGCCCTAGAGGGGGAGGTCAGGCCAGATATTATGCCCTTCCTGCTCGTACAGAGGCAGTCGCTTCTGATTCTGTCATTACAGGTATTGTCCCGATCTGTCATAGAGATGAGTCGGTATTATTTGACCGAGGCTCTACATATTCTTATGTGTCCTCTTATTTTGCCCCGTATTTGGGCATGTCTCGGGATTCGTTGAGTTCCCCATGTTTATGTGTCTACTCCTGTGGGAGATGCTCTTGTTATGGACCGCGTGTTTCAGTCATGTTTGATTGCTCTTAGTGGTTTTGAGATCAGAGCCGATTTATTATTGCCCATCATGGTGGACTTTGATATTATTTTGGGCAGGGACTGGTTGTCACCCCATTATGCTATTCTTGATTGTCACGCTAAGACCGTGACGCTGGCTATGCTAGGATTACCGCGATTAGAGTGGAGAGGTACCATAGAGTATACTCCCAGCAGAGTTATTTGATTTCTTAAAGCTTAACGAATGGTTGAGAAGGGGTGTGACGCGTATCTAGCTTATGTGTGAGATGTCAGTATTGATACCCCTACAATTGAGTCAGTCTCAGTAGTGAGGGATTTTCCAGATGTGTTTCCAGCTGATCTTCCGGGCATGCTGCCTGACAGAGATATTGATTTAGGCATTGATTTTTTGCCGGGCACTCAGCCCATCTCTATTCCTACATATCATATGGCTCCTCCTAAATTAAAGGAGTTGAAGGATCAGTTATAGGAATTTCTTGATAAGGGCTTCATTCGGCCCAATGTGTCACCTTGGGGTGCTCCTGTCTTATTTGTGAAGAAGAAGGATGGTTCTATGCGGATGTGTATTGATTACCGCTAGTTGAACAAAGTCACAGTGAAGAACAGGTATCCTTTGCCTCGTATTGATGACATATTTGATCAGTTACAGGGTGCCAAAGTGTTTTCCAAGATTGACTTGCGTTCAGGCTATCATCAGTTGAAGATTCGGGAGTTAGCTATCCCGAAGACTGCTTTCAGGACTCAGTATGGCTACTACGAGTTCTTTGTGATGTCATTTGGGCTAACCAATGCCCCAACAGCCTTTATGGACTTGATGCACAGTGTGTTCCGGCCCTATATTGATTCTTTCGTCTTCGTATTCATTGACGGCATTCTAATGTATTCCCGAACTCGGGAGGATCATAAGCAGCACCTGAGGACAGTGCTTCAGGCTTTGAGATAAAAGAAGTTATATGAAAAGTTCTCAAAATGTGAGTTCTGGTTAGATTTTGTGGCATTCTTGGGTCATATTATGTCAAGTGAGGGGATCAAGGTGGATCCGAAGAAGGTGGAAGTAGTGCAGAGTTGGCCCAGACCGTCCTCAACTACAGAAATCCGGAGCTTCCTTGGTTTGGCGGGGTATTACTGTCGGTTTGTTGAGGGATTTTCATCTATTGCAGCGCCTATGACCAGGCTGACCCAGAAGGGTGCTCCGTTCAGGTAGACAGAGGAGTGTGAGGAGAGCTTTCAGAAGCTCAAGACAGCTTTGACTACAGCCCTAGTATTGGTATTGCCTACAGGTTCGGGGTCTTATACTGTATATTGTGATGCACCGTGGATTGGCCTTGGTGCGGTGTTGATGCAGGACCGTAGGGTGATTGCCTATGCGTCCAAACAGCTGAAGGTGCATGAAATGAACTATCATGTCCACGACTTTGAGCTAGCAGCTATTGTTCATGCCTTGGAGATTTGGAGGCATTATTTGCACGGTATCCCTTGTGAGATCTATACTGATCACCGGAGTTTGTAGCATCTATTCAAGCAGAAGGATCTTAATTTGCATCAGAGGAGGTGGTTAGAGCAGCTTAAGGATTATGACATCACCATTTTGTACCATCCTGGGAAGGCCAATGTGGTGACCGATGCTTTGAGTCGCCGAGCAGAGAGTTTGGGGAGTTTAGCTTATCTACCAGCAGCAGAGAGGCCCATGGCATTGGATGTTCAGACCTTAGCCAGCCAGTTTGTGAGATTGGATATTTCTGAGCCGAGTCCAGTATTGGCTTGTGTGGTCTCTCGGTCTTCCTTTTGTGATCGTATCAGAGAGCGTCAGTATGATGACCCCCATATGCTTGTCCTTAATGACACGGTCCAGCACGGTAATGCTAAGGAGGTCATTATTGGGGATGATGGTGCATTGAGGATGCAGGGCAGGCTATGTGTGCCCAATGTAGATGGTTTGCGTGAGTTGATTTTTCAGGAGGCTCACAGCTCGCGGTACTCCATTCATCTGGGTGCCGCGAAGATGTATCAGGACCTGAGGCAGTATTATTGGTGGAGGAGGATGAAGAATGACATAGTAGAGTATGTGGCTAGATGTCTGAATTGCCAGCAGGTGAAGTATAAGCATCGGCGGCCAGGTGGGTTACTTCAAAAGTTAGAGATTACGGAGTGGAAATGGGAGCGGATAACTATGGATTTTGTTGTTGGACTCTCACAGAATCAGCGAAAGTTTGATGCAGTTTGGGTGATTGTGGACAGGCTGACCAAGTCAGCTCATTTCATTTCTGTGATGACTACCTATTCTTTCGAGCAGTTGGCTCGAATTTATGTCCGTGAGATCCCCCTGCACATTTATGTTTGGGACAACGAGACGGTATCTCGGGAGATCCCCTGTTGTATTTCTGTGTACTGAGCTGTTACCTTCTATGAATTCTTTCTTGTTAAATTTCAGTCTTTATTTTACTGTGATATTTCATTCTTGCCTTGATTTATTATTATTTATACCAGTAGGGTCTTGACCTGACTTCGTCACTACTCAACCGAGGTTAGGCTTGGCACTTACTGGGTACCGATTGTGGTATACTCATGCTACTCTTCTGTACATGTTTCCGTGTGCAGATCTAGGTTCTCCTTCTCAGCCGCACTATCAGTGAGCTGGGATAGCTTTGGAGACTTCAAGGTATATCTACCGCGTCCGCAGATCTCGGAGTCCCCTTCTACTCTTCCCCATGTCCATTATCTTTTGTATTTTTCTTTTGATAGACTCTAATGTATAGAGACACTAGATTTTTCCTCTCGGTAGTTTGTGATTCACGATGTTCCGGGTTTTGGAATTTTCTGTGTATTTTTGAATAGTTGGTTATTGTACATGCCAAGCGGCATGGTACCCAGTTATGTTACTATTGCTACAGTTAGTTGTTAAATATATGTTTTCATTTCATTATTCCGCAAAGGTTAGGCTTACCTAGTCGTAGAGAGTAGGTGGCATAGGTGCCGTCACGATATCATACGGAGGGAAAATTGGGTCATGACAGGTAATTGAGTTTTGGTCAGAATCTCGAGTTTTGACCAAGCGGGCCTGGGGTATTGTAATTGATTTTCCTAACATTGTTTGATGATATTAAGTCGATTTTGGTTAAATTCGATTATTTTGGAGGTGGATTTTAGAGGAAATTAGGAACCCTTGAACTATATGTAATGTGAATTACATGTGTAACGGCGTATATGTGAGGTAACGAGTGTATATACGCCGTCAAAATATTTGTTTCCATGTTTTCCTATAGTTCATAAATCATCTTAGTACATGTCTTGACTGTTAAGTACTTTAATTGCTTTTTATGCCGTAATTTCTTATTTGTTATTTATTTACTCTTGTGTTGAAATGTTTGTTTCTTCCATGATTCCATGATTAATTGCTACTTTCTTTAATTGTCGTACTTGTACACTTTAACTGTCATATATTTGGCTTATTTTATTGCTTTGTATTAATTGTAGCTTTCCTTGGTTTGGTACGGGGTTCCTTTATTGCTTTGCTTTCATATTCTTTAATATGAGATTCTGGGGACTGATATTTTTGGATTCACTGATTCCGAGGATTGAGTTTGTTTTCATTAGTTAATTGTTTTGTCATCATTTTCTGTCTTCCTTTCCTATTGTTATCATTATTATACTGTGTACAGGTTATTGTAAGTGACCCGCCTTAGCCTCGCCACTACTTCATCGAGGTTAAGCTCAGCACTTACAGAGTACATGGGGTCGGTTGTACTCATACTACACTCTACACTTCTTGTGTAGATTTTGGAGTCGGTCCTAGCGTCGGTCAATAGATTGCTCAGATTGATTGCTTGAGGGAGACTTGAGGTACAGATGCACGACGTTCGTAGCCCTGAAGTCCCCTTCTACATTACTCTAGCTGTTTATTTTATTTCAGACAGTTATGCTTTCAGTCATACTATTATTCGTAGTACTTTAGTCGCCCGTGTACTTGTGACACCAGCTCTAGGATTGTATCTAGATATCGTTGTTATTTTGGTTTACTCATTCTATTTCAGTTTATTCAGTTTCTTAGTTATAATTTAATTTGAATTGTTAAAAATGGCTAAGAACTATTTATAACATTGGCTTGCCTTGCAAGTGAAATGTTAGGCATCATTACGGTCCCGAGGATGGGAATTTCGGGTCGTGACACTATGAGATCTCCACGCAGTTCATCATATGATAGTTTGTCTAAATCTTGAGATTCAAGTTCAACTACTTTTGTTTTCCATGTGGTAGGCAAACTTCTTCGGATTTTGAGAACCTGCTTACCACTTGAGTAAGGTCTACCAAAGGCTTTCATGTCACCAATGATTTTGATGAATCCTACAAATATTTCTTTAACGGATTCACCTTCTTTTATTTGGAAGAGTTCATAGTCGTGAACCAACAGATTTATCCTTGTTTCTTTTACTTTGCTATTTCCTTCGTAACATCCAATTTGTCCCACATCTCCTTTGCAGTATCACAGCTTGAAATTTTCTCATATTCCTCTCCACTTATAGCATTATAGAGTAAATTCTGTGCCTTAGCGTTAACTTGAACAACAACCATTTGCTCGTCACAGTAGTCGTCTATATCTTCAGAATCAGTGGATGGTTGTATTGATGCTGGGAGTGGATAGTTTTCCTTTTTGATAACATGTCATACTTTGACATCATAAAACTTTGTATATATCTCCATGCCCACCTTCCAATGAGAGAAGTGTTGACCATTAAAATATGGTGGTCTTACTTGCGATGTCCCTTCTTGAAAGAGTGCCCCAATAGTTACTTAGTTTGACAGGATCTTTTCTTACTTTCTATTAATCAAAAGACAAATATGTGAGACCTACTCTGATACCAATTGAAGATACAAGAGGGGGGAGGTGGTGAATTGTCAATTTTTATTTCTTTATATTCTAAGTAGTTGACTAGGTTACTAAATAGTCGACTAAAATAAAGGCAAAATAAAACTTAGGACAGAAGTAAAGTGTATGAATTAAAGACCCCTAGAATTTTTACACTGGTTCGGATTCAATGTGAATTCTATTCCAGTCCCCCTGGGTTGCAAGGGTGTTCTCTCTTCAAAGCTCCTTGAATAACTTCGTACAATTGTGTTGATGTTATCTCCGAATACCAACTCACTCTTGGTTCTACGTACACTCATAATATTTGTGATATAATGCCTCACCAAGAATTTTCTCTCTTTCTTCTCCCTAATGATTACACAGTAAATAAGACTTAAATTACAATACTTATTTAGAGTATAACAAAGAGCATAAAATTAGTTTGATCAAAGTATATGATTCCTTCTTGATAATCTGCATTATATACTTGAACCTTGGCTTGACGTATTTTGGCAGATCGTTGAGAGATTTGCAATTCCATGAGAATTAATCCTTGGAGTTGAATCTGTTATGATTCATTCCAAGAATAAGTGTAGAGCTTCCTTAGATGGTGCATGATTGCTAGTCTTTTCCTTTCTTGAAAGAGAATTTCATATAAGTGGTCCTTAAATTGTTTCTTGTGGTAGACCCCTAACCTAAGAGTACTGGTTATGACCAGCCGAAAACGAGCTTTGGCATGCCAAAAGCATATCGATGTGGTTATCATTAATCTTATAGTTTGTCGCGTTCTCTTGCTGCTTCCTGAGAAGATACTGAAGAAGCACGCAATGGAGATGGCGAGGACTGGTTCTGAACACCGCGTAACATCATCTTCAACCAACCTCCACGGCGAGCTATTTCTAGCTTCTATACTAGACCTTTCATTGGAACTGGGATATGAACTACTACGGGCGGATCTTTGCCGGACAAGTTAGATGCGAGGGAAACAGCCCATAAAAGACAGATCGTATGCCCTTTCCGATGCTGTTCACCAGCTTCCTGTGAGTAAGCCAGTGTTAAAGGCCCATCTGGTTAGTTCAACTATCACTGCTTGCTCAGTAACACAATTCCTATGCTTACAGCTGATCCGGGGGATTGATGGCCTTCCTCTTCAACGCATATCTTCAACAATCAGAGTAGGCGCAATTTCAGTTTAGATCTCCTTAAATCTTTGTCCTTCCTTCTTTATACTCTATCATCATGGTCGCCGCATCTTTTACAAATCATTTTATTCTTGGGCCTTTCTTTCTTGCTTTTGTTGACAGATCTTTGCATTCTTTCTTTTACTCTTTCCTTTCTTGTCTTCTTTCGTACATCATTAGTAGGCTTGCTCGCATCCTTCTTTGTATTCAAGTGATCCTGTAAACTACAATATATTATTTTTCATCATTAAAATCTAGATCTAACATTATTATGTCATTAATTATGGAATAAGAATATGTGACATTATGTTTGAAAATCACTATTCATGCTTTATAACTAGAGAACTCTATTTCAGGACTTAGGGTTGTCGACGTCATTATCAAGTCGCTGAAACTTATGATGGTTATTCTGTAGTAATGTTCTTCTCTAAGAATGACAAATACTCTAAAGGTACCAATTTAATGAAATAAAAGTACTTAGTTATCAAAGAGAAGAATCAAAAACAAGAGTGTCAACTAATGTAATCTCATGATTGTAGATCTATTAATGAAGTTTATAATTAAAAACATTTAAAGGATATGTACATATAAAGGGTCTTGGTTGTACTTATGCCTGATGCACTGATGATGTTTTTGACACTTTGAGCTTATTTATGTATTTTTGATATACATTAATGATTTTATATTGGGATAATGCATAATTACCCCATTAGGATTGTCCCACATTACTAGTTGCACCCTCATACTTTGCGGGGTTCATATGATCCCCTGACTTTATTTGAAATATAATAAATACCACCTCCCATAACTAACTAATACCTATGTCAACTAAAATGATGTATGACACGCACCAATCATATTTTGATACGTGTTTTTTAAACTACATAATTTCTTTTTCATTTATTATTTAGTTTATCTTCACTTTCTTTTTCTTTGTTCCTTTTCTTTATCCCCAACCCCCACCCCACGCCACCAAGACTCCTTCTTTGTCCCAGCACTCCCTATCTATCCCTTCCCCCAGTTGATTAGTTCTTGTGTTTGGTTTTTTAATTTCAAAATTTTCTATTTATGGCTTCTTCTTTTTCTCGTTACATCCAATCTCCCCACCTATTTCTTCATCTACTTTCTTATATTAAATATCCCCATTATTTAAAGTGTTACCGGAATCACCATTGTTTCCGGCGAAAAATAAGAATAAGAAAAAGAAAAAGAAAAGAAGAGAAAAATGTACTGGAGATGACTTTTAAGATGAAACGAAAGAGTTTTGAACGAGAAAAATGTACGGGAGATGATTTCTTTTACGCTGTTTTTTTTTTTGTTGAAGATTCCTAAGTTTGTTTTTTAAAATCGACGTGGTGGAGATTGTGGAAATCAAAGTGGTGGTGGGTGTGATTTAATGGATGAATATATGGAGTGTAATTATTTTTTTGTTGAAGACATTCTGGTGGGTTTTGGTGGAGATGGAGGCAGTGAAGTGGTGGCAGAAGGGGCATGTTATTAAAGAAGAAGCAAGAAGAGAAGAAAGAAAAGAAAAAGGAAAGGAAAATGACGAGGAAAAGTAAAACAAAATAGAAAGAAAAGGAAAAATATTACATTTAAATAAAAAATCTTGCAAAAAATTAAATTTTTAATTTTAGTTTTAATCCCCTCACTCTCTTTAAGCAAGTGATATACACTCCCCATGTCATATGGGCTGGAAAATGGGATAATGATATGAGTTCAAAGTTGTTACGGGGGTCATAGGACCCTCGCAAAATAGAAGGGTGCATGTGGTAAAGTGTGACAACCCCAATAAGATAATTATGTATTATTCCTTTTATATTTCTCATAAGGGTGTACACAATATTGTATTGAGAATTTACAGGATACGTCTTAGTGAGATATTATTGTGGATCATAATGTTAAATGTCTTATAGATTATGGACCTGGTATGATAAGTTATGAATGTTGTAGTATATAGAAAAAATTATGTATAACCACCATAACTCACATTTAGTAGTTTGTCATATTATGGTATGCATGATGGACATAAAAGAGATTTGTTTATGCACAACTAATGGATATATTATTAAATATTAATATTATGTGATTATTTATAGTTTTGAGCTCTAGCGCATTGTTCTGTAGTTTGAGACCTTGAGTAGTTTCACTTCATGTTTTATGATTTGTACGTGTGGTCGGAATTAAATTTCGGGAAGTTCGGAATTGATTCGGATGGAAAATTCTCAATTCGGAAGCTTTAAGTTGGAAGAGTTGACCAAGGTTTGACTTTTGAGTACACGACCTCATAATCAGGATTTGAAGGTTTTATTAGGTTTCGAACGACGATTTCGGACTTGGGCGTATATTCGATTTGAGTATCGGGAGGTCCGTGAGCATTTCAGCGCTTATTATGAAACGTTGGCATTTTGAAAGTTTAAGAAATTCCTAAATTTGATTTGAAGTAGATTTTGGTGTTATCGATGTCTGTTTGGGGTTCCGAGCCTTGAAATAGGTTCGTATTATGATTTGTGACTTGTATGTAAAGTTTGGCGTCATTCCGAAATGTTTAGATATGATTCAGACACGTTCATCAAAGTTTGAATGTTAGAAAGATGAAAAGGGTTTGATCATCGATTCGTGATTTCTATGTTATTTGTAGCTTTTAGAGCCTTTGGATAAGTTTGGATAAGGTATTGGGACTGATTGAAGTGATTGGACGGGTTCCCGGGGGCCTCAGGTGTGATTCGGAGTGGTTTCAGATAATATTTCCTTGTTTGCAACTGTTGGTGCTAGTATCTAGTTTTGTTCTTCACGAACGCGAAGGGTCACACGCGTTCACGAAGAAGAATTTTTGGGCTGCTGGGATTTGTTCATCGCAAACACGACACAGGGGTCGCGAACGCAGAGAAGAGGCTGAGGTTCCCTTCGCGAACGTGAAAGGGAGTCGCGAACGCGAAAGGGATTCGTGAACGTATAGAAGGATGGTGAGCTAGGGTCCTGGAGGTGTTAAGCCTTCTTGAAAGCGGCTGAGTGACCGCGAAAGCGGAGCATCAGGACCTAGAGGCACCTCGAACACGACGTGGGGGACGCGAACGCGAAGAAGAAATTTTGGTCAGTGGATTTTGGCCTTCGTGATCGCGAGGGTACTTCCGCAATTGCGAAGAGGAAGGGCCTGGGCAGACTTCAATTTATTTCAGGTTTTGGCTCATTTATTCCACTTAACACATGGTTTGGGCGATTTTTGGAGCTCTTCAAGAGGGAATTTTCATCATCTATGGCAAGGTAAGTAATTCTGATATATTGTAAGTTAATTACTTGGATTCTATAAGGATTTAAACATGAAAATTATTAGAAAATTGTGAGATTTTTGAAAAAACCTAAAATTTGGTATTTTTGGATTTTGACCACGAAGTTGGATATGAAATTAGGAATAAATGATATATTTCGATTTGTGGTGTTATGTGTTATGTTCATTTTCGAATATATTCGGAATCCGGGCACGTGGGCCCGAGGGTTGATTTTGTTGACTTTTCGAGCGGAGTTGGGGATTGTTATAAATTGTTAAATTATAAGCATTGGAGTATATTTTGATTGATTTGCATGTTGTTTGACTAGTTTTGGATTGATGGGCAATGATTTAAGGTATTAGAGAGGCATTGAAGCCAGCTATTGGAACTTCAGAGCGAGGTAAGTCTCATGTCTAACCCTGTGGGGGGGGAGGGGGGAACTAACCCCTATGTGATGTATTTGATATGTGCTACTTGCTTATGGGGCTACGTACGCACGAGATGATAAGAGTCTGTACGTAGCTAGATTCATATTATGTCCGGGCAGACATATGCCTTTATTATGCTATTACTTGCACTATTTGAACTCAATTTGCTAGTTTAAATTACTTGAATTAATAAGTAAGAATGTGGGTGAAGATTATGTTAAATCGAGCTTCATTATCTAGAGATTTGGCAGACTGTTAATCATTAATGAGAATTTATATTCTTTATGTGCTTACCTTGAAGCCGTAAATACATAATTCGCAAATTCGAATAGTTTCCCTACACCATTATTTACATAATTCGTAAATACACAATTGGCCCTTGTTGAGATCAGCACGCGATATTTGGGGGTTTTAAAATAGTTATTTTGTTAAAGGATCTGTTAATTATTGCCTCTTACACTATTATTTATGTGGTATTTCATGCCTACCTAGTATTCTTGTACATATATATTTATTGGACCACTAGTAAGTGTCGATG
The DNA here is from genome assembly GCF_000715075.1 of Nicotiana tabacum. Lineage (NCBI taxonomy): Eukaryota > Viridiplantae > Streptophyta > Magnoliopsida > Solanales > Solanaceae > Nicotiana > Nicotiana tabacum. Next base: position 121,470,022 of record NC_134081.1, read on the forward strand.
TCGACCCTCATCACTATTTCTCCGGGGTTAGGCAAGATACTTGTTGGGTACGTATTGATTTACATACTCATGATACACTTCTGCACTACATGTGCAGGATCTGACAGGTTCTTTTGGTGATCATCCTGGTTGAGGGGACTTCATGGTGAGCTTCTTTCTATGCTACGCACCACATCCCTCGGAATCTCCATCCTATTTATTTACTTTATCTTGTCTATTTTATATTCCAAACAGATGATGTATTATTATTGCATTCTTTAGCAGACGCTCATGTACTTGTGACACTAGGTTTTGGGATATTCTAGTGGATGTTAATGGTTTTGCTTTAACATTGTCACCTTTTTATTTTATATCTTACTAATTTTGTACACATCCGCGATTTCAAATGCAATAAATTTTTTATTTCATAAAACTTGTGATTTCAAAAGTAATAAAATGAATAATTATTTAGATGGTTCACCGTTGACTTGTCTAATGGCGACGTTGGGCGTCATCACGGTCTATAATGAGTTTTGGGTCGTGACATTATTGGGTCAAGTGGGCGAATGTTAGAATTTTCTTTTTACGTGTGTGGCCCAATAAAATAATCCTATCATTAATATTTAACTAGAGAGCAGATCTCATCCGTTCAACTGGTTACTTGATGGACATACCAGATTAAGACTCAATTTCTATAAATTGGTCCTCCCTCGACCTATTAGAGTTACCGCCAACACTTTTTTACACTAGTCCATCATTGACGATTGTGGTAACGTAAGGCTAAGGCAAGGAGGTAGAAACCGATTTTTTCAATTAGACGCTTCCGTTTCGCGATAATACAACCGATTTTTTCAATTAGACGCTTCCGTTTCGCGATAATACCTTCCACTTCCGGTATGTACTCCGTATCATATCTCTCTAAAATTGTCATGTTCAGATCTTGGTATACGTTATGTTTATATTACAAGTACAATCTATTTCAGATACTCTTTACTACAAATACAAAGCGTTTATTCCAACAAGCTCTCATGACATCCAAAATGGTAGTGTTCTGAAATGCATAAATAGCAAAATACTTCTGATCAACCTTATTAGAAATGACAATTACAACCCCGCCCGATTGAAGGATCAAAGTTTGTGCAAGATTATGTGGGCACCATACTGAGGTTTAAGAATAAGAGTACAGTGAGGAGCATGAGTGTAGGAAGGAGAAAGCTCAAACCAAAAGAGCTGCAGAATTCGAGATAAAGCGAGCTTGGCTTCTAACATGCCAAAGTTCAACCCTATGCACATCCGGGCACCCCAACCAAAGGGAATATATAACTGATGCTCTTTTCCTGCTGCTTTTGAAACCCCTTCTGAGAACCTCTCTGGATTGAATAGCAATGCATTATTTCCCCACACTTCGCAATCGCGATGAACCAGATGTGTAGGCACAAATACTTGTACTCCTGCTGGAATTGTCATGTCTCCCAACTTGCAGCTCTTTGACGTGCTCCGATAAAGCAGCAGTGCTGGATACAATCTCAACACCTCTTGGAAGATCATCGTCATCTATATAGTGATTAATGATCATCAGTAATTAGTAATCTGATAAAATCTGTAACTAGCATGCTATTACATAATTAAAGTTCACCGATTGGGTAAAAGAATCTTTACACTATCCGTGTCTATAACAGAAATATTTTTTTTTAGTCAGTTTATAAAAGATAAGAAAGGACAGCCTGGTGTACGAAACTCCCCGTTATATGCGGGGTCCGAGGAAGGGCCGGACCACAAGGGTATATTGTACGCAACATTACCCTGCATTTCTCAAGAGGCTGTTTCCACAGCTTGATGACTCCTTTAATTTTTATATTTGGAAACAATTTAACTTCAAATTCAAAATTATATTCCTAGACAAATAAAATGACATAAAATGAAACGGAGGAAGTATTAATTACTTACTATTCTAAGCTGATTTAAGTCATCGAATTTTGGTTTATTTTTCCCAATGACACGAAGAACTTCTTTCCTAGCTTTGTCTTGCCATTCAGGGTGCATGCTCAAGGCTACCAGTGTCCAAGTGAGCAAAGCTGAGGTTGTATCTTGACCTGCAAGGTAGAATTCTTTGCATTCTTCGATCACATCGTCTGTCGTTAGTCCTGCTTTAGACTTGTTTTTCTCTTCATTTCTTGATTTTAAGAGTAAGCCTAAGATATCATCATTGTCTTCCATGGTAATTCCTGATCGTTCGGCGTCTTCTCGCTTCTTTATTATTCCTCTTATCATACCTCTAACTTTCTTATAGTTGTCCCTTGCTTTTCTATTTGATGCTGTTGGAAGAAATCTGCAACAAGTTTTAGATGATAGAACAAGAGTTAACTTCTGAGCATCGATGGCAAGTAAAAACATGTACACTATCTGGTCACCACATTGCCTTATTTTCAAGATTACCGGTGACCTGATAGTGTAAAAATAAATTAAGTTTATCGTATAGGAGTGGCCATGCAAATGCACCTTAGCCAGGGAAAGAAAAGGGTGAATGGGGAAGCCAAGATAAGCTCACATTGCTCCTTCTGAAGTAGGAAAATTGACCTTCCTTCTTCAATATTGCTACCAAAGGCGGCTCTTGATATAACATCTCCACCTAAGAACATAAACTCTCTTTCCACATCCAACTCACAAGTCTCTGTTTTGCTAACCAATTCCTCCCATCTGATTATCATTTCCTCAACACATGCACCAAATGCTGATGAAAACATCCTCTGTAAGACAAACAGACATTGTGAACCCAGTAGCTTTTGGACATACCCTGAATATGTATTAAAAAATTCACTAAATATTCATAAATATTTGATTGTCAACCCAGTTACTTATTGTATATTTACTTAAGGTCGCTATTGCAACCCATAAACTTTAAATCTTGGATCCGCCTCTGCATTAGGATATGCGTTCTACGTTACACCCTTGAAGTGCGGTTCTCTTCCAGATCTTACCATAAATACGGAATACTTTGTGCACTGGGCTGCATTTTTTGAAGTCACATGACCAGATGGCCTATTATTTTCTATCAAATGTTTGTATCTAGTTGAATTAAGACTTGTAGTTAACTAGTACTCATACCTTTATCTTCTCAATATGAAAAGCAGGAGTTACTATCTTTCTATGGGTGGCCCATTTTTCTCCATTGTAACCTGCAAGTCCAGTCACAAACATCTCAATGAAGGCATTAGCTTCAGGCTTGTGGAATTCTTGATGTTTGTTCAATAATTCTCGAATTAGCTTCGGATCCGTAACTGTAATTCGAGGTGTCGGTCCAGCCCACATCACAAAAATTTTCCCTGCAATCATAAATTTCTCATTAGTTACTTGATGGTAATCGCTTTAGAAAGTTAGTACTCCCTCTGTTTCACTTATTAGTACTATTGGTATTGTTTTTGAATACCCAAAATTTAGTTTCAAATATTGAGTTAATTTAATCCAATTTAACTTTGACAAGGAAAACATGACAACTAAAAAGGGATCAGATGTGAAAAGGAGAGTTAGAAATTTGGTCTTACTGTGATTGTTAGCAAGATGTTGAAGAAAAGGATTAAGCCAAGGCATAATATCATGGGTTAAAGAGAGGGGTTTTGACTTAGCTTCTTTAGACATTCTCATCATCTCTATAAGATTTCCAAAGAGAAACTTATAGGGATGGCCATGTATTCCTTGCTTTTTCAGCTTCTTCTCCATCATTTTTGGCCACCACCATATTTTATACAGAAATTTGACACAAACTATAGCCACCAAAATTCCAAATATTGTAGCAGCAATTAGTGTTACACCTGCCATAGATTTCTATAAGCTGAATGTATACAGTGAGCACAACAAATCACTGGAAATTAAAGAAGGTGGTCTTTCAAAGAGCACTAAAGGAGGCTCTATTTAATAGTACTGAAAAGGAAACTAGTCCTACATTATTGAATTATCATCAACTTCTAATATTGACCTGTGTAAAAGTCTATTATTCAAATGGTCACTCGACTATTCGAAATTTTTTACTGAAGTCCTCTTTCTTTTATTTGTAATAGCAAAGTCATTCAATTATGCCTATAGCACTCAAAATGTCACTCATTGTCAATTACCTATTTTACCCTCTAAATTATCAACTTTTATCTTCTTTTTTTCTTTTAATTTTTTAATATTATAATTTTTTTCTCATTTCAATTTATATTATGGACTTTCCTATAGAATAAATAAGTTTTATTTATAAATTAAAAAAATAAAATAGTGTTTAAGCATATATAATGTTGGAATAATAAAATATTGAGCATAGTAAAAAAATAAATTAGAACAATTTATTCGTAATAATAAAATATGGAATAGTAAAATATATATATATATATATATGGTGAGTTGGGGGCCTGGAGGTGTTAAGCCTTCTTGAACGCGGCTGAGTGACCGCGAAAGCGGAGCATCAAGACCTGGAGCCATCCCGAACGCGGTGTGGGGGACGCGAATGCGAAGAAGAATTTTTGGTCAGTAGATTTTTGGCCTTCGTGATCGCGAGGGTACTTCCTCAATCGCGAAGAGGAAGAGCCTGGGCAGACTTCTATTTTTATTCTGACATTATATATGCTAGAAAACTAATTTTTTATTTTGCAGATAAAAATTTATTTGTTCTATAGGTAAGTCCATAATATAAAATACCTATTTTTAGAGGGTAAAATAGGTATTTGACAATCATAAGTTTGAGAAATATGATTGAGTGGCATTCTGAGTGCTATAGACATAGTTAAGTGACGCATCTGTTACAAATGAAAGAAATATGACTTTACTTGATAATTTCAGATAGTTGAGTGGCCATTTAAGTAATGGACTCCCCTTTCTAAACGTCGTATTCCTTCCATTTTAGTTTATGTAACATTATTTTTTTAGGAAAAAGGCCAAAAATATATCCCTCTACTTTTGGATATTGTCTATATTTAATCGTCGTTATATTACCACGGTAAAATTTACCCCTACAGTTATATTATTCGGCCAAATTTACCTCTACCATCAATAAACTTTTAAAAATTACCCCTTGATCTGTTAGGTAATCCAAAATATCCCAATTTTCTTTTATTTAAATCACTTGTTATTCCTCTTACTCTATTATTTTCAGAAAGTGGAGCAAGAAGTTGACCGGAGGAAGTAATACCCAAATCGTCCCCACTCAAAAACGACGGGTGCTCCGTTTACTTTTACTTGTCCACTATACTAAGAATATATTTTTACTATTACTTGTCCATTATACTAAATTAAGAGAAAGATAATCTTTCTTTTCACGTTTTACCCTTATCATTAACTACTTATTTCCCAAATCATTTTTCAAGACTTTTGAAAATACTATCATTATTATGGGTAAAATTATAAAATATATACTTCATTTATTTTTTCTTAAAGAGAGTGTAAAGTCAAAAGTGGACAACTAAAAGTGAACGGAAGGAGTAGTAACAAACTTCCAACATTTTCCCGTCCTTAAAAAATAAAATGTTGGGCATCCTGTAAATTGAATAAATAAATAGATATTGAAATTAGAGTGGAACCAGGTCGTCTGATTTCTTAAGAGCAGTGATATTTGGATTTGGAGTATTCATTTTTGGGATGTTATGACGTTGTCAATGGGGCCAGATATCTTAAGAAGATACAATTTGAGCAGTGAAAAGAAGAAGATATATCAATAGCGTTATATATATATATATATATATATATATATATATATATATATATATATATATATATATATATATATAGACCCTCTGCTCTCTTGACTGAATAAAGACAAAACTAAATTGAATATGAAGTCACGATAAGGAATAATATTGTAACTTATGAGACTAGAATAATGTGAATAAATTCATGAATACGAACTTCTCTTTATGTCTCATTTACGATATAATTTGTTGTATTAAATTTATTTTTAAGATCTATGTTATTATAGATATATTAAATTTTGTATCAAATTTGTAAAAGTTAAAAAGAAGTTATATGTTTGTAACATACCTTCGTTTTTCTTTTCGGTTTGCAGAAGTAATTAATATCGTGCAGCAAAGAGGAACTACTCGTTTGCTCTAAAATCTATCAACAGATATTTGGCATGTCACAAGATTGATTCTTGGAAACTTCTTTCAGATTCCAAAATTGATGTGAGTCAATTTTAGAAAGTAGTAAACTTCAGATATTTCAGGTAAATAACTTTATAATTTAGTATATCTGCGAAAAAAAACCCCTTTTGATATCATTTGAGAAAAAAATGGATTTACATAGAAGTCTCCTTGACTTAATGGGCCACGAACAAGGTTTCGAGCCCAAAACGTTTTTCAAAATAAAGATTCTTTTTTGGATAATCTACGTGGTCTACCTATTAAAAACACTAGTTAACTCCATATACTTTTAAAATATTTATTTTACATTCTATACCTACTTTATAAAACTTTATTTACTTCTTAAATCTTTAATATCATTATATGCCATTAAACATATCCAACTTTTTAAGGGACTAGATTATCTTTCTCTCCAACTTAATAAATTCCTTAAAACACTCCATCATCCCACGAAATTAGGATTATAAATTTTCGCCAAAAAAATTCGAACCCTAATAATTTCTCTTGTTCTAAATAAACAACCCTCTTTATTCGTTTCTATGACATGGGGATGCAGAAGGAAGAAGAATATTAAAATGGAGCATTTGTTATGTACAAGACATTACCTCTTTACCATTTATTTGTCAAATGAAGTGTTTCATTTTTTTGTTTTTCTCTTCTATCTATGTAATCAAAAGAAAAGTTAAAATAACGTAAAAATATTTTAATTTGGGATACAATATCTAAACTAAAAAAAGTATTAGAATATATTAGTATTCAAATTAATATATACACCACAATATTCTAATGAAAAATGCAATATTCAAATCAAACATGCCATAATATTCTAATTTAGAATACAATATCAAACTAAACATTCCGCAATTTTTTAATAGAATATGATATTCAAACCAAATATACCATAATATTTTAATATGGTATATATTATCCAAACCAAATTAAACATAACAAATTACAATAGATTAATAAAAAATATAGAATTTAAACCATCATACAATAATATTCTAATAAAGAATACAATATTCAAAATCAAACATATCACAATATTCTAATTTAGAATACAGTATTCAAACCAAATATACCGCAATATTTTAATTTGAAATACAATATTCAAACTAAATATAGCGCAATATTCTAATTTGGAATACAATATTCAAATCAAATATACTTTTATTTTTATTTATTGTGTATATATTGTTTTACTTGGAATATTAACATACTTTAATAGTATACAATGACTAGTTTACTGTATAATTTTTTATTGTATACAAGAAAATAAGGACAAAGGTTTCCATAATAAAAAATAACAAAAATTAATGGATAATATTTTTTTATTCTTTAATTTTATGTCCAAGTTTAAAATGGATGTAGTAAGATTTTAGATTTGCTTCGTATATATAATTTCCTTTAATTTTGGCGACAAATTTGTTGGGTAGTTATTGCGCTTTGACTAATTGAATATGTGAAGTAATTAATTAATGTGTGCTGCATGTAATTTTATAACTGAAGTATATAGTGTTAAGGGTTCTTTAGAGGGGGTATACAGTGTAAAGTTTCCCTTTTTTTTTTTTTATGTTTTCAAGAGGGATTTTTACCTTCCAATACACTATTTGAAACCTTATTACCCTCCCTACTCAAGTTTGAATTTAATTATATAGGTATATACAATTTACCAATTATATACATTTTAGGAATTAAATGAGATATCAATTAACTCCTATAATCTCGCTAACGTACATAGCCCAATAACTCACTCCCTCCACGTTTCTCTGTCCATACCCCCCACGATTCTGATACTCTCTCCCTCCATTAACGCTCTCTTCCATTTTGTTCAAATTGTTTTTATAATATCTCTCTCAAACTTTCTGATTTCTCTCTCAAAATCCTACGAAATAAGTATCAACTTCAAATTTTCCTTCCCTTACGATGAAGAAGAAAGATTTTTCGAAGAATAGCCCTAAAAAATGCTAATGTTGGTGACATTCTTACTTTTTATTTGGGTGTTTTCTCAAAGGATTCACCCAAAAAAATAGTGAAATGGAGACATGCAAAGCCAGAGACAAAGTCCAAGCATTCCCCTTGTGAAGCTAGGGCAGAAGCGTGAACAAAATTCAAGCATGACAGGGATGCTGGTGAAGTTTCGACATCTGCTAAATTAGTAAAGCGAAAGGGCAAAGAAATTGCTCGTGATGATGATTTCGTCGAAAAGAAGTTATCCCGAAACCTACAAAATAAATCAAAGTTTATCCCACTGTCAAACCTTCAAAAAGGAAGAAGGTTCAAAAATCTCCTAAAAACATACCCCAACAGTCAATAGAGAAGGTAAAATTATAGTACTTACAATTTTTGCTCTTTTATTTTTAGTTAAAAAACCTGTTTTCATTCTCATGACTATACCTATTTTTTATTTTTCTGTATTTGTAGAAATATTGTCTATATTGTGTATATTTGTTGTTGGTTATCAACTTTTTTATATTTTTTTGAAAATTATAGATTTATCGTACATTATTTGAAATAATTTTGTTAGGGAATGTACTACATGATTCAGTTGATTTTATTGGTTATTTGTTTCTCTATTTGTAGATGTTAGTTTTATTTTTAGTAAAAAAAATTATATATATTATGTGTAGTTGTCAGTTTCTACTTTCTTGCTCTAAACATAAATTTGTAAGTACATTTGTAGCTTCAATGTAGTTCAGTTGTTTTATATGTTTACTAATTTTGTAACTTATTTGTATGCAATGTATTAATATCTTTCTGGTTGTAGCTAAAGTGTAGTAGAATTATTATTATTGTTTTATTTTTTGGTCTTTAAACATGTTTTATTAACTTATTATTTCTTTTGGTGCAGAATCAAATATTTTTTGCACCACATGATTTTGATTATGGTATCACTAGGTTCCAGACATTATCCGACCCTGCTGTTCCTGCTCAAATCAAAGTGTTATTGTTAGAAAATGGGTTAAAGTTATTTAAGAAGACATGTTTTGGGCACTTTCTTTGCATGCCCAAAATATGTATCCAAAATCAGGAAATTCACCTTCTCATGAAGTATGAATTGAACGCATCTGATTCTCATTTTTTTACAGCAGAGATAAAGGGTGAGAGGCTGAACTTTAGGTAGAGGGAGTTTGCCTTTATCACTGGCCTTAGATGTTTTACAAAAGTAATGAACTTTGGTTACATAACTAAGTATGATAGTAAAACAATGAGCAACTATTTTTTGAACAAGAAAAAAGTTAAGAAGTCGTACTTGAAACAAATTCTAACCAGTCGTAGTTGGGTGAATGATGAGGATGTAGTCAAATTGTGTATTCTCTATCTGATGGAATTCTTCCTATGTCCTTCAGAGAAAGATAATGGTTTGATAGACCACTTTAGGTTCTATTTGATGGACTCGGCGCAGTATGCGAGTTTCGCATGTGGTATCGAAACTTATACACAATTGATTCAATCTGTTAGGCATAAGTTGAACTCTTTGCGCATTTTTATCTCATTCGAGGTTTTTCACTCGCTATGTAAATCTGGTTGTATGAGTGTTTCTCTACAGTCAACACTGATATAGCTACAAGAGTTAGTAATTCGATCCACCGCATACTTAACTGGACAGCTAGTAAGGACAAGATATGGATTTCTGCATTGGAAGAGAGGATGATCAAACCATCATGAATCAAGGCAAATGTTTTTTACTTTTGTATAAGGTATCTCAAAATATTGACATACTTAACACAACTAGACTATAATTTTATGGTACAGACAATATAGATACAAATTATCTACATATTTTTTATATATGATGACTAGGTCCCTCTCATTTTTATTTTACTCAGTTCACCAACATGATTGAAGCCCTAGAAGAGCTTTCTAGAATGACTTTGCCAGACAAAGTTGAATACATCCTTGAAGAAGTTGAAACGCAGGCCGAGCATCCGAAAAATGCTCCATCTTCATCTGGCAATAAGTAGGCAATGAGAATAGATGACAAGAAAGATATTCTGAAACAACTAAAAAAATTAAAAAAAGATGTTGATAAGGTAACAACTGATGATATTCCTAGCTGATTTCTTTAATTTATGTTAGGCAAATTATTTCATTAACTCTTTCTATTTTTGTTCTTAGGTCGGTTTAGACCTTGGATTGCTCAAGAAAGAGGTATGCCTAATTCTTGAGTTTTAGTCTTTTATATATATATATATATATATATATATGTAAGCCTCTTATTGTTAGATACATTATAAGCATTTTTTGTTCTTTAGATTTTTGAAGAACTAGGTACTATTCGAGTGCTACTCAATGATTCCATCACGTCTATGTTACAGGCAATAAAAAGTCAACAAGATACTAACATTGATGCTAAGGTTTCATTCAAAATATATTTATTTTGGAAAATATTTTTTATCATGTTTATGTTTATATTAACATTCATAAAGTATATAGCCTAACAAATTCTGCTTGCAGTTTATTAGCAGTTCTATGAAAAATGACGAGCATTACAAAGAAAAGAAGAAACAACAGTATCATGGCAATAGTGCTAAACAGGTGTTGGGCAGCAGCAGTGAAACAAGTATTTTAACGGTTTTAACACAATTTGATGACAAATAATCTACATTATATTTATATTATATCTACATATAGCCTAAATTATCAATAAATAATCTATATTATATTTTCAATTGTTGTCTTAGATACAAGACACATGTCTGACATTCAAAAAGAGGAGAATGTTCCTATATCATGCCCAGTATGTGTTGACTTATCTTTCTAATTTCAAGAGGCATTGGAGAAAGAAACTGCATGTATGATTTAGTACATTTTATCTACATATATTACAATACATATTACATCTCAGCTAATGACAACATTTTAACAAATTAACTACAATTCAACTATAATTTATCTATAATTTTTATTTGAGTTTACTACAAATGATCTACAATTCTCTTAAGTTGTACACATTTGTTGTCACAGAGAAAGAAACTATACATGTGCACTCTCCAAAACAGGATGCAAATGTTGGCATACAATGAGAGCATTTCAGTGAGGAGAAGGAGATTATACATTTGCAATCTCCAATTCGAGAAGCAAGTGTTATACAACAAGGAGAGGATTGCAATGAAGATTTCAGTAGTATTATATATTACAATATAATTGTAGAAAAAACAACAACTTTCATATCATTTACAGTTTCCCAACATTTCTGATTTAGAAACATACAATATTATTCTTTTGTTTTTAACTTTGTAGGTGAACCAGTTGACTTCATCAATGTAGCTAACTCAGACAATGAATCCAGGTGTGCAAAAAGGGCAATAACACTTGATGATTTTGATTTGTCCGAGAACTTCTCATAGATAGTTAAGTTCAATGAGGTTAGTGAAGATGGCTTTGAAGATATGATTTTCTCGTTTGGATTATTTGATTGGGCTTTCAATGACAGCAAATTGACTAATAACCCTTGTCCATCAAGGAAGAATAAGGGATCCTGGAAAGCATGTCAGATCCCCCTTTCTCCCTTATTTCAGTTCTGGTGGAAGCACTTCTGCTGGACCTCCTCCAATTTTTAACATCAAGCATCCATTTACTAGGGTTATTGGTGACAATGTTGATCTTGATTTGTTGGAAGAATTCAATAAATGGTTATATTTAGGTACCGACATGGTTTCAAGGAGGTTAGATTATACACTTCTTCAAATTATCGAGTGCATAGAATTTATGGATTTTCAATTGCAACTACATTTTAATTGTACTTGCTATGTATTTAAATATGAAGAAGGCACCTTATACTATAAAAAATAACCAGCTCAACCCGTGGTTTGATCTTGGAGTGGAGAAAGTTGACTAAAAGCACTAGTTTTATACTTTGGCACATCCCGGGGCAAATCCTCAACAACACGGCCCACTCATACCCTGGCAAAATTTATTGATTAGCTGAAGTATTTTGTTATTTTAGATATCTGTAGATGTTTTGTTTGAAAATTGTAGTTAAATTGTATGCAACAGTGAGAAATAATGAAATCTATTTTTTTTTGCAGCACATTAATGTTATTTTATACTATTTGAGGAAGAGAGGAAAGTATGGTCCTGAAAACAGAACATAGTTTACAACCATTGACTGTATGTTCAAGACTAGAATAGAACAAATGTATGAGATGTACAGTAATGCCCCTATCGATAGGAAGCTTGCTATTGTCAAACCCTAGGATGTCGTATCAAAATAAATATTGGAGTACCGGTTACTTGCAAATATTGCATGGGACAAAGTTAATTTTGTGATTATGCCCATAAATATTGTTGAGAAATTTCATTCATTGTTGGATGTGTTTGACATTACCGATAGGGTTCTATATGTTTATGATTCTATGGTCTCTTACGTAATCACAAACTTGTTGAATCTGTTATCGACAAGTTTGCTATTATGATCCCCCTATACTTGTCATGCACCTGCTTCTATGGCAAGCGTCCAGACATCAACTACAAGAACATAAAGTCATACATTGAAAAAGGTGTTACTGACCCTCTTGACATTTAGTAGTTAGTCGGTGAGATACCCCAGCAAAAAGAGGGATCACTGAATGTGCTGCTTTTCCTTCAATTTAACCAATTATATTTTACATTGAATGCTAAATATTTTCCACTATTATTTATTGCAGTGACTGTGGTGTATACGTGGCGGCATTTGCAGAATATGTCAGCATTGAACAGCTCCTAATTTTAAAGGAAGACCTTTCTGATATTGATCAACATCGTAGACGCTATGGAACGTTTCTTTGAGATTATGCTAGGAAAAAGAAAGAGCTTGGTGCAATTAGTGAAGTGAGGTGACTGGGAGATTAGCAAGAAGAAAAGGTGCACTATTTGTGAGGGAGAGAACACGAGTTCGGAACAAGAAGAAATAGTTTCCCTTTTTAGTAGAAACATTATAGTGAAAGTGTTTAGTTGTAGCTGGATTGTATTAAAGTTGTAGGAAAATTGTTTATTAAGAATAATTCAGCTACAATTTATTTGTAGCAGATTTGTGCTACAGTTGTTTTACCTTTTGTTTTATTATTTTGTCAAGAATTCTAAACTTACAATAGAAAACATTTGTGGCATGTTTTTTTGTTGAAAGTTGTTAGTACTTGATTTCGATATTGGTACTATATAATTTCTTTATAGAATAACTATAATTATGTCTACAACTACTATACAAAAATACAAAATCTATTCAATTTTAGTAGTGTTGTTAGGAAAAGCTTAAAACTAACAAAGAAACCTAGTTTTAAAACAAAACAACTACAAACCAATTGCATTAAGAGTCGAAATCTGTTTACCAAACATTCATTATATGAGACAATCTTTATTCAAATAAGCAACACAATTACACCATAACTATAACTCTCCAGAATAGAACAAATACAACTGAATATGTATTAAATGACAGATTATCATCAACAATACTCAGTAAAAAATTCTTTAAACTGTATCAATTCTCATCTCCTTTTGGAAGCATTCCTACAAGATCTTTTGTTATGCCTTTCTTGTCCGCAGTTTCCACATGAAACCTTGTACTTCATTTATTTCATTATATAGTCTGTATCTTTGTTTTTGAGGTCTCCCTGACTGCGTTTTCCCAGTAGATGGCATTACAACTTCTTCTGCTATATGTTGTAGCACATTCCATTTGCTTTCATCAGGAAGTGGGTGTCGCGCCCCATTTTCTCGCGAAAGAGGGCTTCGACATGTGACAACTCTTTTAAATAGAGGATATTAAAAGAGGAGAGTCGCCACATAATAATTTTTAAGGAGCGTTAGGGAACCTATTTGCAAATAACTTTGTTTTAACTAGTCAACTCCACCAAAGATCGGGTAAGGGCTCAAGTTACCTCAAAGAGAAGGTGTTAGGCACTCCTCGAGATCCACAGTTGTGGGTCCCGGCGGAACTTAAATTATATGGATTAGTCTATGTGATCAAGTAAGCAAAGCGAGTATAAAATCTAAGAATTTTATTACAAATAGATCGTGAATAGGGAGGTACGACTATTTTTTCATTCTAATAGAAAAGAAAGGAAGGGGGGGGGGTCTTAAGTTTTTGAGCCTAAAGTGTAACTACCCGACCGGTCGTTTTGGGTATTTATGCTCCTTTCAATTATTTGAAGTCTTGAATAACTTTCAACGAGGTATTATGACTTGTGTGAATTGTCAGTTTCGATTTTAAGGTATTTCGGAGTTAGCTTGGAAGAATGAATTTTCATGTTGGAAGCTTAAGTTGAAATAGTTGACCGGATATTGACTTATGTGTAAACGACCTCAGAATTTAATTCTGATGATTCCAATAGCTTCGTATGGTGATTTTTGACTTAGGAGCGTGTCCGGAAAATTATTTGGAGGTCCGTAGTGGAATTAGGCTTGAAATGCCGAAAGTTGAATTTTGGGAAGTTTGACCGGGGGGTTGACTTTTTGATATCGAGGACGGAATCCGATTCTGAAAATTTGAATACCTCTGTTATGTCAATTGTGACTCGTGTGCAAAATTTGAGGTCAATCGGACGTGATTTGATAGGTTCCGGCGTCGTTTGTAGAAATATGAAGTTTCAAAGTTCATTAAGCTTGAATCTATGTGTGATTCGTGTTTTTATTATTGTTGGATATGATTTGAAGGTTAGACTAAGTTCGTATAATATTTTAGGACTTGTTGGTATATTTGGTTGAGGTCCCGGGGGGCCTCAAGTGAGATCGGATGCTTAACGGATCGAATTTGGATTTGGAGGAGGAGCTGAAGCAGCTGGGTATCTGGTATGATCGCACCTGCACGAAAAAGGGCCGCAGGTGCCAGATCACGAATGCGAGGCATTAGTCATAGAAGCAGAAATACATGGGCTGGCCAGGCACCGTGGGTGCAAAAAATTTGGCCGCGGGTGCGAAGACCGCAGGTGCGGACACAGCAGGCGCGAGAGTTGTGCCGCGAGTGCGAATATAGCAGGCGCGAAGAAATCATCGCATGCGCAGACATCACAGGCGCGAGAGTTTTACCGCATGTGAGAAGACCGTAGGTGAGAAGAAATCATCGCGGGTGCGAAAACCCTTGGGCAATACAAAAACAGAGGGGTTCCGAGCTTTTGCCATTTTTGGGCATTTCAAGCTCGGGTTGGGCGATTTTTGAGCAAGGTTTTCATGGAAAAACTTGAGGTAAGTCCCTTGTGATCATTTTTACTCTATAATATTGAATTATCATCGAATAATCTGACTAGATTACATGTTTTTGAGGTGTAAACGGGGGTTTGAACTTAGGGATTTGAAAATAAGATTTGAAGATTTGGAGGTCGAGTTGAGGTCAAATTTTGGTAAAATTAGTATGGTTGTTGAATGGGCTTCCGTATTTTGTTAATTATTTCGGTTCCGAGACGTGGGTCCCACATGCAATTTTTGAGCTAAATTTCTGATTTTTATGGGAAATTAGTATTTTCTTATGGAATTAATTCCAATAAATTTTATTGGCTGAATCGAATTAATTGTGGCTAGATTCGAGGCGTTTGGAGGCCAATTCACGAGGCAAAGGCATAACGGAGTAAATAATTACATGGTTTGAGATAAGTAACACTTTTAAACTTGGTTCTGAGGGTATGAATCCCCTAATTTGGTAAGATATAAATTGTTTGGAGGTGACACACACGATAGGTGACGAGCATGTGCACCATATAAATTGTGTCTTGAAACTGAGCTGAGACTCTTATTAAATATCATGTTTAGGCTACGTGCCAATATTTTGGGACCCATGGAGTCTTGTTGCTGATGAATTAATTGTTCAAAAAACAATATACATTTCACACTCAGTAATATTTGTCCATTGTGAGGATATTTATGGGATTGAGCTGCGCGACGCAGCAGGCCATAATGGCTTTATACATTATTATTATATGGATCGGGGCTGTCCGCCTGCAGCAGGCCTTATTGGCTTTATTATTAAATAGATCGGGGTTGCCCTCCTACAGCAGGCCTTATAGACTTTACTATTTTATTGATCGGGGCTGCCCGCCTGCAGCAGGCCTTATCGGCTTTATTATTAAATGGATCGAGGCTGCCCGCCTGCAGTAGGCCTTATTGGCTTTATTATTATACGGATCAGGACTGCTCGCCTGCAGTAGGCCATATCGGCTTTATATAGCGCTTGGGCTGAAGGAGCCCCTCCGGAGTCTGTACACCCCCTAGTGAGCATAAATGATTACATATATTCGGGATGGACTTCCCAGGGCATGGACTTGACTTACTTACTGCTTATATATATATTTGGGATGGATTTTTCCTAGGGCATGGACTTGCTTTACTTATTTATATTGTAGTGAATTTACTTGGACATGAATCTTGTCCGTATCATTTAAATTTGGGGATAAATTACCCAGGGCTGGATTGGCCTTATACGGTACTGAGTGACTGACTGTCAGTCGATGTGTATATATATACGGGATGGAATATCCTTGGGCTATATTTATGTGTATATATTTACGGGATGGAATATCCCTGGGACGGATTGGCCATAAACAGTACCAAGTGATCGAATGATTTGTGACCAGTATTACATGAGGTCTTTCCACTGAGATGTCATATTCCTCATATAATGAGTAATGATCTGTTTTACTTGTATTGATTTTTAATTGTTGAATTTGAAAGCATGCCTACATTTTTGAATCATTATTTATGTACCGGACTGTACCTGTGAAGATCATCACTACTTTTAGCCCAGAGGTTAGTCTTGTTACTTATTGAGTTGGTTGTACTCATACTACACTCTACACCTCGTGTGCAGATCCAGGTGCTTTCGGACACGACGACTGTTAGATATCAGAGTGCTATCAGTTGGAGACTATCAAGGTAGCTGCGTGGAGTCCGCTGACCTTGCCTCTCTTTCCTTCAGTTATTGTACCGTTCTATACTTTCAGACAGTGGTTTTTATCAGTCAGACATTGTATTCATATTAGATGCTCATGTACTTAGTGATACCGGGTTTTGGGAGTATTTATATATGTATTTGTGAATTTTCTTCCGCTGAATTTAATCATTATGTTTTCAAATTTAAAATATATGGGAGTTTATTGAAATTGTCCGCTTGCCTAGTATTGCGATAGGCGCCATTACGACATGTGATATTTTGGGTCGTGACATAAAGGATCACCCCGTGCAACATAAATAATATTTCGTAACTCCCTTGAGATAGGGTGTTACTCATATTATCCAGTGGGCACAGACTATCATCTCCTGCTACCCGATTACTATGTTAAAGTTGTTTACCTAAGAGCGCTCTAATTCAATTCCAAGCCGTGCCCTATGCGTGCACTGCCCGTCCCATACCTATGGTCCAGGAGGCTTTGGACCTCTATTTAGGTAGTTCTAGACCTTATATAGGCTGCTCAAAAATGTCAAAACTAGGCGACATACAAAACACATATTGGACTTCAAATATAGCAGTTAAGGGCTCAAGTTAGCCTCCATACCTAAGCAACAAATGCACGCGAAACAAGTTTTCATGTTAGACCGTTTCAGAATTAAGAACCCTAAGCCCTATAGACATGATTTCTATTAAAACATACAAGCTGTTTCAAAGGGTAGGCACTGCTTATCTCCAAATAATTATACGATTGTTGCATGCTGATTTGAGATTGCAGATTTCCAGTTATTTAGCCTATAGATGCTGTGTCTAGGTGTGAATCACTAAGTGACAATGAAATCGATTGTAGGAAAGCCCAGAATTATTCATGCTTTCTAACAATAGCATACATGAAACAGTGTTTGAGCGATTTAACATTAACAAATTATGGCGAATAATTATATGTTATAGGCAGGATCTCTAACGTTCAACACTTAGAACTGATTTTATCGTCATACCTTAATCCTATAGGCATATTTTCTAGGTGACAGTGGCAAACAAAATAGTCAGAATACTGTAGGCATGATTTTTAGTGAATGCTGATGCGAATTGAAATCAATGACATTTATTCCTATAGGCAGGTTTTCTAGTAGCACGTAGCAGTAAGCATAATTGCAGCACTTTGAATTCATGTTTGCTAGCAGACCATGTGTGTGTGTGTGTGTGTTTCCCCTAACGACATGATTTCTATAGTGCACATAGTGATGGAATAACATATATATAACAAGTAAATCATTGAGTCCTATAGGCATATTATCTACCCATTTGGTATGCAAATATTCAAATTCTACCCATTCCCCACTTTACTAACACCCCAATTGTTTATACAAAGTTATTACAGGCCCACTAATGAGTAAGATGAAAATGTTATACAAATAATGACAATAGGCCCACAACAGGCCCAAATGAAATACCCAGCACTGTTTGGGCCTTCAGCAATTCCCACATAGCATACCCAGACTTCTAACAAGGAGCCGTATTCATCAACACAATCCCAGAATCCATAGAGTAGCCCAAAGACAATTCATATAACCATATTGCCAAGCATTACATCATTTAAACCAACCGACTTAGATGCACAACATATAATAGGAAGAAAGGGGTTGAATGAGGGTAGTTTAAGTTTCAGGGAATGACTAAGGACCCAAATCCTAGTGTGTCAGAGTTCACAAGGGCCTCAAATAGACCCCGAGCAGTGCTCACACTAGGGAGGTCAGCATTAAAGCCTAGGTAGCCTTGGCTTTCAGCCGGCTAAGAATGAGAAATTTAAGAGAGCATAGGTAACAAGTAAAGGAGAGTAGACCAAGGTTGAGAGACAGGAATTGAGGGATACAATTATAACTTAAAACAGACATGGCCAAGTTGAGCATATAGAGCAGATAATCGAACAGGTCACAGGATTTAAAAGCAAGTTTAGTAAAGATTTAGAAGCAGGTTCAACACTTAGCACACATGCAGTCACATATTGGTAGAGTTAAGGAAAGAACAAGTTTGCAGGATTGACAAAGATTATCATGCACAGATGCCCAATACCAAACAAGTGAGAACATAAAGGTCCAAATTATGCTAAGTATATATCCTAGTGTCATAAAATAGCCATGTTAATTTCACATCAGATGCAGAACTACATTAGACATGATGGGGCAACACAGATTATGACAATTACTGGTAGATCAAGTGAGCCAAAAACATGCTGAGGGATATATTAACAAGGAACTAGTCATGGTTGGTAGAGAAAGATCTTAACACAAACTTAAAACATACTACATAGCAAGATTACCATTACAGAGATTCAAAACAGATTGGGAAAACAAGCTCATGTCAGATAGTAAATGTAAACATTCAGGTTTTGGACACAATAGACTAATTAACTAAAGAAAGTACAAATTATGCAGATGAAGCATATTCAAATACCATAATTGACATTTTAAGCAGAACTAAACACTAAAGAGATGCTAACAAGTGCAAAGGTCACACACAGCAGTAGTTCAGAACACATTGGCTAAACGGATTTAAGAGAATCTAAATTGCTCAAATTAGGCAAAAGCATGTTTCAGAGTAGCCACATTATGTGAAATTAAATGCTAAAGATTTCTAAAACTGAGGTAAAACTAGCAGAATTGCACATAAGGGCAGTCTAGAAACATATTAAGCTATGAATTTCAGAATTTAGAACGTATGCAAATCATAGACACATAAGAATGAAATTACAGAAGTCCAGTAACTTACCAATTAAACGAATAACAGTAAAGAGCAAAAATTCCACAAGAACCCAGAATCTCAATGCGGCAAAGTTCCCAGGAGCTTCGAAAGAACTCCGGCAATGCTCGCACCAAGAGAAGGTAGAATAACAGAGTCTTAGTGGCCTTGGCTTTCAGCCAGCCAAAAACAAAATACAGAACAAGAGAATAGCATAACAAAGCCTCAATTCTTTTAGTGAAAATATGTCGATTCAAGTCTGTCCTAAAAAGGGAATGAGGAGGGGTTAATATAGCAGTAAAAATTAAACGAACAAACAAGGAAACAAAATAAATCAATCGTAGAATAAGGAAAGAAGGCATGCAAAATCAGTTCAAAATCAATTTAGGAGAGAAATTCGGTAAACCCTAGTTTGTTTTAGGAAAAGTGGCGCTCACATATCACAATAGTTCCAAATCGTAAGGGGATTTACCCCACACAAAGTTAGGCAAGCCACTTACCTCGAACCAAGCTCAATCAATCGGTCACAATGACTTTCTCATGAATATCCGGCTCCGAATGGCCCAAATCTAGCCAAAAGCAATTACATATCATAAATACAACCATAATAGACTCATCTAATTAATGAAATCAACACTTTAACAAAAATTCCGAAATTAACTCAAAACTTCCCCGTGGGGCCCACGTCTCAGAATCGGGTAAAAGTCACAAAATACGAACACCCATTCACTCACGAGTCTAACCATATAAAAATTACTCAAATCCGACCACAAATCCCCTTTCAAAACTCGAAATCTTTGTTAAAGAAGTTCTACCAAAGTTTTCCCAATTTCAACCCCAAAATCCGAAATTAAATGATGAAATCAACCATAGATTAGTGGAATATAACCATAAAGGAGTAAGGAATCATTACCCGAAAACTTCCTCCGAAAATCTTTCCAAATTTCGCCTTCTACCGAGCTCTTAATCAAATTTTTGTGTTATGAACTCAACCCTCATTTTTGAACCTTAAATTCTGCCAGGTGCGTTCTTCTTCGCGAATGCGAACGCGATGAACAATCTTCCACTGGCCCAAAATTGCTCCTTTGCGAATGCGAGGGGACTCTCGCGAACGCGTACCTTCCATTGACGGACCCTTCGCGAATGCGGGAACTTCTTCGCGAATGCGTAGGCTTAATGCCCGAAGCTCACTCTGCCTGTTCCTCTACGCGAATGCGAGGACCATATCGCGAACGCGTAGGCTTAAGGTCCCACACCTTTGCGAATGCGGGAACAACATCGCGAATGTGAAGAACAACTTAGCTTCCTTTCCCAAATGCTATACGTGATCGCGAGGCACCTCTGGCGAACGCGATGAAGGATTTGTTTGCAATAAACACCAGAAATCCGCCACTTCTCTAAGTCCAAAAATGACCCGTTGAGCATCCGAAACACACCCAACGCCCCTGAGACCTCAACCAAACATACCAACAAGTCCTAAAACACCATACGAACTTAGTTGAATCCTCAAACCACATCAAACAATGCTAAAATCAGAAATCATCCTCTGATTCAAATTTTAAGAACTTAAAACTTCCAAATTCAACAACCGATGCCGAAACCAACCAAACCACGTCCGATTGACCCCAAATGTTTTACACAAGTCATATTCAACACTACGGACCTACTCCAACTTATGGAATCCGATTCTGACCCCGATATCAAAATTTCCACTACCGGTCCAAAACTCCAAAATTTCGACTTTCGCCATTTCAAGCCTAAATGAGCTACGGGCCCCCAAACCACATTCCAGACATGCCCCTAAGCCCAAAATCACCCAACGGAGTTAACGGAATCGACAAAATTCCATTCCGGAACCGTCTTCACACAATTCCAACTACGGTCCAAACTCTAAGACTTAAGCTCTCATTTAGGGACTAAGTGTCCCAAAATACTCTGAAACTCAAAACCAATCATCCCGGCAAGTCATAATAGCAGAAATAGATATGGGGAAAGCAGTTAATAGGGGTTCGGGGCTCTAACTCTCAAAATGACCGGCCAAGTCATTACATCCTCCCCCTCTTAAAATAATCATTCGTCCTCGAACGAGCATAGAGACATACCTGAAGTGGTGAAAAGATGAGGATAACGGCTGCGCATATCCTGCTCGATCTCCCAAGTCGCCTGCTCGACCGACTGTCCCCTCCAATGAACCTTCACGGAAGCAATGTTCTTTGATATTAGCTTTCTGACCTGCCTGTCTAAAATAGCCACTGGTTCCTCAACATAAGATAGATCCTTGTCCAATTAAACTGAGCTAAAATCCAACACATGGGACAGATAACCGTGATACTTCCGGAGCATAGAAACATGGAATACCGAATGAACTCCTGCTAGACTAGGAGGCAAGGAAGGCTCATAAGAAACCTCCCCAACTCGACGCAACACCTCAAATGGACCAATGAACCTTGGGCTCAGCTTGCCCTTCTTTCTAAACCTCATAAAGCCCTTCATAGGCGAAACTCGGAGCAAGACTTGCTCTCCAACCATGAATGCCACATCGCGAACCTTTTGGTCTGCATAACTCTTCTATCTGGACTGGGCTGTGCGAAGTCTATCCCGAATCACCTTCACTTTTTCTAAGGCATCCTGAACCAAGTCCGTACCCAATAATCTGGCCTCGCCGGGTTCAAACCAACCCACTGGGGACCGACACCGCCTACCGTATAGAGCCTCATACAGTGCCATCTAAATGCTGGACTAATAACTGTTGTTGTAAGCAAACTCCGCAAGTGGAAACAACTGGTCCCAAGCACCCCCAAAATCTATCACACACGCACAGAGCATATCCTCTAATATATGAATAGTGCGCTCGGACTGCCCGTCCGTCTGAGGTTAAAATGCTGTGCTCAACTCAACCCGAGTACCCAACTCATGTTGTACAACTCTCTAGAACCATAATGTAAGCTGCATACCTCGGTCAGGTATAGTAGATACCGGTACGCCATGAAGCCTGACGATCTCACGGATGTAGATTCGAGCTAGCTGCTTGGAAGAATAGGTAGTCATCAAAGGAATGAAATGAGCTGACTTGTCAGCCTATCCATAATCACCCAAACTGCATCAAACCTCCACCGAGTCCATGGGAGTCTAACAACGAAATCCATAGTGATCCGCTCCCATTTCCACTCTGGAATCTCTAACTTCTGAAGCAATCCACCTGGTCGCTGATGCTCATATTTTACCTGCTGGCAATTCAGACATCGAGCCACATACTCTACTATGTTCTTCTTCATTCTCCTCCACTAGTAATGTTGTTTCAAGTCCTGATACGTCTTTGCGGACACCCAGATGAATAGAGTACTGCGAAATGTGAGCCTCCTGGAGAATCAACTCATGCAAGCCATCTACATTGGGCACACATAGCCTGCCTTGAATCCTCAATGCACCATCATCTCAAATAGTGACCTTCTTAGCATCACCGTGCTGGACCGTGTCCTTAAGGACAAGAAGACGGGGGTCATCATACTGATGCTCCCTAATACGATCATAAAGAGAAGACCAAGAGACCACACAATCCAATACTCAACTCGTCTTAGAAATATCCAATCTCACAAACTGGCTGGCTAAGGCCTGAACATCTAACGCCAATGGCCTCTCTGCTGCTGGTGGATATGCTAAACTCCCCAAACTCTCTGCCCGACGACTCAAAGTATCGGCCACCACATTGGCCTTCCCAGGGTGGTACAAAATAGTGATATCATAATCCTTAAACAGCTCCAACCACCTCCGCTGACATAAGTTAAGATCTTTCTGCTTCAACAGATGCTGCAAACTTCGATGATCGGTGTAAATCTCACAAGGAACATTGTATTAATAATGTCGCCATATCTTCAAGGCATGAACAATAGCTGCTAACTAAATATCGGGGACATGATAGTTCTTTTCGTGCACCTTCAGCTATCTGGATGCGTAGGCAATCACCCTACCGTCCTACATCAACATCGCACCGAGACCAATCCGTGATGCATCACAATATACAGTATAAGACCCCGAACCTGTAGGTAATACCAATACTGGGGCTGTAGTCAAAGTTGTCTTGAGCTTCTGAAAGCTCTCCTCACATTTCTCTGTCCACCTGAATAAAGAACCCTTCTGGTTTAGCCCAGTCATAGGTGCTGCAATAGATGAGAAACCCTTTACAAATCGGCGGTAATACCCCGCCAAACCAAGAAAATTCCGGATCTCTGTAACTGAGGACGGTCGGGGCCAACTCTTCACTGCTTCAATCTTCTTCGGATCCACCTGGATCCCCTCACTCGATACTATATGACCCAAGAATGCCACTGAGTCTAGCCAAAACTCACACTTTGAAAATTTTGCATATAACTTCTTTTCTCTCAAGGTCTGAAGTGCAGTCCTCAGGTGCTGCTCATGATCCTCCCGACCCCGGGAGTATACCAGAATGTCATCAATAAACACAATGACGAATGAGTCAAGATAGGGCCGGAACATACTGTGCATCAAGTGCATAAAAGCTGTTAGGGCATTGGTCAACCCAAAAGACATCACAAGAAACTCATAATGACCATATCTGATCCTGAAAGCAGTCTTCAGGATATTTGGTTCCTGAATCTTCAACTGATGATATCCTGAACGTAAGTCAATCTTGGAAAACACTCTGGCACCCTGTAACTGATCAAATAAGTCATCAATACGAGGCAATGGATACATGTTCTTCCTTGTGACTTTGTTCAACTGGCGGTAATCAATACACATCCGCATAGATCCATCCTTTTTCTTCTTCACAAATAAGACAGGAGCACCCCAAGGTGACACACTGGGCCGAATGAAGCCCTTATCAAGCAACTCCCGTAACTGCTCCTTCAACTCCTTCAACTCAGGAAGAGCCATATGATATGGAGGAATAGAGATGGGCTGAGTGCTCAACAACAAATCAATACCAAAATCAATATCTCTGTTGGGCGGCATGCCCGGAAGATCAGTTGGAAACACATATGGAAAGTCCCTCTCTACTGGAACTGACTCCACTGTAGGGGTATCAATACTTTCGTCTCTCACACAAGTTAGATACGCGTCACACCCCCTCTCAACCATCCGTTGAGCTTTAAGAAATGAAATAACTCTGGTGGGAGTATACTCTAAGGTACCTCTCCACTCTAACCACGGTAAACCTGGCATAGCCAGCGTCACGATCTTAGCGTGACAATCAAGAATAGCAAAATGGGGCGACAGCCAGTCCATGCCCAAGATAACATCAAAATCTACCATGCTGAGCAATAATAAGTCGGCTCTAGTCTCAAAACCACTAAGAGTAATTAAACATGACCGATACACGTGGTCCACAATAAGAGAATCTCCCACAGGAGTAGACACATAAACGGGGAAACTCAAAGAATCCCGCGATACGCCCAAATATGGGGCAAAATAAGAGGACACATAGGAATATGTAGAGCCTGGGTCAAATAATACCGACACATCTCTATGACAGACTGGAACAATACCTATAATGACAGAATAAGAAGCAACTACCTCTATATGAGCAGGAAGGGCATAGTATCTGGCCTGACCTCCCCCTCTAGGGCGACCTCTACCTCCCCGACCTCCACCTCGAGCTAGCTGAGCAGGTGGGGTGGTAGATGGTGTTGTAATCATAGTGTGAGGACCGGGTAGAGCACGTTTTGGATAAGAAGTCTGTGGAGGTGCACCCCTCCTAAATCTTGGGCAATCCCTCAACATATGGCGAGTGTCGCCACACTCAAAACAAACTTTGGGAGGGCGTGGCTGTTGTGGCCGGCTCGGGCTAGGTCTGTTGGACTGGCCGCTAGGAACACCCCATGCAGCAGGAGGCA
Organism: Nicotiana tabacum; assembly: GCF_000715075.1. Classification (NCBI taxonomy): domain Eukaryota; kingdom Viridiplantae; phylum Streptophyta; class Magnoliopsida; order Solanales; family Solanaceae; genus Nicotiana; species Nicotiana tabacum. The sequence goes on from NC_134081.1 coordinate 121,495,560, forward strand.
CACTAGATACTGGCGGTGCATAATAAGGATCTTGGGGCCTAGAAGGGGCTGGAACACCACTGGCGGCTGGAAGAGTTGAATGAACGAGGTGGCTCACATAACCCCTACCATGGAGCGCTGCTGGGGCACGAGAACCAGAATAAGAACCAGTCTCTTGAGACCTCTTGGCCTCCCTCTCCTCTCTATCCCAGGCAAGCATGCCCTCTAATCTCCTGGCGATACTCATAACCTGTTGATAAGAAATATCCATCTCCAACTCCCTGGCGATACTAATCTTGATACTAGGGTGAAGTCCCTCAATAAATCGTCGAACCCTCTCTCAAACTGTGGCAACCAAGGCCGATGCATGTCGGGCCAAATCACTGAAGCGGACTGCATACTCTGACATAGTCATAGCGCCCTGGCGCAGCTGCTCTAACTCCGCGCGCCATGATTTCCTGAGGCTCTCAGGGACATACTCTCTCAAAAATATATTCGAGACTTGAGTCCATGTAAGTGAAGCTGCCTCAGCCGGATTACTCAACTCATAAGCATTCCACCACTGATAGGCTGCTCCTCTAAGCTGGAATGTAGTAAAAGAAACCCCGCTCGTCTCCGCTATGCCCATAGTACTGAGAATACGATGACACTCCTCCAGAAAACCCTGAGCATCATATGTAGTCAATTCGCTGAAGGTAGGTGGGTGGTACTTCTTGTACCTCTCAAGTCTGAGCTGCTCCACCTCAAAAGCTGCTGCCCTAACCTTAGGCTGAGCTGGAGACACCGTCTGCATTGGTACAACCTCTAGAACATGGTGGACCTGAACCCGCTGCTCAGGAGTACCATCGATATGAGTGTGTGCTCCTACCCCGGCCTGAGATATGGCAGGAGTAAGTGGAATCAATCCAGCCTGAGCTAAGGTGCTGAACATGCTCAGAAACTGGGCTAGAGTCTCCTGGAGGGCTGGTGCAGGAACATGTATCTCAAGTGTCTGCCCTCCAGCTTGAGCTTCTGGGGGCTCCTCTATAGCAGCTCCTACGGGTGCTCTAGATGCACCACGTGGACGTCTTCGGCCTTTACCCCGGCCCCGTCCTCTCGCGGATCTAGCAAGGGGTGCGGGTGCCTGGTCATCGAATCCGCTTGTACGTGTCCTCACCTTCTATGAGAGAATAGAATATAGAAGTTTATAATCTTTGAAGTCAACAAATTTTTCGCACGACAAGGAATCAAAGCAGTGAAATTTTCCTAACAGTTTCATAGTCTCCCGAAGATAAGTACAGACGTCTCCGTACCGATCTGCGAGACTCTACTAAACTGGTTTGTGACTCATGACACCTATGAACCTAGAGCTCTGATACCAACTTATCACGACCCAATTTACCCTCCGTGTGACGTCATGATGGTACCTAGTCTCTATAACTAGGTAAGCCTAATATTTTTGCGAAATAGTGAATAAAAATATAAATTTAACCAACTATTCAAAATACACAACAAATCCCAAAACTCGGAACATTGTGAATCACAAACTACAGAAGGAAAAATCTATTGTCTCTATACATCAGAATCTAACAAGGAAAATACAGAAGATAATGGACATGAGAAAGAGTAGAAGGGGACTCCGAGGTCTGCAGACATGGCAGATATACCTTGAAGTCTCCAAAGCTATCCGGATCACTGATAGTGCGGCTGATAAGGTGCACCTAGATCTGCACACGAAAAGCATGTGCAGAGAGTAGCATGAGTACACCACAATCGGTACCTAGTAAGTGCTAAGCCTAACCTCGGTCGAGTAGTAACGAGGTCAGGTCAGGGCCCTACTAGAAAATATATAATAAAAACAATATAGAGTGTAATACCGCAATAAAATAAAGGTTGAAATTTAACAACAATGAAATCATAGAAGGTAACAGCTCAGTACACAGAAATCACAACAAGGGATCTCCAGAGATACCGTCTCGTCATCCCAAACGTAAATGTACAAGGGCATCTCCCGGAATACCGTTCCGTAGTACCAAAGTAAGTAAATATGCAGTACAAGGGGATCTCCCAGAATACCGTTCCATAGTCCCAAAGTAAATATGCAGTACAAGGGGATCTCCCGGAATACCGTTCCGTAGTCCCAAAGTAAATATGCAGTATAGGGGGATCTCCTGGAATACCGTTTCGTAGTCCTAAAGTAAATATGCAGTACAGGGGGATCTCTCGGAATACCGTTTCGTAGTTCCAAAGTAAATATGCAGCGTGAATGATAGAAATACAACTACATCTCGAAATTCTTACAATTTAGACTAAGTACCAGTCAGGGAAGAAGCAGAAAATTCACTAAGCATGCTGCACAGAATTCACATAAACAATTAAGACACGTAGACATGTGTATTAGACTAAACATGATAGCTACACAAATTGGAATACTTCAATTAAGAATGAAAATAGATTAGTACTCATTAAAATGGTATAACTCAAAATAACAGGAAAACATGTTGCTGCTCAGTAAGAAAATTGGGTTTTACCATAACTAGCCCGTGTACGTACTCGTCACCTCACGTACACGGGGCTCACATATCCCAATAGTTCCAAATCTTAAGGGGATTTCCCCCACACAAAGTTAGGCAAGCCACTTACCTCGAACCAAGCTCAATCAATCGGTCACAATGCCTTTCTCACGAATATCCGGCTCCAAATGGCCCAAATCTAGCCAAAAGCAATTACATATCATAAATACAACCATAATAGACTCATCTAATTAATGAAATCAACACTTTAACAAAAATTCTGAAATTCACTCAAAACTTGCCCGTGAGGCCCACATCTCAGAATCGGGTAAAAGTCACAAAATACGAACACCCATTCACTCACGAGTCTAACCATATAAAAATTACTCAAATCCGACCACAATTGCCCTTTCAAAAATCGAAATCTTTGTTAAAAAAGTTCTTCCAAATATTTCCCAATTTCAACCCCATAATCCGAAATTAAATGATGAAATCAACCATAGATTAATTAAATATAACCATAAAGGAGTTAGGAATCATTACCCAAAAATTTCCTCCGAAAATCTCTCCAAATTTCGCCTTCTACCGAGCTCTCAATCAAAATTTTGTGTTATGAACTCAACCCTCATTTTTGAACCTTAAATTCTGCCTAGGTGCATTCTTCTTCGCGAACGTGACATCACGATCGCGAACGCGATAAACAATTTCCACAGGCCCAAAATTCCTCCTTCGTGAATGCGAGGGGACTCTCAGGAACGCGTACCTTCCACTGATGGACCCTTTGCGAACGCGGGAACCTTTTCGCGAACGCGTAGGCTTAATGCCCGAAGCTCCCTCTGCCCCGTTCCTCTACGCGAACACGAGGACCATATCACGAACGCATAGGCTTAAGGTCCCACACCTTTGCGAACGTGGGAATAACATCGCGAACGTGAAGAACAACTTAGATTCCTTTCCCAGATGCTCTAAACGATTGCGAGGCACCTCTCGCGAATGCGATGAAGGATTTTTCTGCAATAAAACATCAGAAATCTGCCACTTCTCTAAGTCCAAAAATGACTCGTTGAGCATCCGAAACACACCCGAGGCCTCCGGGACCTCAACCAAACATACTAACAAGTCCTAAAACACCATACAAACTTAGTCGAATCCTCAAACCACATGAAACAATGCTAAAATCACAAATCATCCTCCGATTAAAACTTAAAGAACTTGAAACTTCCAAATTCGACAACCGATGCCGAAACCAACCAAACCACGTCCTATTGACCCCAAATTTTGCACACAAGTCATATTCAACACTACCACTACCGGTCCAAAACTCAAAAATTTTGACTTTCGCCATTTCAAGCCTAAATAAGCTACGGGCCCCCAAAAAACATTCCGGACATGCCCCTAAGCCCAAAATCACCCAACAGAGATAACATAATTGATGGAATTCCATTCCGGAACTGTCTTCACATAGTTCCAACTAGGGTCCAAATTCTAAGACTTAAGCTCTCATTTAGGGATTAAGTGTCCCAAAATACTCAGAAACTCAAAACCAATCATCTCGGCAAGTCTCAAAAGCAGAAATAGATATGGGGAAAGCCGTTAATAGGGGTTCAGAGCTCTAACTATCAAAACGACGGCCGGGTCATTACACCTTATGGGTCTGCATATATTGTTATCTTACTGTGCCTGCATCCAAAGAAAGATTGTGAGTTTTATGGGAGAAGGTTGGTCTGTGCTTTCATCTTCTTTATTTGCTGTTGCTCCTGTCTTGAGATCCTGTTTGAGTTACCATGGGCAGCATCTGGCTGTTATAGAAATAAAGTTTTTTCGAAAACAATATGCGTGCATTTGATGAGTGTAGTTATTTGAAATATGGTAGTATGCAATATTAAGTAATCTAGATGAGCCAATGAATGTGACATTTTTTAGAGACATTGCAACCTCCTTGCTTTAGAATTTTGAGGGTCCTCCTCAAAATTCTGTCCTAGTTTAAAAACAATCCTTTGACTGTTCTGCGTATGACGAAGTTGGCTGGACTAGCTTTAGAATTTTGAGGGTCCTCCTCAAAATTCTGCCCCAGTTTCTGACCATGGAAAAAATGAAGATTTTATTAAGATGTGACCGAACCCACAGGGCTACCTACGTATCCCCTCTTAAATGGGAATCATGTCAAGTATAGTTCAGTTACATCAGATGAAGAAATGTAAACAATCTAAACATAGTATCTCTTGACTGCGTCTGATTTGATAGGTTTTGGCTAAATTTCTCCGTCCATTTCTGCAAGGATGAGTGCTCCTCCTGTTAGTACTCTGTGAACCATGTAGGGCCCTTGCCAATTAGGTAAAATATTTCCTTTGGCTTCATCTTGATGCGGGAAGATCCGCTTTAGCACCAGCTAGCCCGGTGTGAATTGTCTAGGCCTGACCCTTTTGTTGAAAGCTCTGGACATTCTGTTTTGGTAGAGTTGAACGTGGCATACCGCATTCATTCCTTTCCCATCAATGAGATCCAGTTTTTCATACCGACTTCGTATCCATTATGCATCACTGAGTTCAGCCTCTTGTATGATTCTTAAAGAATGAATTTCTACTTCGGCGGGAATAACAACTTCAGTACCATAGACCAACAAATAAGGAGTTGCCCCAGTTGATGTGCGAATCGTGGTACGATATCCAAGCAAAGCAAACAGTAGCTTCTCGTGCCATTGTTTGTAATTAACTACTACTATTTTCCACAATATCTTCTTGATGTTCTTGTTGGCGGCTTCTACTGCTCCATTCATTTGCGGCCTATATGCTGTGGAATTCTTATGCTTGATCTTGAAGGTTTCACACATGGGTCTCATCAAATCACTGTTAAGGTTGGCGGCGTTGTCGGTGATGATTGATTCCGGCACCCCGAACCGACAAACAATATGATCCCTAACAAAATCTGCGACGACTTTCTTAGTTACAGCCTTGTAAGATGCGGCTTCAATCAATTTTGTGAAATAGTCTATAGCCACTAGAATGAACCTGTTCCTTATTTGAAGTGGCGGGCTCGATTGGACCGATGACATCCATCCCTCAAGCGGAGAAAGGCCAAGGTGCACTTGTTGCATTGAGTTCATTGGGTGGCACTCGTATCATATAAGCATGTACTTGGCATTGTTGACACTTTTGGACATACCCGATGCAGTCTGTTTCCATAGTCATCCAAACATATCCTGTTCTTAATAATCTTCTTAGCAAAGACAAAGCCATTCATGTGCGGTCCGCAAGTTCCGGCATATATATCTTCTAGCAATTTGGATGCTTTCTTGGCGCCGACACACCGTAATAATCCCAGATTTGGAGTCCTTCTGTAAAGAATTCCTCCTCTTTGGAAGAAGTGGTTGGATAATCTTCGGAGTGTGCGTTTCTGAGTATGATTTGCGTGCTCCGAGTAATCTCCTTTTGCCAGATATTCTTTGATGTTGTGGAACCATGGATTTCCATCCATTTCCTCTTCAACATGACCACAATAAGTTGGCTGATTATGAATCCCTACTGGGATAGGATCGATGAAATTCTTGTCTAGGTGTTGTATCATGGAAGATAAAGTGGCCAGTGCATCTGCGAACTCATTCTGGATTCTCGAAACATGTTTGAACTCTATTTTTGTGAATCTCTTCATCAACTGTTGTACATAGTACAAATATGGTAATATCTTGGTATTCTTTGTAGCCCATTCTCCTAGAACCTGATGTACCAAAAGGTCTAAATCTCCAATTACCAGCAATTCCAGAATGTTCATGTCGATGGCTAACCTGAGTCCTAACATGCAGGCGTCGTATTCTGCCATGTTGTTAGTACATGGAAACCTGAGTTTTGCGGATACTGGATAGTGTTGACCTATTTCTAACACTAAAACTGCTCCAATACCCACTCCTTTGAAATTCGCAGCCCCATCAAAGAACATTCTCCAACCATCATAGGCTTCGGTGATATATTCTCCTACGAATGATACCTCTTCATCGGGAAAATACGTTTTTAGTGGTTCGTATTCTCCATCTAGAGGATTTTCTGACAGATGATCCGCTAATTCTTGCCCTTTGACCGCCCTTCTAAGTTACATAAATGATGTCGAACTCATTCAGTAGTATCTGCCATTTTTCTAACTTCCCCATAGGCATGGGTTTCTGGAAGATGTATTTTAGCGGATCTATCCTTGATATGAGATATGTGGTGTAGGCACAAAAGTAGTGCCTCAACTTTTGAGCTATCCATGTCAAAGCGCAGCAGGTGCATTCCAACAAAGAATACCGTGCTTTGCAGGGTGTGAACTTCTTACTCAGATAGTAAATTGCATGCTCCTTTATTCCCATCTCATTGTGTTGTCCCAAGATACAACCGAAAGCCCCATCTAGTACAGATAAATAGAGTAGCAGAGGTCTCCCAGGTTCCGATGGGACCAGAACAGGTAGTTTGGATAAATATTCCTTGATCTTGTCAAAGGCTTTCTGACACTCTTCAGCCAACTTGTTGCAGCGTCTTTCTTCAACATTTTGAAAATCGGTTCATAGATCACAGTTGATTGTGCTATGAAACGGCTGATGTAATTGAGACGCCCTAAGAAACTCATCACATCTTTCTTGTTCTTTGGAGGTGGCAAATCTTGGATAGCCGTGACCGTTGATGAGTCTAGCTCAATTCCTCGGCAGCTAACGATGAACCCTAGCAGTTTTCGAGCAGGGACTCCGAAGGCACACTTTGTGGGGTTCAGTTTCAGGTTGTACCTTCGAAGTCGATCAAAATATTTCCTCAAATCCGCTATGTGATCTATACCCTTTTTAGATTTAATGATGACGTCGTCCACGTATACCTCTATCTCCCTGTGTATCATGTCGTGGAAAATGGTTGTCATGGCCATCATATAAGTGGCTCCAGCATTCTTTAGGCCAAACAACATCATTTTGTAACAATATACTCCCCATGGTGTAATAAAGGTTTTATTTTCGGCATCCTCTTCATCCATCCAGATCTGATGATATCCCGCGAAGCAATCCACAAAGGATTGGAGTTCATGCTTGGCACAATTGTCAATCAGTATGTGTATATTGGGAAAAGGGAAATCATCTTTGGGACTTGCTCTGTTTAAATCCCGATAGTCGACACACACTCTGACCTTCTCATCTTTCTTTGAAACTGACACAATGTTAGCCAACCAGGTCCGATATTCAACCACTCTGAGAAACATGGCTTTGATTTGCTTGGTGACTTCCTCTTTTATTTTCAAACTCATATTTGGCTTGAACCTTCTGAGTTTCTGCTTTACCGGCGGACACATAGGGTCGGTAGGTAGTTTATGAGCCACTATGGGCGTGGTCAAACCGGTCATATCATCGTAGGACCATGCAAAAATATCCTCATACTATTTCAAAAATTGGATGTATTCTTCCTTTTCTGACGGCGATAGATGAATGCTTACACACGTTTCCTTGACTATTTCGGAGTCTCCCAAATTAACTATTTCAGTCTCATCCAAATAGGACTTAGGCTTGTTTTAAAAAATTTCCACTTCTCTAACAATTTCCTCGGGTATTATATCCTCTTCCAGATCCTCTAAATCAATATCCTTATGTTGCATTGTCTCATTACATGTCACAGTCGTAGGTTCATCATGATAAGTAATAATAACGTTGTAGAGAGAGAAAATGTAAGGGATAATAATAAATACTAAAAACAACAATCCATTGATAAAGATTTAAAACGTCAAACAAGTGCAGTTCGATGATTCGAGCAATTACTTAAAACAAAATATGCTTAAAACAAAATACTGAAAATGTCTTAGATGCTCATAAAATTGCTCTCAAAAATAAATGATGCTAATTGCTAGGCTACCCAGGAACTCGACGGGCCCTTGATGGTGCAGCAGTCCAGTTCTTGAGAACAGCTCTCTTCTCTACGGTTTGAATAATAAGGTCTTCCTCCTCCTCCTCAACTATCACACTGCAATCCATGCCTTCATCATCCAGGAACAAATTCCTTATGCCAGCTAAAACTTCATCTTTTGCGGACCCTCACATCCTCTCAGCTTGATGAAATGATTGGTGCAAATGTGGTACTGGTTGTTCTAGAGGGTAATAAGGACCACGCCATGGTGGCGACCAATTCTGACACTCTTGCCAGTGTATTCATACCCAAGCCCAAAATTTGTGCTATGACACTTTAGCTGTATCGATTTGGTGATCCCCTGGAGATTCTTGCCGAGACCCTTGCCGGGTTCATACCCTATCCATGACAATATGCTTTCTCTCTTACTGCTCCATCATTTGTCTTTCTTAATTGCATTGACGCGCTTGATGAGATGGTATGTTTCTCCACCCAACTTCCTTCTATTCTCGACGATCGGAACAATCTGATTGGTATAAATGGGATTACTTCTATCTCCATGGATAATCACTTCCTGATGGTTCCACTCAAACTTCACGGCCTGATGTAGAGTAGAAGCTACGGCCTCAGCGGCATGTATCCAAGGTCGTCCCAACAATAGGTTGTAGGTAGCAGATATGTCCAACACTTGAAACTCAACATCAAACCAGGTTAGGCCCATCTGTAGGCTGAGGTTGGTCTCCCCAATTGTGGCCCTTTGAGACCCATCAAATTCTTTCACATTCATACTTGTCGCTCGTATCTCATGCAATCCTTTACCCAATCTTTTCAGAATAGTTAGTGGACATATGTTGAGACTTGAACCACCATCTATCAGGACTCTGGCAATGAATTTGTCTTTAAACTGCACTGTGATATGCAATGCCCTATTGTGACTTAGTCCTTCCGGTGGCAGCTCGTCTTCATGAAAAGGGATCTTTTGGCTTTCCAACACTTGCCCTACCATGTTGGCCATTTCTCCACTTGTGATGTTATTGGGTATATAGGCTTCATTCAACACCTTCATTAGGGCATTCCTATATGCCTCAAAGTTTTGCAGCAATGATAAAATGGATATTTGAGCAGGGGTTTTGTTCAGATGATCAACCACAGAATATTCTCTTGCTTTCCCCTTTCTCCAAAGGTCATCCGGGCCAGTCTCAATGACAGGCGGCTTAGATACAACTTCTTTGCTCGTTCCCCCCAAATGCTCGGGTGTATAGACCCTACCGGTTCTGGTCTTGCCTTGCGCTGTAACTGTTTCTTCCATTTTTGCTTTTACTTTTCTTCTTGCTTCCACAACATAATCCCATGGTATAGCATTAGACTTATAAGATGGCGTATGTGCTACCATCATGGTGAAGGGTGTTGTTACTTCAACCTCAAAGGGAGTTGGTGCGACTACCTCAACTTTAATTAGTGCCTGAGTTTTTGCCACGATAGGTGTGAGAGTATGTGGAGATGTTTTAGGATTATCCCCTTCTCGAATGAGTCCAATTGACCCTTCCGAGTCCCATTCCTCATCGATCTCAATCCCGTTTACCCCTTCACCCCTGTGATTCGGGAGAGGATTGTTACGGACATTGGGTGCAACGTCCTTTGCCTGTATAACTTTGGTGTCAATTAATGTCTAAATATTATCCTTCAAAGTACGACACTCATCAATAGTATGACTATTCATGCATGAGTGATAGGCACATGTCTTATTTGGGTTAATCCACTAAGAAGAGTTTTCCATAGCAACAGCAGGAATGGGAGTGACATAACCGGCAGCCTTTAGCCTCTTGTATAGTTGGTCTATGGTTTAAGGAATTTGAGTGTATTGTCTGGGTGGTCTGCGGTCGAAATTTGGTCTATGGGTTCAGCCATTGGAGCGTACTATTTGGGTGGTCTGCGGTCAAAATTTGGTCTTGGGTTTTGGTAATTTTGGCGGGCTGGTGGTGAGTGGTAGTATGTTGGTTGGGTGTTATAGGTATGGTAAGTGGCGGCAGGTTGTTGGTATCTGGGAGGTGAAGTCTGATATGTGGGTGAAGGTGTTTGGTATGTGAGAGGAGACTGCGGACCTTGCGCTACCATTACTCCACCCACTTCTTTATTCTTAGAGATTCCTCCCGACTGCAAAGCTTTAGTTGTGGCCTGGAGTGCTTCAAAATTCATCACCATTTCGCTTTTGATCCCTTCTTCTATTCTCTCTCCTAGATTGATGATGTCAGAGAACTTATGGGTTTCAATAACCATAAACCTTTCATAGTATTGTGGGTCGTAAGCTCTGACGAAGAACTTATTCATCTGTTCTTCTTCAAGTGCCGGCCTTACTTTTGCGGCTTCAGACCTCCACCGAGTAGCATACTCGCGAAAAGTTTCCGTTGGTTTCTTCTTGAGATTTTGAATGTAGAAAACGTCTGGTGCGTTTTCTATGTTAAACCTGAACCGATCCATGAAATCCGACGCCATACTCACCCAATTAACCCACTTCTTTGGGTTCTGACTGATGTACCAAGACAAGGCGTCTCTGGTGAGGCTCCTCATGAACATCTTCATACAGATTCGTTCATCCTTGCCAAACCCTACAAGTTTGTCACAGTACGTTCTCAAATGCACCTTCGGATCACCAGTTCCATCGAACATTTCAAACTTAGGAGGTTTGTAACCCTCTGGCAGTTCTACATCTGGCTGAATACACAAATCCTCATAATTTAAACCCTCAATACCTTTGCCACCTTCGACACTCTGAACTCTGCTAGTAAGCTTCTTGAGTTCTTCTGCCATGTTCTTGATGAGCAGGTCTTTCTCGGCAAATTCGGGTATATATAGGGTCTGTTGTAGGGTATGGGGTAAAGTTTCCATATATATGAGATTGCTTTGATGGACTCCGGGAATCTGGACATAATGGTGGTCATTAGTTGAGTTTTAGGGATCAGGGGTAGGTTGTGGTGCGTTTTGAGGAGTGTGATAAGTGGTGGTTTGTGGATATTGAGTCGGATGGTGATGGTGTTGTGGAGGGGTAGGTACTGGTGGAGGATTAAGGTTTTGAGGCGCGGGAGGATTTTGCGAATTTTGGTTTTGTGTGTTTTAGGGAGGTACCAGGTTTTGGGCATTTGTGTTTTGTTGGTTGATGTCGGGGACGTTTACGGTGAGGGAAAGGTTTGCCAAGTTCTGGACCTGCTCAAGCTCCCCTTGTAGCTCCAATATTTTCTGTTCCAGACGTAGGATCAAATCATTCTGTGTTGGCGTACTCCGGTCGTCTGAAGTTTCAATGTTCTGTACGTGGGTAGCATTGTCTTTTCTAATACCACTCATATCATCCATTTTTGCTTTTCCTTTGTTCTTGCGATCACTTGGTGGAGGAGGAAGTGGAGGACCTCTTGATCTAGTGTGGTATGTTGACGATGCCAGTATGCATGAACCAACCTTGGGGAATGGGAATAAACAAAAGAAGAAAAAAAAAAGTAACCAAGTCAGTAACGAGTATTAAAAGAATGTTTGCAATATTGAACATGTGTTGCAAAATTAATAAATTTGCGTCCTAATTTGAGGGACCTCATTGTGACCGAGGTAGGCCAAGCGACACAAAGACTTGAAGACAATTGATGCCAATAATTGCATCATTTCATTAATGCGAAAATGAGTCAGATCTTTACTAAAACGACAATAATGAGAAAGTCACTAATGGAATTTGCCTTATTACAATTAAAAAATTTGAACGAATCTAGAAATCAATAAAGACATTGTTTCCTAATCTATTTGGCCCCAGAAGGACCTTCTCCATGCCTGGCCTTATTGGATCCGTCGATCAGGTTCCCCAGGTTACGCATATCCAATAGTAAGTAAGCCCTTGCTAGATGCCCTCCTTCATTGCCTTCCGTGTTCTAACAATCCGAGAGTCTCTTTCTCATCTTTCCATCAAGTTCCATTAGCCCTTGCTCCAAATATTCCAATCTCTCTGTTGATTTAGTAACAATTTCTCTCCATTCATTGATCGCTTCCATATCCACTTTGTGTTGTTCCAAATGCCTAGCTTCGGACTCAAAGACCCTCTTGCGCATCATCCTATACTTGACTTGTGCTTCAGCAGCGTCATCTATAACCCTATATCATCTACCAACCATGATGGGTAGAAGTACACATGGCTGGCATGGCTCGATAGTATCTTTCTCCATAATGACCTTTTGATTCCACATATGTTGTGCCTCGAACTTGAAAGGAACGATGTTCCCTTAAAATCTGCTTTGTATTGGACCATGTTGGAAACCTAAGGTATAACCTGTTTTCTTCCCGCTTGCCTCATTACCCTTATAGGAGCATAAGGATAGATCCCTCTTAACCCGATCAGCACTAGATGAGTAGTTTCTCTTGATCTGATGATGAACTCACTACTAGGGAACCATTCAAACATCCAATGTACCTTTTAGTCAGTCAGATTGCTGAAGAAACGCACCCAGTTCACATCACTTCCAGGTTGTGCAAACCTATCTGGGATAAATGTTATTCTCTTTGGATAATGGTAAGCTATGTATTCATTCAATGGTTATCACAGAAGCTCTTGGAAATATTCACCTCTCTGGAAATTTTCTAATAACCAAACTTGCAGCAACATATTACAGCCCTCGAAATGTCCATACCCTTGCTTGCATCAATCTAAAGCGCGATACATTTCGGCCAAGATCATGGGGATGATAATGTAAGTTTTTCCCTCGATTCCTTCTATTAGAGTCCTAGCGACCATGGCTAAGTGAGTGTGGATTCTTCCCCCTTTCATCGGAAATATCAGCAATCCCAAGAAACAGACAATGAACACAAAAACTCGGCGGCGTGTCCAACCTAAGGAAATGATGGCAAGTTCATCATGATGAAGGCGATATGACTTGCTATGCCCATAACGTTTGTAAAGGAATTCAAATGGGATGTATGACTTCTTCAGACAAAGTAACTCATCATTTTTCTTGAAACCCAACATTTTCAAAAAATCACGGGGAGTGCGATTATCTCGTACTAATAAACCCGGACTATCCCATGGCAGCTTAGCGAAGCCTCCTATTTCCTCTAGGAGAGGAGTCATTTCTATGTCACCAAAGCAGAAGACAACTCTTTTCTCATCCCAAAACATAGTGGCGGCCTCAATCAATGCCCTATTTGGCCGAATGTCCAATAAGGAAGGTAAATTACCAAGGACCCTTTTCACATGATTCTTCTCACTAGGTGAGAGGTTCTTCCACCAATCAAGAAGCAAAGGTGGGGTGTTTTGAACCATGCCGAACCTGGGGACTTCATGCTTCATTTTCTACAAACAAATAGAGTTAGCCCTTTCCCCCTCCGGATCTGATTATTTACACATTAATGATCAACATACCGGCATGTTTTCTCCAAGTAATGCACATAACGTGATGGTGTCCATTGGGATTATGGAAATCCCATCGGACTATGGACAAGGCTTATCTTAGTGCATTATCATGTGGACAACGTTCTAACCCATACTAGGTTTGACATGATGCATGCATATTTGATATTGGAGTGAGGTTTCTAGAAGGGTCTAGACCAGTACTCTCAAGTGGACAATTTGAGAGGGAAAGGCACGGGACCGTCGACTGCACCGCTGATCGACTAGTTTACCGCAAGTAAGCCTTTCCAATTTAAAAGGGTAATTTTGGAAGAGTGCGGACACTCATCAAGTGCCTTTATGTTATTAATTGGGCACGAGTGGAATATCATGTGGAGCATGCTTTATGCAAAGATAATAACACGTTACCAAGCATTTGCATGATAAATATATAAAAGCAATAAATACAGTATTAAGGTAAAACATAAAAGATGTAAAAAGAAAGACAAAGGAAGAAGTTAGTTTATGGAATATACGTAATGTAATAAAGTAAGCAAGGAAGTAGGGGTGGGAGATACATTATGTTGCAATCTTTAAACAAATAAAGAGCAGTTTAGAGCAAATAAATGTGAATAGGAAAGGGATATGCATGTTATAACCAATTTAAGCAAAGGAAGGTGGAGCAGGAAAGGGATGTGCATATTATAACGAATTTAAACAAGTAAAAGGAAAACGGGAGAGGGATGTGCATGTAGTAGCAAATAAAAACGGAAAATGGAAGCGCGTTTATATCAAAGAAGACTAATCCATATAAGCCAAATTCGCTATGGTAAGAGCCCCCAGCAGAGTCGCCATACTGTCGCGCCCTGTTTTCTCGCGAAAGTGGGCTTCGACATGTGACAACTCTTTTAAATAGAGGATACTAAAAGAGGAGAGTAACTACCTAACGATTTTTAAGGTGCGTTAGGGCACCTATTTGCAAATAACTCTGTTTTAACTAGTCAACGCCACCAAAGATCGAGTAAGGGCTCAAGTTACCTCAAAGAGAAAGTGTTAGGCATTCTTCGAGGTCCACAACTCTGGCTCCAGGCCAAACTTATATTATATGGATTAGTCTATGTGATCAAGTAAGCAAAGGGAGTACAAAATCTAAGAATTTTATTACAAAGAGATCTTGAATAGGGAGGTACGACTATTTTTTCATTCTAATAGAAAAGAAAGGAAAAGGGGGGAGGGGGGTCCTATGTTTTTTAGCCTAAAGAATCTTCCCGTGCAATATAAATAATATTTCGTAACTCTCTTGAGATAGGGTGTTACTCATATTATCCAGCGGGAACAGACTATCATCTCCTGCTACCCGATTACTAAGTTAAAGTTGTTTACCTAAGAGCGCTCTAATTCAATTCCAAGCCGTGCCCTATGCGTGCACTTCCCGTCCCATACCTATGGTCCAGGAGGCTTTGGACCTCTATTTAGGTAGTTCTAGGCCTTATATAGGCTCCTCAAAAATGTCAAAACTAGGCGACATACAAAATACATATTGAACTTCAAATATGGCAGTTAAGGGCTCAAGTTAGCCTCCACACTTAAGCAACAAATGCACGCGAAACAGGTTTTCATGTTAGGTCATTTTAGAATTAAGAACCTTAAGCCCTATAGACATGATTTCTATTAAAACATACAAGCGGCTTCAAAGTCTAGGCGCTGCTTATCTCCAAATAATTATACGAGTGTTGCATGCTGATTTGAGATTTTAGATTTCCAGTTATTTAACCTATAGATTGTGTGTCTAGGTGTGAATCACTAAGTGACAAAGAAATCTATTGGAGGAAAGCCCAGAATTATTCATGCTTTCTAACAATAGCATACGTGAAACAATGTTTGAGCAATTTAACATTAATAAATTATGACGAATAATTATATCCTATAGGCAGGATCTCTAACATTCAACACTTAGAGCTGATTTTATCGTCATACCTTAATCATATAGGCATATTTTCTAGGTGACAGTAGAAACGGAATAGTCAGAATACTGTAGGCATGATTTCTAGTGAATGCTGATGCGAATTGAAATCAATGACATTTATTCCTATAGGCAGGTTTTCTAGTAGCACGTACTAGTAAGCATAATTGCAGCACTTTGAATTCATGTTTGCTAGCAGACCCATTTTGTCCTATAGGCATATTATTTACCCATGTTGTATGCAAATATTAGAAATCTACCCATTTCCCACTTTACTAATACCCCAACCGTTTATACAAAGTTATTACAGGCTCATTAATGAGTAAGATACAAATGTTATACAAATAATGACAATATGCCCACAGCAGGCCCAAATGAAATACTCAGCACTGTCTGGGCCTTCAGCAATTCTCACACAGCATACCCAGACTTCTAACAAGGAGCTGTATTCATCAATGCAACCCCAGAATCCATAGAGGAGCCCAAATTCAATTCATATAACCATATTGCCAAGCATTATATCATTTAAACCAACCGACTTAGATGTATAACAGATAATAGGAAGAAAAGGGTTTAATGGGGGTAGTTTAAGTTTCAGGGAATGACTAAGGACCCAAATCCTAGTGTGTCAGAGTTCATAAGGGCCTCAAATGGACCCCGAGCAGTGCTCACACTAGGGAGGTCAGCAGTAAAGCCTAGGTAGCCTTGGCTTTCAGCCAGCTAAGAATGAGAAATTTAAGAGAGCATAGGTAACAAGTGAAGGAGAGTGGACCAAGGTTGAGAGACAGGAATTTAGGGATACAATTATAACTTAAAACAGACATGGCCAAGTTGAGCATATAGAGCAGATAATCAAACAAGTCACATGATTTAAAAGTAAGTTTAGTACAGATTTAGAAGCAGGTTCAACACTTAGCACATAGGCAGTCACATATTGGCAGAGTTAAGGAAAGAACAAGTTTGCAGGATTGACAAAGATTATCATGCACAGATGTCTAATACCAAACAAGTGAGAACCTAAAGGTCCAAATTATGCTAACTATATATCCTTGTGTCATAAAATAGCCATGTTAATTTCACTTCAGACGGCAAAGCTGCATTAGACATGATGGGGAAACACAGATGATGACAATTACGGTTGGATCAAGTGAGCCAAAAACATGTTGAGGGACATATTAACAAGGAACTAGTCATGGTTGGTAGAGAAGGATCATAATACAGACTTAAAACATACTACATGGCAAGATTACCATTATAGAGATTCAGAACAGAATGGGAAAACAAGCTCACATCAAATAGTAAATGTAAACATTCAGGTTTTGGACACAATAGACTAATTAACTAAAGAAAGTACAAATTATGCAGATGAAGCATATTCAAATAACATAATTGACATTTTAAGCAAAACTAAAGACTAAAGAGATGCTAACAAGTGCAAAGGTCACACACAACAGTAGTTCAGAACACATTGGCTAAATGGATTTAAGAGAATCTAAATTGTTCAAATTAGGCAAAAGCATGTTTCAGAGTAGCCACATTATGTGGAATTAAATGCTAAAGAGACCTAAAACTAAGGTAAAGCTAGCAGAATTGCACACAAAGGCAGTTTAGAAACATATTAAGCTATGAATTTCGGAAGTAAGAACGTATGAGAATCACAGACACATAAGAATGAAATTGCAGAAGTCCAGTAACTTACCAGTTAAACGAATAATAGTAAAGAGTAAAATTTCCACAAGAACCTAGAATCTCAATGCGTCAAAATTCCCAGGATCTTTGAAAGAATTCCGGGCAATGCTCACACCAAGAGAAGGTTGAATAACAAAGTCTTAGTGGCCTTGGCTTTCAGCCGGCCAAAAACAGAATACAGAACAAGAGAATAGCATAACAAACCCTCAATATGTTTAGTGAAAATATGTCGATTCAAGTCTGTCCTAAAAGGGGAATGGGAGGGGTTTATATAGCAGTAAAAATTGAATGAAAAAACAAGGACACTAAATAAATCACTCATATAATAAGGAAAGAAGGCATGCAAAATCAATTCAAAATCAATTTAGGAGAGAAATCCGGTAAACCATAGGTTTTTTTATGAAAAGTGTAAATCACAGAAATTCAAACTAAATCGGACTCACATAATACAGTGTTGAATGTATGTAGACAAAAACAGTGCTCAAAATCAAAGATTCGAACCCCTTTTTGTTCGATTTCGGAGATTATTGCTTGCCATGTTTAGGGAAGAACTTTAGGTAACACCACAAACGGACAACCAGTACCAGAAGGATTCGAATATGGAAAGAATATAGTAGTCGAATCTCATTAGGAGAGGGATTAGGAAAGGGATTAAGAAAGGCGGCTAGGGTTTAGAAAAGAGAAGAAGAGAGAGTTTCAGGGTGGCGGGTTAGAGGGAATGGGGGATTAGGGTTTGGGGTTGGGTAATTAAAAGGGGTAGGTTAATTGTGGGCCGGTGATCTTAGAGATCAACGGCGGCCAGGATTTTAAAAAGGGGCCGGGGCGGGTTAATTAAACGGGTACCGACCGGGTTTATTAAATAGATATTTGGTTTGGGCTTCTGATGATTGAAGTGGAGTGGGCCAAAGGTTTGGGCCTAATTTGGTCCAAAAATAGCCTTGTATTGGGCTATAAAATAAATATGCAAAATTATTTTGAAAATAATTCATAAAAGGGATTAATAAATAATAAAAACATCATTTATGCAGTAAAATAATTTAGAATACTAGCTTGACATTATAAAAATATAAAAAATGTTGTTTAGCACTTATAATACAATAAAATGTAATTATGCATAGAATATATGCTATTCTTTGAAAAATTATGTAAATAGCCTAAAAATACGAAATATAATTATATAAAACACTGCGTTCGCGGGTCTTAACTCTCCTTCTTTATCTTTGTCGTACTTTCAGTTTATATCTCAAGACACTGTAGTAGACTATATTTCTGATCTAGACGCTCATGTACTCAGTGACACCCTGGTTTTGGGCTGGATTGTATCACTTTGGGATTTTCTTATGTTTCAAACAGTTTTTCCTTAATGTTAAATTCTTCCGTTAATGTTTTCAAACTTATTGTTGTTGGTGTTGGGTTAGTGAGTTGAGGCTGGCCTAGTTCCACGATAGGCGCCATCACGATGGTTGATTTTGTGTCGTGACAAGTTAGTATCAGAGCCTAGGTTACATAAATCCGAGCGGGTTTAGTAGAGTTTTGCGGATCGGTATAAAGACGTCTGTACTTATTTTCGAGAGGCTACAAAACCCTTAGGAAACTCCACATTCTTGAATTCTTGTAGTGAAAATCTATTGATTCTAGTAACCAAACATTTGTTGTTTCACTCTCTCACATATAGTGAGAACTCGTACTACCGGGTAGGATGGACAACCACCAGTACCACCAGCCAGGGCCGCGAGAGGCCGAGGGTGCGGTAGAGGCCACGGTAGGGGTAGAGGTGCAGCCCGCACAACAGCTAGGGCAGTACCTGCAGATCCACCAGTTGCCCCAGATCAGGACCAGATTCTAGTTGTTGATGCACCAGCTCAGGCACCACCTGTGCCTATTGTGATTCCAGGCCTTCAGGAGGCCTTAGCTCAGATTCTGACCGCGTGTACCAGTCTTGCTCAGGCGGTCTCTGTTCCGGCCGCAGCAACCACTTCTCAAGCCGGGGGAGGTGCTTAGAATCCCGCTGCCCGCACACCAGAGCAGGTGGTACAGGGATTCCAGACACCGGGGGCACCACCAGCCCAGCCGGTTATAGCTGCTCAAGACTATGTGGTTCCTGCTATGCCTGAGGATAAGCAGCGTAGATTGGAGAGGTTTGGGAGACTCCAGCCTCCATCATTTAGTAGTGCAGAGGGAGAGCGTGCACAGGGTTTCTTGGACATGTGTCAGAGGATACTCCATACAATAGGTATTTTGGAGACCAGTGGGGTCTCGTTCACTACCTTTCATTTCTCTGGGGCTTTAGTCAGTTGGTGAGAGGCTTACGAGAGACGTAGGCCAGTCGGCGCAATGTCCCTTACTTGGCAGCAGTTCTCCATTATCTTTCTGGAGAAGTTCGTACCTCGGTCCCCCATAGAGGAGTTGCACAGGCAGTTTGAGCAGCTTCGTCAGGGTGATATGTCTGTGACGCAGTATGAGATGCAATTCTCAGAGTTGGCCCATCATGCTATCTGGTTGGTTCCCACAGACAGGTAGAGGATCAAGAGGTTATAGATGGCCTCACTTATCAGCTGTGATTGCTTATGACCAGAGAGAGAATGTCTGGCGCTACTTTTGATGAGGTTGTCGACGTTACTCATCAGATTGAGATGGTTCGCATTCAGGAGCGGGTCGAGAGGAAGGCCAAAAGGCCTGGTGGATAGGGAGGATTTAGTGGTGCTCATTCTGGGGGTCAGTTATAACACGGTAGAGGTCGTCCTTTCAGGCATGCTCAGACGGCTCGCCCAGTGCACCGAGGTGCATCATCCGATCATGGGCCCCATGGTTATCAGTAGGGCCAGACATCATTCAGTGCGCTACCAGCTCAGAGTTTTTCTCATGCACCATCAGCTTAGGGTTCATCTGTGTTAGGACCTTCTAGCGGTTATCCCAGTGCTCGGGGTTCCCTTCAGTCCCCAGTGGCCGGTAGAGGTTGCTTTGAGTGTGGGGATTTGGGTCATATCAAGAGGTATTGTCCCCGCATGATGGGAGGTTTATCTTAGCAGAGGAGTCAGCCTTCGACTTCAGCACCAGTTCCTCCACCACCCGCCCAGCCAGCTAGGGGTGGAGTTCAGTCAGCTAGGGGTCGTCCGAGAGGGGGAGGCCGATTAGGGGGCGGCCAAGCCTGTTTTTATGCCCTCCCAGCTAGACCAAATGCCATTTCTTCAGATGTTGTGATTACAGGTATTGTTTTGGTTTTCCACCGAGATGCCTCAGTATTATTTGAACTTGGGTCCACTTATTCACATGTTTCCTCATATTTCGCTCCTTTTCTGGATATGCCCCGTGAGTCTTTAGTTTTATCTGTTCATGTATCTACTCTTGTGGGTGATACTATTATTGTGGACCACGTATATCGATCTTATGTGGTGACTATTGGGGGTCTGGAGACCCGAGTGGACCTTTTGCTGCTTAGTGTGGTTGATTTTGATGTGATATTGGGTATGGATTGGCTGTCTGCATGTCATGCTATTCTAGATTATCACGCTAAGACTGTGACGTTGGCGATGCCGGGGTTGCCAAGGGTTGAGTGGAGTAGTTCTATAGACTATGTACCTAGTAGGGTGATTTCATATTTGAAGGCTCGACGTATGGTTGAGAAGGGTTGTCTATCCTATTTGGCTTTTGTGAGTGATGTTAGTATAGAGACCCCTACCATTGATTCTGTTCTGGTGGTACGTGATTTTCCAGATGTGTTTCCTGCAGACCTGTCCGGCATGCCGCCTGGCAGGGATATTGACTTTGGTATTGATTTGGTGCCGGACACTCAGCCCATTTCTATCCTACTGTATCGTATGGCACCGGCGGAGTTGAAGGAGTTGAAAGGACAACTTCAGGAACTCCTTGATAAGGGGTTTATTCAGCCTAGTATGTCACCTTGGGGTGCACCGGTTCTATTTGTAAAGAAGAATGATGGTTCCATGAGGATGTGCATTGATTACAGATAGTTAAAAAAAGTCACAGTCAAGAACAAGTACCCTTTGCCTCGTGTTGATGATCTATTTGACCAGCTTCAGGGAACGAGGGTGTTGTCCAAGATTGATTTGAGCTCTAGGTATCACCAGCTAAAGATTCGGGATTCAGATATTCTTAAGACAGCTTTCAGGACTCGATATGGCGATTATGAGTTCTTAGTGATGTCTTTTGGGCTGACTAATGCCCCAGCGACGTTCATGCATTTGATGAACAGTCTATTCCTGCCCTATTTGGATTCATTCATTATTGTATTCATTGATGACATCTTGGTGTACTCTCGTAGCCAGGAGGAGCATGCTCAACATCTGAGTATTGTATTACAGAGAGATTGAGGGAGAAGAAGCTTTATGCAAAGTTCTCCAGGTGTAGGTTTTGGCTCGATTCAGTAGCATTCTTGGGACACGTGGTGTCCAGTAAGGGTATTCAGGTGGATCCGAAGAATATAGAGGTGGTGCAGAGTTGGCCTAGACCATCCTCAGCCACAGAGATTAGGAGCTTTCTTGGTTTGGCGGGCTATTACCGTCGATTTGTGGAGGGATTTTCATCTATTGCATCGCCCTTGACCAAATTGATCCAAAAGGGTGCTCCATTCAGGTGGTTGGATGAGTGTGAGGAGAGCTTCCAGAAGCTCAAGACTGCTTTGACCACAACTTTAGTTCTAGTTCTACCGCCAGCTTCAGGTTCTTACATCTTGTATTGTGATGCTTCGAGGATAGGTATTGGAGGTGTTCTGATGTAGGAGAGCGGGGTGATTGCCTATGCCTCACGCCAGTTGAAGACCCATGAGAAGAACTATCTTATCCATGATCTTGAGTTAGCAGCTATTATTCACGCCTTGAAGATTTGGCGGTACTATCTGTACGGGGTTCATTGTGAGATTTACACTGATCACCGGAGTTTGCAGCACTTGTTCAAGCAGAAGGATCTTAATTTGCACCAACGGAGATGGTTGGAGCTTCTCAAGAACTATGATATCACTATTTTGTACCATCTGGGGAAGGCCAATGTGGTGGCCGATGCTTTGAGTCGCCGAACGGAGAATTTGGAGAGTCTAGCATATCTTCTAGCAGCAGAAAGACCTCTGGCATTTGATGTTCAGGCCTTAGCTGAGCAGCTTGTCAGATTTGATATTTTGAGGCCGAGTCAGGTATTGGCTTATGTGGTCTCCAGGTCTTCTCTTTATGACCGTATCAGGGAGCGTCAGTATGATGACCCTCACCTGCTCGTTCTTCAGGACAGGGTTCAGCGAGGTGATGCTAGAGATTTGACTATTGGTGATGATGGCATGTTGAGGATGCAGGGCCAGATATGTGTACCCAATATGGATGGGCTTCGGGAGTTGATTCTTGAGGAGTCCCACAGCTCGCGGTATTCCATCCATCCGGGTGCCGCGAAGATGTACCAGGATTTGAGACAGCACTATTGGTGGAGGCGGATGAAGAAGGATATAGTTGGGTTTGTGGCTCGGTGTCTCAACTGTCAGCAGGTTAAGTATGAACATCAGAGACGGGGTGGTTTGCTTCAGAGTTAGAGATACTAGAGTGGAAGTGAGAGCGGATCACCATGGACGTCGTAGTTGGGCTCCCACGAACTTCGAGGAAGTTCGATGCTATTTGGGTTATTGTAGATCGGCTGACCAAGTCCGCACACTTCATTCTAGTTGGTACTACTTACTCTTCACAGTGGTTAGCTGAGATTTACATCCGAGAGATTGTTTGCCTTCATGGTCTCCCAGTTTTCATCATTTCATATAGAGGTACTTAGTTTACATCACAGTTTTGGAGGGTCGTGCAACGAGAGTTGGGTACTCAGGTTGAGTTGAGCACAACCTTTCACCCTCAGACGAACGGACAGTCCGAGCGCACTATTCAGTTATTGGAGGACATGCTACACGCTTGTGTCATCCATTTTGGGGGTTCATGGGACCAGTTTCTGTCGCTCGCGGAGTTTGCATATAACAACAGTTATCAATCGAGCATTCAGATGGCTCTGTGCGAGGCTTTATATGGAAGGAGGTATAGATCTCCAGTAGGATGATTTGAGTTGGGTAAGGCTAGGCTCTTGGGTACAGATTTGGTCCAGGATGCATTAGACAAGGTGAAATTGATTCAGGAGCGGCTTCGCATGACGTAGTCTAGGTAGAAGAGCTATGCGGATAGGAAGGTCCGTGATGTGTCTTTCATGGTCGGAGAGAAGGTTTTGCCAAAGGTATCACCCATGAAGGATGTTATGAGGTTTGGGAAGAGGGGCAAGTTGAGCCCCCGATTCATTGGGCCTTTCGAGGTGCTTCAGACGATAGGGGAGGTGGCTTATAAGCTTGCCTTGCCATCCAGCAAGTCGAGTGTGCATCCAATGTTTTATATTTCTATGCTCCGAAAGTATATTGGCGATTCGTCCCATATTTTGGACTACAACACGGTTCAGTTGGATAGTGATATGACTTATGATGTGGAGCCGGTGGCCATTTTGGAGCGGCAGGTTCGGAAGTTGAGATCAAAGGATATAACTTCAGTGAAGGTGTAGTGGAGAGATTAGCCTGTAGAGGAGGCTACCTGGGAGACTGAGCTGGAGATGCAGAGCAGATATCCACACCTATTTGATGCTCCAAGTATGTTTCTAGACTCATTCGAGGACTAAAGTTTGTTTAAGAGGGGGAGGATGTAACGACCTGGCCGGTCGTTTCGAGAGTTATAGCCACGTTTGCTCCATTTCTTCTTCTTTTTCTGTTTTTCAGATATATTGTGATATACCAGGTTAGTTGGTTCAACTCCGAAATGATTTCAGAGTAAATCAAGACACTTAGTCTCTTTATTAGAAGCTTAAGTTGGAAAAGTCAACCGGATGTTAACTTATGTCTAAACGATCTCGGATTTGAAATTTCATGGTTCTGTTAGCTCCGTTAGGTGATTGTGGACTTAGGAGCACGTCCGGAATGTGATTTGGAGGTCCGTAGGAGCATTTGGCTTGAATTGGCGAAATTTGGGAATTTGGCAATTTTGGTCGGCAGTGGAAATTTTGATATCGGGGTCGGAATGGATTTCCGGAAATTGGAGTAGGTTTGTGGTGTCATTTGTGACGTGTGTGTAAATTTTGAGGTCATTCGGACATGGTTGGATAGGTTTCAACGTCGTTTTGCAGAATTTAGAAGTTTAGAAGTTCTTAGGCTTGAATCCGAGGGTAATTTGGTGTTTTGATGTTGTTTTGAGTGATTCTGCCACGACCAAAACCGATGGGCCACGACGGGAACCCGGTACCTTACTCAACCGAGTACCAACGTAATGTATCTTTCTTATTACATCATCATATATGCGTGAAATACGAGCCTAATAGGCCAATATCATCATTTATAAACTCAAAATATAGGCCGACAAGGCCGTACAATCTTTTACGAACACGACATATGTCTACAAGCCTCTAAGAGTACATAAATGTCATAAAGGTCGGGACAGGGCCCCACCATACTAATCAGTACATGTCCTAATCATACTGACCACATAAGTTACTTCGGAACAAATGGATCGCACCAATACCTTCTGCTGAGCTGATAGCCTACTTGGAGGACTCTCGACCTATTTATCGAGACCTGCGGGCATGAAACACAACGTCCTCAGGTAAAAGGGATGCCAGTACAAATAATGTACCGAGTATGTAAGGAATGAAAATCAGTAAATAATAGACATGAGAGAAACATGGAGTAAAAGGCTCGACATGTACGTCTGCATAGCTCTGTGAATCATTTCATTTTTATAACGTCATGCATATGCGTATAAATGTCATACCATACATAGGTATATGTGTTCATAACATCATCAAGCCTCTGAGGGCATCCCATCATATCATTTCGGCCACTGTGGGCAAATCATCAACGTATACTAGCTGATCAAGTGGTAGTGCGTATATAACGCCATAACCTTTTCCCATATCCCATATACATATAATATACGCGTATATAATGCCATCTGGTCATGTGTCAATGTACATGTATAAATGCATGATATGCATAAGAAATACGTTAATAAGATTTTCTCGGAATGTCATAAAAATAATATGCCTATCGTATAAACTTTATCAACTACGTATTTTTCTGAGACCAATGAACAGAAGATATAATAATAATTCATATGGGGAATCAAGAATATAGACACCCATAGTATTTCTATGAATAGAGTCATTTATGGAAGTTGTGCATTTGCTCATTTCGTTCGTGTCGTATAGATCATGTCAAAAGAAAGAAAGGATAGCCTTACCATACATGGAGTAGGGAAAAATCCGTATGATATTCTTGGAAAAGGTTGCGTCGTACTTCTTTAGAACCGCAAAATCTCACGCTATATAGTAAAATGGTCTCTGTACGAAATGTTTTGAAGCAATATGTTGCTATTGCAATCCATGAACTTTGCTGAAGCTTTTTGACGTGAAAATGTTAAAGTTATACAATTCAAGAGCTTTGGGATTTTGACGTGAAATCTTAGAGTTATACAAATTTTAGCCCAGGTCGTATTTTATCCAAATTGTCAAACTTCGACGAAATTCATTTTCTTCGATTTTCTTACCCTCTCACCTTCACGAATTTACTCCTCACATGTTTGAAATAGCATAATGCTTATAATCTCAAAATAATCCCATTCCCGAACTTACATCGATTAACTTACGATGAAATTTTAATGCACGAAAATGCGGGATGTAATATCTCATTTCCGAGCTTTCATCAATTTACATGCGTACATTTTCGTACGAAAACATGGGGTGTAACATCATTCCCCCTTTGGAACATTAGTCCTCGAATTTTGACCGATGCACTTATCATTTTCATAACCTATATCTTCCGAATACTTTAGTACTCTCCTTGCCATCTAAACAGCTGTTCTGTGAATAAATCCAAAGGCCAGGGCATTCCCCCTTTAGGCCTCTTTCTCACACCACGGTCTGTGGTCGGAATTCTTCCAATCTCGTAACTCTTGCTACCTTCTGTCATGCAGCCTGTAGGACGTTTTCCTTGCATGTGCTCCTATGCAACTCTTCCCTTTAGCTTTTAGCCAATCTTTAGGCCTCACTTTGGGAACATATACAGAACTTGATAAGATGTCCCTCTGGGCATCTATAGGTATACTGAGGTCCTTCGATCGGTACTTTGTCGAACTTATGAATATTGCTATACCTTATTTCATAGATCCGGTTATCTATCCGCATGACTTTACTGCATTTAAGTAGGTCATAATATACCATAACTCTTGCCTCCATTTATCGTTTCTGAGGTCTGCTACCAAACTTGAGGTTACGTTTGTTGCTTATCCCATATGTATAAATCTATGTCCTTTAATGCTTCCTCATTACTATTCATCTTAAGAATGACGGCCTAATCTCACCTCATACTTTGTGACTTTTGTCCAACCATTGTTGGTTCACCTCAATATTGATCTATAATCTACCATTGATAACTTGACCTTTTATGTAATACTGCCGCTAGGGCTCACGTTTCATCGGGGAACATTTGAAATGATTAGACTGATCCACCTAGGGCGATACCATGCTTTCATAACCGTATTTCATAGCATCCCGATGTGATTCACCTTATGTGGGTATTTTAATTCTGTACAATTCATGAAATCAAATCATTACTCAATCGAAGGCTCAAACGTCATCCTTTATCTATCACAATTACAAACTCATTCTACTACCAGGGCTGCATTCCATCTCTTCTAGATGCTATTAGTCTTGATTCCTTTGAGTTCATTCAGGCTGTACGGAGCTTTCTATAACTTAGAGAAATCATCAGCTCTCTTATTTTCATGGGCTTAAAAATGAGGACTTATCCTTTCTCGTCACCTTCTTCCTCGACCTTTCTTATCCTTACTCATGTCTTCCTAAAACCTTGTCGATTTACCATACTTTAGCTTGTGACCTACACATATTTATTTATATTCTTTGCCACCTTCCTTCAACTTGCTTGCACTATAGATTCCTTATGCTATTCTGGAACATCAAGCGAGAGATTATATCATCTCTAACTTGTCTTTACTCTCTTGGCTAGATCTCTCGGTACCTAGAAACCATAGGCTAGAAGATATGCCACTAATAACACCGCTGTCCTCCCTGGATACCGAATCCCAACGCTTCTATCCCTCTATCTGATGTATGGATTATTCACAATCTTCTGCACCTAATTATCTTGTATGTTGTTCACCTTTACCTTACTTGCCTTAAAATCTTGCATCGTATCTTCAATCTCTTTCCTGACCTCCCTTCCTCATAGGATAATTCATGTTTATAACTTGAAGCTCTATTATAATACTTGCACCTCTGGTGCATACACAATTCGGTGGGAGATTCATGTTGACTTCTTATGAGGCTCATACTCTTCTAACTGGCTTTATTGTAGACCATTATAGAATATGGCTACTGTACAATCTCTCTTGTACCTCTGACATTACGAGCGATCCTGCAATATTCTCAATCACGAATTCTATAATTTTCTTGGTCCAATAATTAGAGTCCTGATTTACTGAGTTAATGTAACTCTTTAGTTTCTTCTTCCTTCTGATCAGCCTTCATGTAGGCTTAAGCTATCTTTCGATCTGCGGCTCCTGGTATTAGTTATTACTTTAGCCTTTCATGGTCGCTATGGAATATCCATGATATAATCTTCTGACAAATCAATCCTTTGTCTATGCCCTGGGCTCAATTCCTTCTTTTAACTTGTACAAGAGTCTTCTACGGCTGTATGAATGTCAATATATATGCTGCATGGATAATACTATGAAATCTTATGTGCGTTCATAACGTAACTAACTCTAGATCATTAATCGAATAATTCCTTTTGTTCCA
Source organism: Nicotiana tabacum (assembly GCF_000715075.1). Classification (NCBI taxonomy): domain Eukaryota; kingdom Viridiplantae; phylum Streptophyta; class Magnoliopsida; order Solanales; family Solanaceae; genus Nicotiana; species Nicotiana tabacum. The sequence goes on from NC_134081.1 coordinate 121,523,709, forward strand.
TCTCAGCTTTCTTTAAACGCAAGCAATTACGTTTCTTGGTCTTTCTGCCCCCTTGTTGTGTACATACTTATCTTAGTTCCCATGCATGTCAGAATTTTGTGCAACTCATATGGTCTCGAATATTACTTTTAGTTTCATTTCCCGCTCATTAGCCATGCTAGGTGCCACTTTTTTATGAAGTGCATACAATGTTGTTTGTGAGACTGTTGTTACAAGACAATTTCCTCCTTAGGTAACTGTGCTTAGGTTGAAGCCTTCTTCCTTTTTTCCTCAGCTAGTATTTTGTTGTAGTACTTAAGGGAGACCTTCTGGCTCTTGTAAAGTTACAAGTTTATCACATCGTATATTTGACGGAACTTTTGATGTTCTTGGGGCCTATAATTATCCGTAGTTACTTATTTCCATGCCCTTGTGCTTGTAGGGTTGCTTCTGAACTAATATTTTGGCTGTCTTCCCAGTGGCATTCTCCTTTATTTACCTTTAACTACCCCGACTCCTATCTGAATATATCTCAAGGATCACAATGTCATATCGGCGAGACTGAATTCCCTATGTTGGGGTTCACTATGTTCATCTTGCACAATCTGTTGATTTGTCTGTGACCACCTGTTTAGCCATAACTAGTCTCTTCCCGGATCAACTACTAACTACTCGTTGGTCCATTCTCATATCAATATTTCGCATAATCTTCTTGGGTTATTCCTTTTGTCTTAACCTACCTCTCGCACTGGCTCCTTATTTATCAAAAATATCTCGGGCTAGAACCCTTACTTCCTCTCCTTGATGTCGTGCTTGCATAATATTCTGGAGTCATAGCATATCTGTAAGATTTGAATAAGTTCTGATTTTTGTTTTTTCATGCTAATATTCACATCTAATTGTAATATTCTAGAGTGCACCATCCGGGTGCCTCACAAGGAGATCTATTGTCACCTTTGTAATATCCTTTAGAAATGTCAACTAACACAAACAATCCATTTACTATTTTAGGTTACTCTAACCCCAGCCGGATCCTAATATCCTGTCCTTCTCTTAAACTACACATGTTAGCCCCCAGTAGGGTATAACTGAGATGGGTATGACCAATTGTACATACCTCTGTTATTGTTGAAGGTAACTCAAAAGGCTTATAATCCTCTGCCTGAATTGTGAATACTGATAATCTTCATTAACTGGGCGCCTCGTACCCTTCTTCATTTTGCTTCTATTACTTGTATCTATCTTCTGAATCTCTCATTGCCTTTCACCATAGGGGTGGATAGATATTCTTTCCTTAAGGCTCCTTATCAAGAGGCTTTCATATCTTAGTATGCACATGATCTACTGAATACCTCATATTTATCCAACATAAGCATGATGCAAAAATCGAGTTCCTCTGACTCAACTCTTCCACAACTATATCTCTTACCAATCGTCTTTCTGGATGTAGGCATCGTCGTATTATGAATAAGATAGAGTTTAGGAAATTGAGTTCTTACAACTGAGCTCTACCACACGATCTAGAGTAAGAAGAAAGAGTGACAATCTTAAATGCCCTGTAGCCTCCTGCTTATAAGTGTGGTGCACAACACACCCATAAACAAGACTCTACTAGACACGGCTTATAGACTCCCTAGGACAGAACTACTCTGATACCACTTTTGTCACGACCCAAACCGAAGGGCCGCAACGGGAACCCGGTACCTTACTCAACCGAGTACCTACGTAACGTATCTTTGGTATCATACTATCATAGGTAAATGAGCCAGAGAGGCTGTCGTAAGATAAGTAGAATAAAACATGGGGAAAATGCTCGACCTTGGACGACCCAACATGTAATCCATACTTATACGTAAGACGTACGGGCCTATAAGGCAAAACTAATCACTCGTATATTGAAATCACTCAGTATACGAGTGATTAGTTTGGCCTTATAGGCCTGTACATCATACGTATAAGTTTGGATTATATGTTGGGTCGACCAAGATCGAGCATTTTCCCCATGTTTTATTCTACTTATCTTATGACAGCCTCTCTAGCTCATTTACCTATGATAGTATGATACGAAAGATACTTTACGTAGGTACTAGGCTAAGTAAGGTACCGGGTGCCCGTTGCGGCCCATCGGTTTGGGTCGTGACAATGAAGGTTCGACTAAGTTCGTATGATGTTATGGGACATGTTGGTATGCTTGGTCGAGGTCCCGAGAGCCACTGGGTGACTCCGGGTGGTTAATAGAAGAATTGGAGTTGATGAATTGCAGTTGAAGCTACTGGTTCTAGTGTTTCCGCACATGCGGAGTGGGAACCGCAGGTGCGAGGCCACATGAGTGAAGGAAGAGCTGCAGGTACGGCTAAAGGAGACCTGGGCTCAGACCGAAGGTGCGATGGAAATCCCGCATTTGTGGTGGTTGCATATGCACAGATGGATCGCAGGTGCGGCTTGGCTCCCGTATCTGCGATGACCGCAGATGCGGTCAAGTGATCGTAGGTGCGGAGTCAGGCTTTTAATGAATTTCCACGGAAGCGGAGCCAAGTTCGCAGATGCGATTCCGCAGGTGCGGAACTAGGACCGTAGGTGCGATTTTAACTGGGCAGAAAACCCAGCTTGAGGCTTTGTCTTCCATTTTTCAATTTTGGACTTGGGGAGCTCGGGAGAAAGGCGATTTTTCGAATGTTTTCAAGGAGGAGGTTGGGGTAAGTGATTCTAACTAGTATTGGTCTAATTTGCATGAATCTATGGCTTTGTTGATCATTTAATTAGGGATTGGAAATGGAAATTTAGGGATTTAGGGCTTGGGAATTGGAGAGTGAACTTTGGAGTTTTGGAGGGGAAATTAAGGTCGGATTTTGGTAAATTTGGTATGACTAGACTCGTGAGTGAATGGGCTTTCGGGTTTTGTGATTTTTGTTGGAATCCAAGAAGTGGGCCCGGTGGCCCGAGTTTGAGTCGATTTTAGATTTTGGCTATAATTTGGTATTTTTCTTGTGGAATTGGTTCCTTTAGCCTATATTGATCATATTATATTGCTTGTGTCTAGATTCGGGGCCTTTGGAGGACGATTTGAGAGGCAAGGGCATCGCGGAGTAGGATGTTGCTTGGTTTGAGGTAAGTAACGCTTCCAAACTTGGTTCTGAGGGTTCGAAACCCCAAATTTATGTGTTATGTGATTGGTATTGAGGTGACGCACATGCCAAGTGATGGGCGTGCGGGCATGCACCGTGAGAATTGTGTCCAGGGTGATTCCGTTGAACCGTTTAGTGATTCAATTCTATTAATATCCATGCTTTCAACATGTGATAGAGTAATTGAGTTTTAAATCATACTAGATATCTTGTTTAGGATTTGTGCCGGTATTGGTTGGACCCTCAGCGGTCGTTTCTTGCTGTCATCTCACTAGTTTCATTTACTATTCCATACTCAGTCATGATCATGCATTTTTATATCATATCTCGGTCTCAGTCATTTATTGATTCATCATATCATTGTTCTGGGTTGTTTTCATGACATTGTGAGCCCGTGGTGAGACTGGAGAGGTTGATGACTGAGTGAGGCCGAGTGCCTGGTTATGAGTGACAGTTATGGGATCGGGTTGCATGCCACAGTGGTTATATTGATGATTATGATAGCGCTTGGACTGTAGGTGCCCCTCCGGAGTCTGTAACACACCCCCAGTGAGCGCGGATGATTGTATTGAGGGATGGATATCCCTGGACATGGATTTGTCCGAAGCACTTGATACCTGGAGATGGATTTCCCCACATGGTCGGATTGCCCTTTTTCCTCGGTACTGGTGACTTATTGTCAGTGTTGTATATGTTCCGGGATGGATTTCCCTGAGCTGGATGGCCATATACAGTACCGAGTGGTTGAATACTTGAGAGTGGAGAACATGGTGCATTTTATACAGGTTGTGCATTAGCTTGTAAAGATAGCTGAGTTGTATACCTTACACTGTTCATATCTGTATTTCCTTTACTGTTTGAGCTGTACATTTGACTTGAAACCATGCCTACGTTTCTGCACATTTATTTCTGTTATATCTATTGAGGTTGAGTTCGTCAGTACCTTGCAGTCCAAAGTTTGGACTTTTTACTTACTGAGTTGGTGTGCTCACATTACTCCCTGCACCTCGTGTGCAGATCTAGGCGATACCGGTCATAGAGGCAGTTGCTAATTGAGGATTCTAGAGTTTTGGAGACTATCAAGGTAGTTGCATTGCATTCACGGGCCTTGACTCTCCTTTTTTATCTTTATCGTACTTTCAGTTTATATCTCTAGACACTGTAGTAGACTGTATTTCTGATCTAGACGCTCATGTACTCAGTGACACCCTGGTTTTGGGCTAGATTGTATCACTTTGGGATTTTCTTATGTTTCAAACAATTTTTCTTTAATGTTAAATGCTTCCGTTAACATTTTCAAACTTATTGTTGTTGGTGTTGGGTTGTTGAGTTGAGGATGGCCTAGTTCTACGATAGGCGCCATCACGACGGTTGATTTTGGGTCGTGACAACTACGGGCAGCTCTCTTGCATCTTTGGTTACTGCATTCAAGGACTCTGTAATGTTTGATGTCATGTTCTGTTCACCGTAGCATGTACCTAAGCCCATATGCGATAACCAATATTGTATATGTATGTTTTAACACGTGTGTCGATCTATTCAATCTTTGACATTCTTTCATTAAATTCATCAAGCTTGTATAATTGTGCCATGGCAAAGTATAATTCGCTTAACTTTAAATGACCTTTCTTGAACTTTGACCTTACATTTGTCCAAATATGACACATGCAAGCATAATGTGACATGCCGGTATAAACTGTAGATGTTGCCTTCAATATACTCTCATTTCGGTCCAAAACAACACACATATTTGGGTTTTCACCATATGTGTCACAACCCAAAACTTAGCCTATCATGATGGCGCCTAACGTGGTACTAGGCAAGCCGACATTTCAAAATACTTCCAACACTTTAAGTAAACAATAAAATAACACAAGTTTGAATAATTAAAGTCCTCATAAACTGTATTGGAAGTCAAACTCAATATGAAAGTTTCCAAAACCAGGGTGTCACTGAGTACATGAGCGTCTATACAACACAAGTCTGAAAATTCTATCTATGGAAAGATGAAACTAAATATATAAAGCTGAAAGATAGGGAGGGAGAGTCAAGGTTTGCGAACACCGGGCAGTTGTGAAATCTCCAAATGATCAGGTTGCACGGATAATCAACACTCACTGTGACCAGAAGCACCTGGATCTGCACACGAAGTGCAGGGTGTAGCGTGAGTACAACCATCTCAGTAAGTAAAAATACTAACGATTGGACTGAAAGTAATGACGAGTTTCACGGATGCAGTTCAATTTATAGACAATATAATACAGGAAAAATAGGCATGCTTCCAAGTTTGACATTTAAAGCCAAAATAGTTAATTCATGTCAAGTTCAATTGAAACAGGATATAGAATCTCTTAGGAATTCCATGACAGTGATATATGCCAGCTGAAGCACAATAGTAATGAAATCAAGTGAAGATACTCAGAGTAACAGTCACTCAATCCGCTCATTCACTCCAACCTCACAGTCACTCATTCCTCACAATCTCTCATTTCTCTCAGACACTCTGCACTCGTGCTCAGCACTCGCACTCACACTCAGTAGGTACATGCGCTCACTGGGGGTGTACAGACTCCGGAGGGGCTCCTTCAGCCCAAGCTCTATAACAAGCCAATCATGGAAAAAATCCATAAAACATGCTGCGGCGTGCAACCCGCTCCCATAAATATCCTCACAATCAGGCCCTCGGCCTTACTAGTCATCAATCTCTCTAGTCTCTCGGGCTCTCAAAAATCATGATAATCAGCCCAAACAGCGATGATATAATTTATCAATAAAGAACAATAGAGACTGAGTTATAATATGCAGTAAAATTGTGATTGAGTATAAAACAACAATTTAGCAGATAATTCAACATGTAACACGACCTATGTGGGTCCCTACAAGGCCAACACATAGCCTAAACATGATTTCTAACATGATTTACAGTCCAATTTTTATAACACAGGGAGAATATACGGATAACAATAAATTATTCAACTATACAGATCCATGAAATTGACCAAGTCATAATTCCTATGGTGCACGCCCACACGCCCGTCACCTAGCATGTGCGTCACCTCAAAACCTATCACATGACACATAATACGGGATTTCATACCCTCAAAACCAAATTTAGAACTATTACTTACCTCAATCTGTGCAAATCCCTACTCCAACAGGCCCTTGCCTCACGAATCGGCCTCTAAATGCCCCGAATCTAGCCACAAACAGTTCGATACAATCAACATGAGCTAAAGGAAATAATTCTACAAGAAAATACTAAGTTATTAATCAAAATTCAAAAGTCGACTTAAAACCCCGACCCCGGGCCCACATCTCGAAATCCAATAAAAGTCATAAAATATGAAAGCCCATTCAACCATGAGTCTAACAATACGAAATTTACCAAAATCCGACACAAATCGTCACTCATTTCTCCAAATAAAACTCTCCAAATCCCTAGCCTCAAATTCCCAATTTACACCTCAAAATCATACAATCTAGGTGGGAAAATCAATGGGGAAATATAATTATTGAACAAATTTAACCACAAGTGACTTACACCAAACCCCTCGAAAATCCTCTCAAAAATCGTCCAATCCCGAACTTGAAATGTTCAAATTGAAGAAAAATCGTGAACCCTTGAATTAATATGCACTACCAGTGGCTCTGCTTTTGCGGTTCATTTATCCGCTTTTGCGGCACCGCTTTTGTGGTCAGGGATCCGCACTAGCTGTCTTACACTCGACCCCCAACCTACCGCTTCTGCGTCCAAGGTCTCGTACCTGCTGACCCGCGTCCGCTTCTGCATGCCCATAGCTAAGACCAAATTTCGCACATGCGACCACAATCCCGCTTATGCGGACTCGCATGTGCACTCCTCCTTCCGCACCTACGATACACCCCAAGGCAGAACAACCTTGCTTCTGTGCCACTCCAGCCGCACCTGCGGCCAAGACCCTTGCAGGTGCGATTACACTAGAAGGCTCCCAGTTCAGCAATGCACTAAATCTCATTTTTGATCTGTTAACCATCTGAAATTAACCCGAGGCCCTCAGGACCACGACCAAACACACCAACAAGTCCTAAACATGATACGAACTTAGTCAAGCCCTCAAATCACATCAAACAACATCAAAAACACAAATCGCACCCCAATTCAAGCCTAATGAAAACTAAGGAATTCCAACTTCTACAAACGATGTCGAAACCTATCAAATAACGTCCGATTGACCTTAAAATTTTCACACAAGTCACAAATGACACCACGGGCCTACTCCAACTCCCGAAAATCCAATCCGAGCGCGGTATCCACAAGGTCCACTCTCGGTCAAACTTCCAAATTTCCAATTTTTTGTCATTTCAAGCCTAATTCCACTACGGACCTCCAAATCACAATTCGGACAAGCTCCTAAGTCCAAAATAACCCAACGGAGCTACAAAATTATCAAAACTCCATTACAGAGTCGTCTACACATAATTCCACATCCGGTCAACCTTTTCAAATTAAGTTTTCATCCTTGAGACTAAGTGTCTCAATTCATTCTAAAACCTCACCGGAACCTAACCAACTACCCCGACAAGTCACATAACAACTATAAGGCATAAATGAGCAGTAAATGGGGTAACGGGGCTATAACTCTCAAAACGACCGGCCAGGTCGTTACAATATGTATGTTTGTATTGTTCAAAAACTACCTCCATGATGCTTCTTTTTATGAATCAACAACGATTTATGCTAGTGGTAATATGCTACATATCATATAGGTAGCAAAAAGAAATTCAATTTCAGTAATAAACTTGAAAATATAAAAAATACAGTCTTAGAAACAACTTTATTACAATATTTTTACAATTAATCTACATTACCTGCTGCATCCATTGTACTAGTTATTAGCATGATTCCCCTATATGCCGACTTACAAGAAACAGTCATCTTCAGTCTTCTGAAATTTCACTGCCGATCCCAGATAAGTCTTCTCCAGAATATACAAATAACTCGGCAAGTGACTATAGGAATCAGCATGATGACCTCTATAAAACTCCAAAGCCTTTTCCTTTGCTCTCCAAAATTGCATGTATATTAAGTTCACACCATGTTCCAACAATATGTTAGTTTGTATACCTTTTGGTGTGTATATTGTCTTAGGATCCGCATATTTTGGCATCACCATGCTGCCAACTACCATGGCAGTTGCTTTGCATTGTATATATGTGTTGCCCATCAAAGAGCATGTGTGCAAGCTGTTGAATTTTCGAAAATTGAACAATGCTGATTTATTTATGATGGTAGAGATGAAGTGCCACGTACAATTGTCCCCAACACATACGAGGTAGTAGCTAGAGAAAAAAAACTATTAAAAAAATATTATGCAAATTGTAGCTACATAATACGAGGTTGTTTATGCATAACAAATTATTTTAAATAATTTATATACATAAAAACTATAACTTATACACAATATGAATTTGACAAATAAAATATTCCTACCTTCTTGCACCAGACCTTTTCACCCTAAATTGAAACTTATTCATGAAAGAATAGTGCTTCATTACACTGACAATTGTTTTCTTGTCTTGGTAAACTTGGCCTACTTCAATTACATTTGTCGTATGTTCTGTCATGATGATACTTTTATATTCCACAATTGCCGAAGATGTTGGCATATCAATCAACTTCACTGTTCCTAATACTTTTCCAATTGTGTTACAATTGCTTGACAATTGTACCACGTTAGTATTATGATAATCATAAGTACCTACACTCAATTAAAAGTATAGTAATTCAGACCTCTGTATATTCAAGTGTTCAGTATTTGACAGAATGCTTGTAGATACTTTGTTCTGTGATCACATTTTTATTTTTTTCCAACCTTAAGTATTGTGTAACAGTTACACTTCAATTGTATATAGAGACATAACAGTTGAACTACATTTGTTATGTAGTATAGTTGTAGATAATTTGTAGTAAAATTGTAGAACACTTGAAATTGAAAAACAGCAGCACTGGAAAAACAGAGCAAACCTGCAATTATGCTTGCATTCAACATACTGCATTCCAAATCGAAATCGTGTACTGTTATACACAGCAGATATATTCCTAAGTTTTTGTTTTTATTTTTAGTCGTCATATACACTTGAACTCCCATATCATTTCGAATTTCCATTGGAGGACAACGTTCGTTGAAACCGTATTTGAATTCGATAATTTTTGCAGAGGTATCGATCATTAGATGCTCTGCAATTGCGGAATTCAATTGACTATAATTTGAATCTTCATTTACTACAATTCCGTCAACATCAAAATCTTTGTATCTCCCAATGTTATCCCACCGACCATTGAGCTGAAGCATAATCGCCAATTTTGACATTATGTCGTGAAATTCAATTCAATTGTAGCTAATTATTTGCAATTGTTTTCTTCAGAAGATTTTTTTGAGTTTGTTGACTTGTTTATGGAAAACCAGAGGAAATATGCGTAATAGAATGATTCTACAGATATGTTGCCTTGATTATGTATCACGACACAAAATCACACCACAGGCGTCGCGATGGCACTTAGTCTCTAAGACTAGGTGAGCCGATTACAATTACATTCCCCCCCCCCCATTTTTTGATAAAGATATAATTTAATACACGTGTCGAAACCAACAACGGAAATAATTTTAAAAACCTCCCAAGACTAGTAATACTGAGTCACGAACTCTAACTGAATTTATGAAATGATCTTAAGGATCGAATATACAATATTGTTCAAATAATAATTAACAGTATAATAAAATAGAAAGACTCTGAGGGACTGTGACAACCAAGCAGCTCTACCTTGAATCCTTGCGATCAACACACTAACTCTGCCCGAGTCTGATATCTCCAGTACCTAGCTCTGCACAAAAATGTGTAGAAGTATAGTATGAGTACACCACGGTCGGTACCCAGTAAGTATCCAGACTAACCTCGGTGGAGTAGTGACGAGGTACAGCCAAGACACTCACTAGACAAAACAACCTGTGTAGTATAGAAATATAAAGCTAATAATGGAAAATACAAATCAGTAAATGGAAACAAAATCAACATATGATATAAACAGTAAAGCAAATAATAATAATAATAATAATAATAATAATAATAATAATAATAATAATAATAATAATAATAATAATAGAAACAAATGGAAATGATGGCAACAAGAATAAATAAATGATGTAAACAACAAGGCAACAAGAACACCATAAATATTGCACAAACGAATAAGGAACACAAATACAACCAATCAATCAAGTCCCTCAAATATACGTCTTTCCAATGTAAGTACTTCAAGTATAAATATTTCAAATATAAGTTTTTCAATAAAAATCCTTAGAATATAACCTTGTCAAATAAATATATATTTCGAATATACTCCCTTCAAATAAATTTCTTTCAACTATAATTCTTTGAAATAATATTTTTGGATATAATTCTTTCAAATAAAAGTCACCTTGTGACACCTCATTTCATAATCATAAAAATACGGGTCTCAACCCACATCCATATTTTCACGGCACCTCGTGCCCATATTTCTATCATAACTGCACGAACAACTCACATGCCAATAATATCAATGTATATAAGATCCACATAATCAATTTATTTCCACTAAAGCGAGTTTATAATTTTTTTTAAAATCAAGTAAGAAATCAACAAAGAAATGAATTTATTTTAGAAATCATTTGGGTGAAGAAAATAACATTGCACTTAAACTAAAGCATCAGATAAACTAATGATTTGCATGTAAAATTATAAAATTTAAAATATAATAATAATTTCTTTTATATCATAGAAAATCAGTAAGAAAAATGGGAAATATACTTCTTCAGAGTCTCGTGCTAAAAAGCCAAAGCCAACACAATGCAACTAGGAGCACAAAACACATAATAACAAATTCAACTAGTACATCACGGAAGAAGACAAGAATTTACATATTAAATGAAATAAAATCACCCAAGACAAGAACATAAATAAAGAAATATCAACATGGCACTCCCGAGGTACCGCCTCATAGTCCCAATCATAAAAAAATTGACAATATCTCATTTTCTTATATCACCGCGGGAGTCTTCACATTTAATTTTAAAGAAATTATATTTTCCGGAATAGCATCCCGCGTTTTAGCCACCCTTATCACACCACATGATTTCTAGTAATTCCCCTACTAGCCACGTATTTTAAGCCACCCTTATCTCACCGCATGTGTTTTAACACCCTGACCTTATATCACCGCATGCGTATCAATATCACAATATTTCACAAATCGCGCCTCAAGTGCCCAAATATCACACCATAATACAACCTGCACCTCAAGTGCTCACATATCACAACATATCATAAATTGCACATCAAGTGCTAAAATATTACAACATATCACAAATTCCACATCAAGTGCTCAAATATTATAACATATCACAAATTGCACATCAAGTGCTCAAATATTACAACATATCACAAATTTCACATAAAGTGCTCAAATATTACAACTTTCCACATAAATCAACAATACATTATTTTTCCACAATAAATAGCCCATGACTCGACCATAATATGAACAAAATCTTAACAAATATATCCGGGAGTGAACAACTCAACAAAATAATATTTCATATAAAAATCAAGTTGGCAATCACACCAAATCATCATATAAAACAAGGATTTAGGTAAGACAATTAAAGGATTTAATAAGTGCCAATAATTTTCAATTTAATACATAAAGGTGTCTAAGAATTTTAACCAATGTAATTTGCACATATAAACCAAGTACGTACTCGTCACCTCACGTACATGGTTTTCAATTACACAAATTGCACATAAGACTCAATGCCTAAGGGGAATTTCTCCCACTCAAGGTTAGGCAAGATACTTATCTTTGAAGTTAGGTCGATATTCCAAAATCGCCTTCTTTCTTGAATTGACCTTCGGACAACTCAAATCTAACCAAAATAATTCAATTCAGTGAACACTAGTTATAGGAATTAATTCCATATAAAAATACTAATTTTCCAACAAAATCCGAAATTTAACTCAAAAATTGCCCGTGGGGCCCACATCTCGGAATACGATGAAACTCACAAAATCCGACAACCCATTCAATTACGAGTCCACCCATACTAATTTTATCAAATACCGATAACAACTCGACCTCCAAATCTAAAATTTTCGTACTTGAAAAGTTTTGCAAAAATCTTGATTTCTTCCATTTAAATCCGAAATAAATGATGAATATAGCAATGGATTTATGAAATATAATCACTTTTGGATATAGGACACTTACCCAAGTCGAAGTCGTGAAGAAATCCTCCAAATCGGCCAAGAACCGTGCTCCAAAAATCCAAAAATGAAATGAAGGAAATGACCATTTTTGGCCCTTAAGTTTCTGCCCATCTGTCACTAAAAGTCCATTTTCTGTCACTAAAAGTTTATTTTTCATCACTAAAAGTCCACACCAGAACTTGCTTGCACCAGTAATTATTTTTTTCACTAAAAAGGCTCTAACTCCATCATACGAATTTGGAATTCGACGATTCTTAGTCCTATGAGTCACAAATAATAATACAAACCTAGTCGTTCAATCGAAACTCAATTCGTAGCTCATTAGCTCTATGCGATACCAATTTTTCTTGTTAAACAATTAACTCATGTTTTGCGCTAAAAACCAAATCGCGACTTGATGAAATTAGACCAAACTTTCCAGATCACTCCTATAATTCATAATCAAAGTCCCGAAAGTCGCAAAATCAAATTTTAATCTCTAGAACTAAAAATGGACTTTTGGATCAAACTCTTCCCCGACAACCTGTAGTATATCAATCATAACATCTTATACTCAACTCCAACTACCAAACGGTTTACATTTCTGCAAACTAGATACAAAGGGCTACAACTTTCATGTTACGCTCATCGCACAACTCCTTGTAGATTGCTACATATAAGCTCCCAAATTCAGCCCCGTGTAGCAGAAATTTCTGGCGATGCACATTGCTGTAGCCAAAAACTGCAGTACCAACTTCAGTCAATCGATCATAACCTTTTGTATAAATGTCCGAATGATAAATGGTTTATCATTCTGGAAACTAAAATCAAAACTTTCATGTTTTTAATTTCCAGATTCCTTATAGATTTCGAGATATAAGTTTCCAAAGTAGGCTCCACGCATCAGAAATTTCTGGCAAAACTTCTTTACTAGCCTTCATTCAGTCGACCATAACTTTCTGTACATATATCCAAATGATGAATGGTTTAACTTTCTGGAAACTAGAATAAAAGGGCTACAACTTTCATATTTTTGAAATTATTCAGAATCCTTATAGATTTCTAGATATAAGCTTCCAAAATCGGCTTTGCGATTGTACCAGTTGCTGTCCAAAAACAACTTCTGCAGCAGAAACATTCCGGCAGCTCCTTTTGTCCGAAATCCATTCCGTTAACCTTCCGAAATCCACCCGAGGCCCTCGGGACCTTAACCAAATATATCAACATGTCCCAAAAGATAATACGAACTTAGTTGAGGCTTCAAACGATGCCTAACAATGCTGAAATTATGAATCGCGCATCGAATCGTATTATGAGTTTTCAAATCTTCCAACTTCTATATTTTGCGCCGAAATGTATCAAATCAATTCTGATTGACCTCAAATTTTGCACACAAGTGATAAATCACATAATAGATCTATGAAAAGTTTTAGAATTGGATTCCGACTCCGATATCACAAAGTTAACTCCCCGATCAAACTTTCCAAAATTCAACTTTTGCCATTTCAAGAAATATTTTACTACGGACTTCCAAAAACTTTTCCGGTCACGCTCCTAAGTCCAAAATCACCATACGGAGCTATCGGAATCATCAAAACTCCATTTCGGGGTCGTTTACACATAATTCACCATCGGATCAATTATTTCAACTTAAGCTTCCAAAACAAGAATTGGTTTTTCAATTAAATCCTAAATCGAAAACCAAACTTGACCACCATCGCAAGTCATAATACACATTTCAAAGCTACTCGAGACCTTAAGCTAACAAACGGAACGTAAATTCTTAAAACGACAAGTTGGGTCGTTAAATCCTTCCCCTCTTAAAACATACTTTCGTCCTCGAACGTGCCAAGAATTATTCTGAGGACATTTAATTTCTGAGTGTATTATTACATGCATACTCGTGGTTGATTCTATGTCACCACAATTTAGCATGGGTCCGGCAATACCATCTCAGTTGAGATTATTTCTTTTATCCTCATTTATAAACTTTAAAGCCAACTTCTTACACTCCAATTTTCACGATCAACTAGTCGTGATGGCACCTAACCCAACCCGCCAGGTAAGACAACTAATATCTATCCAATTCCAATAATATTAACAAGGCAATTAAACAAAAGTAATTTATTGAATCTTATACATTTTCCAAGGACTGGTAGTACAAATCATGAGTTTCTAAGAATAGAGTTTACAAAGAGGAAATGAAATAAATACATAGTTTGTTTGAAAGGTACATAAATAGAGCTTTATAATCTAAGGCTACCCCGAACAAAAGAGGCAGCTGCAACAAGGACGTGGGTACGTCTTCAAATCCAGCAACCATTGAACACAGCAACAACAGTAGCCAACATCTGCACGTAATATGCAGAAGTGTAGTATCAGTACAACCGACCCCATGTACTGAGTAAGTAACAAACCTAACCTTAGGTTGAAAGCAGTGACGAGCTGGAACATAGGTCGGGTCCAACACCAATAACCAATAGCAGTTCATAACAACGTAAACCATATAAATAAGAAAGTAACTCAGAGATAAAAATGTCCAGCTTTTTCATAATTTTCTAAAAATAGTTCCACTTTTCAAGAATATCAGTGAAAACTCAAATCCTTTACCGAAATTGTCGTAAAAATATGAGATAGTTTGAAAACTGTAAAATTTACCAAAAATTGTTTCCACAATAAATTAGATATTTCGTTTTCTTTCTAGATACCAAGTGTGAAATACCTCTTTATTCCCACATATCAATGTGTGTAAAAAGTCATGAACGACGTGATACCGTACAGCATGAGGAAAAATGCATCTCTATGACTGTATGTCATATGTGCATGCCAATGCGATACAACTCAATGATAAAATCATATGCATACTCTCAAAGTATCAATCCACTCAGTCCTCCCAGTCACTCAGTCCTCAGAGTCACTTAGTTCTCACTGTCACTCAGTCCTCACAATCACTCAGTCATCCTAATCACTCGTCACTCGGCACACGACACTCGCAATCAGTAGGTACCTGCTCTCACTGGAGGTGTGTACAGACTCCGGAGGGGCTCCTTCATCCCAAGCGCTATAACAAGCCAATCGTGGCATAAATAAGTAAAACATGCAGCGGCGTGCAGCCCAATCCCATAAACAACCTCACCATCAGGCCCTCGGTCTCACTCAGTCATCAATCTCTCCAGTCTCTCGGGCTCTCAATATCATGAAACTAGCCCAACTCCGAATCGATGTTCAAAACTCAAAATTTCATATTATGAAACTTTCGGCCAAACTCCCAATTTCCTCTTAAAAATTTATCAATCAAAGCTAAAATCGAAGATAGATTCACGAAATATAACCAAATATGAGTATAGAACACTTACCCCAATTCATATGCTGAAAATCGCCTCGAAAATTGCCCAATTCCGAGCTCCCCAACTCAAAATATGTTAAATGAACAAAACCCTCGTTTTAACATTGTTCTGCCTCGTTTCTTGTGCCAAAAGATCTCGAAACTCACTTTTGATGCCTCCAATGGATTCCTTGTGAAATGCTAGTCAGCTCTTGAATCACTCCATTTGACCTTATATTGAAAGAGATATGTTGGTTTCAATATTTGGAAATAGTACAGATTTTTAAATAGGAAATCAATAGCAATTTCGTAACTAATCTGAAAATTCTGGCAACCTAATTCTTAGTAAAATGAGCATAAATTCCTCATACGATGTTCATATTCGACGATTCTTTTTGCTATGACTTTGTAATTATGATACGGAACTAATGCTTCAATAACAATAGAAATTGGATCATTTGCTTAATGTAGTACCATTTATGTGTGAAGAAACAACGTCGAAACATAAAACAAAATGAGCGTAACACAACACAAACCTATCCGAAACTCACCCGAGCCTCTCGGGATCCCGTCCCAACATATCAACAAGTCTCATAAAATAACACGGATCTACTCGAGGCCTCAAATCATGTAGAACAACATCGAAACGATAAATCGCACCCCGGATCAAACTTAATGAACTTTTCCAAACCTTCAAATTTCAATTTTTGCCAATTAGTGCCGAATCTTTCTAGAAATATCCAATTGCGAATCTGAGCATACATCCAAGTCCAAAATTACCATCCGGACCTAATAGAACCATCAAAACTCCAATCCGAGGTCAAATGCTAAAAAGTCCAACTTGGTCAACTCTTCCAACTTAAAGCTTCAATCATAAAGTTCATTCTTCCAAATCGATTCCGAACAACATGAAAACCAAAACCGATGATTCACACAAGTCATAATACATCATGTGGAGATACTCGTGCCCTCAAACTACCGAGCAAAGTGCAAATGCTCAAAACGACCGGTCGGGTCATTACATTCTCCCCCACTTAAACATACGTTCGTCCTCGAATGTGCCTAGAGTTGTTCCCAAAACCATCAAACCACTGTATAACCTTACCATGCACATACCCGGGGGTGATCCACGTCACCCTATCCCATATAGGCTCGATAACACAACGTAACTGAAATTTCTCAATTCAACCTAGCCCATAAGCCTTATAATACAATTTTTCCAACATCCGAAATTTCTTATAAGGTCTGAATCTCGCAACCTACACATTGTATACATCTAAACAAGCTGCACCAAACTGCAATCATAACCCAGAATACCATCACATGATATACCACATAACTCAAATACCCCTAGAAAAATCTCTGATCACAGTAACTGCTCATAACAACCCAATCCCGGTAATAAACCTCATGTCTAACAAAATCTCACTCTAAAACCTTCGTACAATGCCGATAATGAAAGAACACGCAGAAACTCATAACCATTCATCAAATCAACAAGTCGTGGAGCTCTCTCTCTCTCTCCTCCAACAAGAACTATAGCCAATTCCTAAGCCGACTTCCGATATTATCCTTCCAAATATACCGCAACCAAATCCGATAGCACCTATCCTAGATCCGACGACTTCATCTTATCGAATACCAACTACTCTACTGATACGCAACACCGATACTAACCAGAGCCACGAACTGAGCAATCCATGCACCAATAAGCAACAATCCAAATGTACTCAATAGCGAAAATGACTCAATCAAGAGAACTGTCCCGCAAGCTCAACGGGTACCACCACCACGCAATGCTAAGGACCCATCACATACCGTAGAACCCTCACCCGACTCTAACACAAATGTTCATACCTCAATATAACTCTGCTGTAATGCGCGACTCTATCCAAATGCTGGTCTATATCATATACCTCGAGCCACCCTGCTCAAAATCATTAACCACGCAAAATTCGATATCAACTACCCAAAGTGCATTACCATAACCACGGAGAATCAGATGACACAATGCCACACAAAACCCGAAAGAACATAACCAATATGCCCTCAATCATGCAATACCTAATTACTCATCTCGCTCAAATTCCGCTATAAAACCACAATAGAGCCGTACCATGTGTGCCTAAAACCAACAAATCACAACTCTCCGTAGCATAGAAGAGTAACTCACAGAAATTTTAGAACATGAATAGCTCAGCAACAACCGAATGGCACATCCCTAAACAGTAGCATTATGGAGTCAACCAATCCGACTCGGTGTAGACTACACATCCTAATTGGGCCTTCCCCATGGGCTCCCAATTCAACTCTAGTCATCCACAAGTAGATATATAACCCTCCGAAAGTCCGAAATGACTGAATCATAACAGACATTATCATCTGCCTAGCTTCGTCCACAACTTCACAGTCCATAACCAAGAATAATCTACTCATGAGAACTCTAGTCTCCAAATCCATAGAGCACACGAATCACCATATCCGATCCTAACTCCACCGCCAGAATGTCTAAGACATCTCTAATACACGATCATCCCATAAAATAATGCTTCTAAAATTCTTCCTTGCCACATAGCAAAATACAAATATCAGCAGTTGATCAACCAGGAGAGTGCCACAGTACCAGTGAAGTATCCACAACTCAAACACATTGCCCCTTCTTAAATACATACCCTCTGTCACACCAAATAGTGCCATCATTTACTTAGTCATCCGAGACCGTCCATGCTGCCTACGAATTTCTGATCTTCCCTCCGAAACTAAACTGTGACCTAGCACATGCAAGTCTCAAATCCCACACAACACACCGCATCTACCATGCCATCATATGAAAAATATGAGAACTTCATAGTCCACTCCGGGTCACCCGCAACTACATACTCAATTAGCTAAAAACCTTCCATTTGATTTCATCCCAGAGATAGTCACAATACACAACATGTTCCACACACAATACACAACATTTTCCACACACCGGTAGGACATATACACCCCGAACCGTGGTAGCAACCATCGAGAACCTTTCGAACTCATTTGCACATAATCAAGCGATCAGAACTAAATCTCTCTAACTCAACCAGGCCACGCGAGTCGCCAAACCGAAGAGCATTTCCACAAAACACCCGTAGAGACTAGCCATGTCGCAAGTACCTAATGAACTGATCATACAACCAACTACCAAGCTGACCTATCTCTCCAAGTCCCTTCCAAATTGCCTTCAAATTGATACTTCTCCTTGCTAGAACACCACGATCCCTAACCAAATTTCACCACACAAGAGACCGTAGTATAAAACCACAATGCCCTAAGGCCCATAAGCCACTGAATTCCCTCTTAAGCACCCTGAAGCACCACAACCGAGACGCCCACTCTAAAGAGATCTTATGCGAACCTAAAATTATTTCTTTCACCTTCTTGATACTGAAATGCATAATCCTCAATGATATAAAAAAAATCCACATTCTCGACACCGTCATGTAACTCTCAATTTCTAGCCATATACAATTTTTGAAAATTCCAAATCGCTACATATAAACCTTGAATCCATTAGAACCATTCTCGATAGTCATCCACTCTACTCAAATCTCAATTAAACTGACCAAATGTACCGAACGACCTGTGCCCCATTAGCACACCAACACCCAAGGGAGTAACCCATACTCCTAAGCAACCGAGCAATTCCTACTCCATGCACACTACATCCTTTACGAATAACCACGCAATTATTTTACGATTCCCATATACTCATAGGGTGTAATACAACCCGTATCCAGAAATTCCCTTACTCGAGTCATCCTCAATCTCAACCCCTACAGTCATAACTGATTCACCAGTATACCTCAAACCTAAACCAATACAACACATAATCGTACAATCAACTCGTCGATAGCAGACTCCCCCACTTGGCTCGAAGCCATAGATCAAAACATACAATAACTCACAATGTCCATACTCTATTGTTGCCATAATACCACCGTGAGATTCAACTAAATCCTTCGTAAGCTCATATAACACAATCCATCTAATTCTTCAAATTATCTGCAACTCTCGCATTCACCCTCGTTATAGTCAAGCCAACTTCCACAAGCGATCCAAACTCAAATTGCAACATATAAAATCCACTGGTAAAAGAGAACTAGCTACAAAACAACATAGGGATCACACAACCTCAGGACACTCCGTAGGAGATAACCCACCTACTTATGCTTCAAACTGACATCTTTTTATACCCTTCCACAGTCGTAACTATTACACAATCCCTTAATCTTCCTGAGTCTGAACTCATAACAAGACATGAAGATCTACTTCACTTCACAACTAAACAACATGAGAGATCTTTCAACACACCCATAATTCGAGGCCATATGCCAATTCAAGACAGAAATCAACACCCAATAGCCTTTTTTTTGCAAACTCTTCTCGTTACATTCAATCTATCTGAACACATCCCACAGTCACATCATACTCATCATATAGCCATCCAACCACTCATTGAGCCAAAAATTCCACTAATAGGGACACTATCAGACTTATAAGTCCAAAAGCACGTGCTCACACAACCAAAAATCTCTGTGCTCAAGCTATGGTAAAAACCCGGCCTCAAGTCCTCCAAACTAGCCCATCATCAGCATATTGAAATCACATCTCGTACCTCATCCATGGAATCACAAGCCGCCGATGCACAGCTAATATCGAGCACTCAAGTGCGCACACGAATGCGTGGAAGGAGTTCAAAGAGTTACGCTTCAAGCTGAATCAATGCCGCACTATAAGGAAAGAAAGATGGGAAGTATATGCTAAATGTCATGTAGCCTCTCGTAGATAGGTATGGACGTCATCATGCCGATCCTTAAGACTCTACTAGAAACTTGCTCATGACTTGTAGAACCTATGAACCTAGAGCTCTGATACCAAATTGTCACAACCCAAATCCACTAGTCGTGATGGCACCTAACCTAACCCAATAGGTAAGTCAACTAATATCTATCCAATTCCAATAATATTAATAAGGAAATTAAACAAAAGTAATTTACTGAATCTCATACATTTCCTAAGGACTGGTAGTACAAATTAGGAGCTTCTAAGAATAGAGTTTACAAAGAGGAAATGAAATAAATACACAGTCTGTTTGAAAAGTACATAAACAGAGCTTTATAATCTAAGGCTACCCCGAACAAAAGAGGCAGATGCAACAGAGACGTAGGTACGTCTTCAAATCCAGCAACCATTGAACACAGAAATAACAACAGCCAATATCTGCACGCAATGTACAAAAGTGTAGTATCAGTACAACCGACCCCATCTACTGAGTAAGTAACAAACCTAACCTTAGGTTGAAAGCAGTGACGAGCTGGAATATAGGTCGAGTCCAATACCAATAACCAATAGCAGTTCATAACAACGTAAATCATATAAATAAGAAAGTAACTCAGAGATATAAATGCTCAACTTTTTCACACTTTTCCAAAAATAGTTCCATTTTTCAAGAATATCAGTGAAAACTCAAATCCTTTACCGAAATCGTCGTAAAAATATGAGATAGTTTGAAAACCGTAAGTTTTTCCAAAAATCCTTTCCACAATAAATTAGATGTTTTGTTATCTTTCTAGATAGCAAGTGTGAAATACCTCTCTATGCCCACATATCAATGTGTGTAAAAAGTCATGAATGACGTGATACCGTACAACATGAGGTAAAATGCATCTATATGCCTGTATGTCATGTGTGCATGCCAATGCGATGCAACTCAGTGATAAAACCATATACATACTCATAATGTATCAATCCACTCAGTCCTCCCAGTCACTCAGTCCTCACAATCACTCGGCACTCGCACTCAGTAGGTACTTGCGCTCACTGGGGGTGTGTATAGACTCCGAAGGGGCTCCTTCAGCCCAAGCGCTATAACAAGCCAATCATGGCATAAATCAGTAAAATATGTTATGGCGTGCAGCCTGATCCCATAAACATCCTCACCATCAGGCCCTCGACCTCACGCAGTCATCAATCTCTCGAGTCTCTCGGGCTTTCAATATCATAAAACTAGCCCGACAACAATGATATGATGTATCAATAAATAACAACTGAGACTGAGATATGATATGAATGCACGGATATGACTGAGTATGAACATATCAGTAAAATCAATAAGATGACAGTAAGAAATGACCACTATGGGTCCCAACAATATCGGTATAAATCCTAACATGATATCTAGCATGATTGACTGCTCAATTACTTTATCATATGGCGACAACAAAAATAACAACAAGATAGGGCCACTATATGATGCCATGGAAACAACGGAGTCACCATTCACAAGGTGCACGCCCACATGCTCATCACCTAGCATGTGCGTCACCCCAATACCAATCACATAACACCTAATTCGGGGTTTCATACCCTCAGCACTAAGTCTAGAAGAGTTACTTACCTCTAACAAGCAAATTCCAGTACCGAGCAAACTAAGCGATGCTCTAAAAATGCCATATCGCGCATTCCGACCTCCGAACTGTTCGAAACTAACCAAAAACAACTCAAATACATCAAACAATGCTAAAGGAACCAACCCCAATCGAAAAAGGTCGAACCTTTAATCAAAAGCCCAAAATCGGCCAAAAAGCCTAACCCGGGCCCGCACCTCGGAACCCGACAAAACTCACAAAATCCGTCAACTCATTCAATTACGAGTCCAACCATACTAGTTTTACTCAAATTTGTCTCTGAATCGATTTTCAAAACTCAAAAGTTCATATTATGAAACTTTAGGCCAAACTCCCAATTTCTTCTTTAAAAATTCATCAACCAAAGCTAAAATCGAAGATCGATTCACGAAATATAATCAAAACTGAGTAGAGAACACTTATCCCAATTCATATGCTGAAAATCGCCTCGAACATTGCCCAATTCCGAGCTCCCCAACTCAAAATATGTTAAATGAACAAAACCCTCGTTTTAACACTGTTCTGCCTCGTTTCTTGTGCCAAAAGATCTCGAAATTGACTTTTGATGCCTCCAATGGAGTTCTTATGAAATTCTAGTCAAGTTAGGCTCTTGAATCACTCCATTTGACCTTTTATTGAAGGAGATATATTGGTTTCAATATTTGGAAATAGTGCAGATTTTTAAATACGAAATCAGTGGCAATTGCGTAATTAATCTGAAAATTCTGGCAACCCAATTCTTAGTAAAATGACCATAAATTCCTTATACGATGTCCAAATTCGACGATTCTTTTTGCTATGCTTCCGTAATTACGATATGGATCTAATGCTTCAATAATAATAGAAATTGGATCTCATTTGCTTAATATAGTACCATTTATGCTTGAAGAAACGACGTCGAAACGTAAAAAAAAATGAGCGTAACACACCCCAAACCTATCCGAAACTCACCCGACCCCTCGAGATCCCGTCCGAACATATCAACAAGTCCCATAAAATACCACGGACGTACTCGAGGTTTCAAATCACGCATAACAATATTGAAACGGTAAATCGCACCCCAAATCAAACTGAATGAACTTTTCCAAATCTTCAAATTTCAATTTTTGCCAATTAGTGCCGAATCTTTCTAGAAATATCCAATTATGAATCCGGGTATATGCCCAAGTTCAAAATTACCATCCGGACCTAACGGAACCATCAAAACTCCAATCCGAGGTCAAATGCTAAAACGTCCAACGCGGTCAACTCTTCCAACTTAAAGCTTCAATCATAAAGTTCATTCTTCCAAATCGATTTCATACAACCTGAAAACTAAAACCGATGATTCACACAAGTCATAATACATCATACGGAGTTACTCATGCCCGTAAACTACCGAGTGAAGTGCAAATGCTCAAAACGACCGGTCGGGTCGTTACACCAATTAATTTCAAAAGACCTTATTATCACATCAACGTACGTTATTAGTTTCAACAAGCTATAGCAACTCGTGCCTATGTACACATCAATCGTATACCCATAACCAAATCTCTGGTCATAATAGTTATTTATAATTAATTCCAGCATCCACAATTAATCTCATATTAACTAAAATCTCATTTCAAATTTTCGCAACACTGACAGCAACACGCGAGGCATGAAAACCTCATAATTATTCATCCGAATCAACGAGTTGCATTTAACACCACCCGGGCACTCACCTTATAGGCTAAAACGTAATATTTACAGCACGAATATGGATAAATATGCACAGAAATATATAAAAGAATTATCAAATAGGCCTAATAGGCATGACTCCCCATTAATACTATAGTTCAAATTTAATTTCACAAAGGGAGAATTTAAAATCATAAATGTTTCATCACAAGGACCTCGTCCTTATATAACTTCCATCGCGGTTTATAGCACAATTTAAATATTTCACATCATATAAAAGTGCGAGGATCTCGTCCTCAACTCCAAATCACAAGTATTTTGCTCATTGTGCCACCTGAAATTTTCAATTTCCTTTCTTCTTCTTTTCAATAAATATTGTAAACAATTTTCTCAACACATAATGAACCCCTCATTCCAATAGGGAATAAAATTCATATAATTGAAATCAATTATTCCGAAATCACATCAAAACCCACTGTAGTGAGTAATAAAAATCACTTTTGGACTTATAGCCCTCAATGGTGTATAAAAATAAAAATAAAAGACACGGGCTAACATCATCAAATCTCCAAACAAGGATGAGCATATAAGTGAGTCACAAATTTACGAAGCTCGCCCATAAGCGGAGCATAATAGGAGGACTCGCCTCAATATTCAGAACTGAATCAAATTAAGGAATACTATTCTTTTAATAATAGATCAGGATCATACCTGTAATGACACTATCTGGTGTAGTGGCTTCAGCCACATCATAGCAAATATATCAATGGGCTGGGCCTCCCCCTCTTGGGCGCCCTCTACCTTCCTGTCCTCCACCCCTAAATGGTTGTGCACGTGGAGTATTAACTGGAATAAAGCTTGTAGCTTGAGTGCTCTGATGAAATACACCCCTCCCAAGTCTGGGACAATTTCTCTTGCTGTGTCTAGTATCACCACACTCATAACAACCCCTTTGCGGGTTCAGTTGCTCACACTGAGTCTTTAACTGGAATAACCATTATAGGAACCCCGTGCCGGTGGTGCATTAAAAGAACTTACTAGAACACCCCGAGTATTCTAAAATTATTTCCATGACCCCGTTGATACTGAAATGTAGAATTATTAAGCACGCGGGAATACCGCAAGTCCTGGCATCATCCCATACAAATCTCAGCTCTTAATCATATACAAGTTTCGGAGAACCTTTCAATACCACATAAATACATCTCAGGCCAAAACTCATATAACACAGACCCCACAATCTGATCGTTGATAGTGGACTCGCTTCACTTAGCGTGAAGCCATAGGACACAGTCCGATGATCCACAATATTAACCTTCACCGCTCGTACAACACCAGTCATAAGACACCTCAAGTCATTTATTTGGCGCATGTCATCCTCGTGACAGTTAAACTCGCTTCCTCCAGTGCCTTGACTGCTAGTATGTACCCTTCACTAAATGGAAATCCCATACGAACCACATAGTCTCTAATACCACCAACTTTCTTCAGAACTACATCCACCTCGTGACCCTATCACGATTGTGATGATTAGGCAACTAATTAAACCTTCTTAAGATCGAACTTATCAACCAGATATCAGAACTTGCTACACCCCCCATGTGCACAACTGAATGATCTCTCAATACTTATGCATCCTCAATCTGGACGACACGTGGTAACAGTGGTTGAGCAACCCTGGCTCCCTTATAACCCTTTGTAGTATCATGAACCATTAACGCATAGTTGATACCAAGTGCACAATTTCATGCACGATTGGATGTAAAAGAACTTAAGATATAAGCTTCAAGCTAAATAAATACTGCACGATAAGGAATGAAAGAAGTGAAAATTTTTCCTACTAGCTCTGAAGCCTCTCGAAGATAAGTACAGACATCTCCGTACCGATCCGCAAGACTCTACTAAACTCATTCGTGACTCGTAGAACCTATGAACCTAGAGCTCTGATACCAACTTGTCACGACCCAAAATCCGATCACATGCGTCGTGATGGCACTTAGTCTCTAAGACTAGGTAAGCCGATTACAATTACAATTCAAGCCCCTTTTGTTTTTTTTTTGTTTTTTTATAAAGATATAATTTAATACAAGCGTTGAAACCAACAACGGAAATAATTTTAAAAACCTCCCAAGACTGGTAATACTGGATCACGAACTATAACTGAATTTATAAAATGATCTCAAGGATCGAATATATAATATTGTTCGAATAATAATTAACAGTACAATAAAATGGAAAGACTCCAAGGGACTGCGACAATCAAGAAGCTCTATCTTGAATCCTTGCGATCAACACACTAACTCTGCCCGAGTCTGATATCTCCAGTACCTGGCTCTGCACAAAAATATGTAGAAGTGTAGTATGAGTACACCACGGTTGGTACCCAGTAAGTTTCAAGACTAACCTCGGTGGAGTTGTGACGAGGTACAGTCAAGACACTCACTAATCAATTAACCTGTGCAGTGTAGCAGTATATAATAATAATAGAAACAAATGAAAATGATGGCAACAAGAATAAATAAATAATGTATATAACAAGGCAACAAGAACACCATAAATATTGCTCAAACGAATAAGGAACACAAATACAACCAATTGTCACGACCCAAAATCTAACCATGGTCGTGATGGTGCCTATCGTGTGACAAGGCAAGCCTATTTCCCAAAATATTACTACTAAATCGATTATAAGAATTTAATAAAACATTTCCAACATTTGAATTTTTCATAAACTAAATCAACAAATAAATATAATTATAGGAAATACGGAAACGAGCCCCAAACATCGGGGTATCACTAAGTCATGAGCATCTAAAACTATGAACTAAGATATATAAACTGTCTAACTGTCCAAAAGAAGAAATGACAAAAGGAGTAACAAGGTCTTGCGGATGCTAGCAGCTACCTTGAAGTCTTCAAATATAGCCGGCCTGAACTCAACGATTGCAGCGCTCTAACTCACCTGGATCTGCACATAAAGTGCAGGGTGTAGTATGAGTACAATCGACTCAGTAGTAATATAAATAACTAAGGAACTGAGTAGCAGTGACGAGCTAAGCAAAATAGTCCAATTTCATACAAAGAAATTAACAGGTAAACACAACAACAACAAAAGTAAATGCAACCTCACAGCAATGTCACTCCATCACTCAACACTCGGCACTCATTACTCGCACTCAGCACTCAATAGGTACCTACGCTTACTGGGGGTGTGTACAGACTCCGGAGGGGCTCCCAAAGCTCAAGCACTAAAGCACGGACAACTCACGTGCCATAATATCAATCTCTGGATCCGCACGGACAACTCATGTGCTACGCGGACAACTCACGCGCTATGGTATCAATACCTGGATCCGCACAGACAACTCACCTGCTATAATCAAATATCTCACAACAGGCTCTCAGCCTCACTCAGTCCTGTACCTCTCCAGCCTCACCATCATCAACAACCAAGGGGACACAACCCACATCAAGTATCACAGCATACCAGCAAAATAATAGGGACTAAGGTAAATATGTACAATAATATATATGACTGAGTATAAATAATGTGAGCATGAATAAAGCCTAAGCATGATCTCTAACATAAAGGCAAACAAGTGCAATAACAAGTAAATACAGGAACACGGATAATGGCTATTAGGCCTCACAGCCTCCCAGGATGGACCAAGTCTCAATCCCTCGTGGTGTACACCCACACGCCCTTCACATAGCGTGGGTATCACCTCCAAACAGTCACATGATATCAAATTCTCATGGTTTATACCCTCAAAGCCAGAATTAAAACTGTTACTTACCTTAACAGCGAAAAATCCTATTCCGGGATGCCCTCGTCTCTGGACTCGGTCTCCAAAAGCTCTGAATCAAACCAAAATCAGAATACTACTATCAACATAGGCTAAAGAATCGAATTCCATAATAAAAACTACATAAATAGGCCAAAAATCCGAAATTGGCCAAAACCCGGCCCCCGGGCCCACGTCTCAAAACCAGTCAAAAATGACAGAATAACAAACCTCATCTTCACCCGAGTCTAATCATATAAAATTCGTCAAAATCGGACTCCGTTTGGTCCCTCAAACCGTCACTTAAAACTCTCCAAAACTCAAACCCTAACTCCCTCAATTTCACCCTAGACCCCTACTAATTTCATGGCTAATCAGTGGAAAAACATCATAAACGCGTGTAAATAAACCCAAGCGACTTACCTCACTGATGTATCGTGATTCTCCCTTGAAAACGACTGCTCCAAAGCTCAAAACCGTTCAACAATGGTGGAAAAAGGGCAAAATTTCGCGAAGGGTTACTTTTATGGGTTCTGCCCCAGGGGTTCCGCACCTACGGACCCTTTCTTGCTTCTGCGCAACCGCATATGCGGTCCTAGGTGCACACCTGCGTATTCCACTTAACCGACCAGGCTTCGCACCTGCGGGCTCGCACCTGCGCGTGACACGCCGCATCTATGAAGCCAGCCTTCTTCCTTCTTTCCGCATTTGCACCCCAAGTCTCGCACATGCGGGCTCGCAGATGCGATAGCCTTCTCGCACCTGTGCATCCTGCCTAGCCCAGCACTGCCCGCACCTGCGAACCCCCTTGTGCACCTGCGACTCCTCCTTCCGCAGGTGCGGAAATAGCAGTAGTAGCAGCTTCAGCTGCATTTTCCAAATTCCAAACTTCTCGTTAACCATCCGAAATCATCCCGAGCCCCTCGGGACCTCAACCAATAATTCCCACAAGTCATATACCACTATCCAAACTTAGTCGAACCTTCGGAACGCCCAAAAAACCAATTCAACCTCGGATTCAAGCCTAAGAACTTCTAAACTTTCAAATTCGCCCACGATGCCGAAACCTATCAAACCACATCCGAATGACCTCAAATTTTTCACACACGTCATAAATGACACTATGAACCTACTCGAACTTCCGAAATTCCATTCTGACCCCGATACCTAATTTTCCACTACCGACCAAAATCGCCAAATTTCTAACTTTTGTCAATTCAAGCCTAATTCTACCACAGACCTCCAAATTCATTCCGGACACACTCCTAAGTCTCCGTGAAGCTAACCGAATAATAAAAATCCTAGTACAAACTCGTTTACTCCTAAGTGTTCATTTCATTCCAAACCAATTCTGAACCTATACCTACCAACTCGATACAACTCAACACACCTGAACAACACATAAATAAGCAGAAATGGGAAAAAATGGGGCTATAACTCTCAGAACGACTGGCCGGGTCGTTACACCAATCTATCAAGTCCCTCAAATGTACGTCTTTCCAATGTAAGTACTTCAAGTATAAATCTTTCAAATATAAGTTTTTCAATAAAAATCCTTAGAATATAACGTTGTCAAATAAATATATATTTCGAATATACTCCCTTCAAATAAATTTCTTTCAACTATAATTCTTTCAAATAATATTTTTGGAATATAATTCCTTCAAATAAAAGTCACCTTGTGACACCTCATTTCATAATCATAAAAATACGTGTCTCAACCCACTTCCATATTTTCACAGCACCTCGTTACCATATTTCTATCACAACTGCATGGACAATTCACATGCCAATAATATTTCCACTAAAGTGAGTTTACAATTTTTTTTTAAAATCAAATAAGAAATCAACAAAGAAATAAATTTATTTTAGAAATCATTTGGGTGAAGAAAATAACATTGCACTTAAATTAAAGCATCAGATAAACTACTGATTTGGATGTAAAACTATTTAATTTAAAATATAATAATAATTTATTTTATTTAAATCAACTCAATTATCGAAAATCAGTAAGAAAATTCAGAAATGTACTTCTTAAGAGTCTCGTGCTAAAAAGCCAAAGCCAACACATTACAACTAGGAGCACAAAACACATAATAACAAAGTCAACTAGTACATCGCAGAAGTAGACACGAATTTACATATTAAATGAAACAAAATCACCCAAGACAAGAACATAAATAAAGAAATATCAATAGGGCACTCCCGAGGTACCACCTCGTAGTCCCAAATCATAAATAAATTGACAATATCTCATTTTCTTATATAACCGCGGGAGCCTTCACATTTAATTTTAAAGAAATTATTTTTTCCGAAATAGCATCCCACGTTTTAGCCACCCTTATCACACCGCATGACTTCTAGTAGTTCCCCTACTAGCCACACGTTTCAAGCCACCCTTATCTCACCGCATGCGTTTCAACACCCTGACCTTATATCACCGCATGCATATCAATAGCACAATATTTCACAAATCGCACCTCAAGTGCCCAAATATCACTCAACTTGCACCTCAAGTGCTCACATATCACAACATATCACAAATTGCACATCAAGTGCTCAAATATTACAACATATCACAAATTGTACATCAAGTGCTCAAAAATTACAACATATCACAAATTGAACATCAAGTGGTCAATTATTACAACATATCACAAATTGCACATAAAGTGCTCAAATATTACAACTTTCCACAGAAATCAACAATACATTATTTTTCCACAATAAGGAGCCCATGACTCGACCATAATGTGCACAAAATCTTAACAAATATATCCGAGAGTGAACAACTCAACAAAATAATATTTCATATAAAAATCAAGGTGGCAATCACACCAAATCATCATATAAAAACACATCCAGCAAACAAGGACTTAGGTAAGACAATTAAAGGATTTAATAAGTGCCAATAATTTTTAATTTTATACATAAATGTGTCTAAGGATTTTAACCAATATAATTTGCACATATAAACCAAATACATACTCATCACCTCGCGTACATGGTTTTCAATTACACAAATTGCACATAAGACTCAATGCCTAAGGGGAATTTCCCCCACTCAAAGTTAGACAAGATATTTACCTTTGAAGTTAGGTCGATATTCCAAAATTGTCTTCTTGCTTGAATTGACCTCCGGACAACTCAAATCTAACCAAATTAATTCAATTCAGTGAATACTAATTATAGGAATTAATTTCATATGAAAATACTAATTTTTCAACAAAATCTGAAATTTAACTCAAAAATTGCTCGTGGGGCCCACATCTCGAAATCCGACGAAACTCATAAAATCCGACAACCCATTTAATTACGAGTCCACCCATACTAATTTTATCAAATTTTGATAACAACTCGATCTCCAAATCTAAAATTTTCGTTCTTGAAAAGGTTTGCAAAAATCTTGATTTCTTCCATTTAAATCCGAAAAAAATGATGAATATAACCATGGATTTAAGAAGCATAATCACTTTTGGATATAGGACACTTACCGAAGTCGAAGTCGTGAAGAAATCCTCAAAATCGCCCAAGAACCTTGCTCCAAAAATCCAAAAACGAAATGAAGGAAATGACCATTTTTGTTCCTTAAGTTTCTGCCCATCCGTCACTAAAAGTCCATTTTTCGTCACTAAAAATCCATTTTTCGTCACTAAAAGTCCACACCTGAACTTGCTTGCACCAGCAGTTATTTGTGTCACTAAAAAGTCTCTAACTCTATCATACGAACTCGGAATTCGACGATTCTTATTCCTATGTGTAACACCCCGGACAAATGATTTAAGTTTTTAAAGTGCGCCAACGGTATCTGAGAATAACGTATTTGAGTATTAAAGGAGACCTATGGGATAGAGCCACATCATGTTGAATTGATAATGTATGTTTAAGGTGTGTTGGAACATACTAAGGAGTTTTGGGAATGGCAAGAACTTGTGTGGAACAAGTTGGACACATTAAGTGGAAAGGATATTTCAATTGGCACAAGACCCAACTTAAAATTCATAGAACTCCCTCAATATAATGATTTAGGTGGTGATATACCTATCCAATTAAAGCCCTTTGAATCTAGTTTCCAACGCATTAAACCGTTCGTCATTTGGATATGTATACAGAGTGTTATGGCCATTGAATTATACCTGTGTCATATGTGCGGCTAAATCCGCGGCCGCTCATATTTGAGAGTTTCTGCCTCAAATCCACGGCCGCGCATATTTGAGAGTTTCTACCTCAAATCTTCGGCCAAATCCGCGGCCGCGCACGTAGAAACCCATTAAATACCCCACGACCGGGTAGAGAGAGAAATAAGTCATTTCTTTGAGATAGGGCTTGTATATCAAGGGGAATCCGCCCAACACCTCCCTCCCATGAACCAAGGTAATATTTTTGGAGTAATTTTGAGTTGATTACTACTCCTAAATACTTGTATTAACAAGGATTAATCTTGAAGATCCATAGATTTCCATTTAAATCCCTAAATTGGTCAAGAATACTACAAGTTGGGATTTACATGAGTCTCACTACAAGAGGTATGTCTACCATCTCTGACTAATATATGGGGATTATTTATGTATGGAATATGTGTTATTACTTAGAGTATGGTGATTGGAAGCCATAAGTTCCCAATTTAAATACATAACCATTGTAGAGATGGAAAGGTGATTATTTGATGGAATTTTGTTGGTTGGGTGTGGATGGATGGTCATGTATGTGATGTTGGAAGTTAAGAATTGTTTAAGAATGATGGTGGGATAAATTGTTGGTAAATGGTAGTAGTTGGATGAACTAATTCTATGGTTAAGAGATGTAGAGATTCATGTCTACTAGGTATTTGATAAAAGGCCTAAATGGCCTAAATTATGGAATTTGTTACTAATATTGGTCTCATTGAATTATGTTGATGTAGATTGAAGTTGTAAGAGTAGTTGGTGGTTTTAATATAACTAAAGAGCTCCATCAAGGTATATTGGCTAAACTCTTCCCTTAGAATTAAATCCCACGATATTCATGTAAATTATGTAAGTCCCGAGTGATTAATTATGAAATTGGCTATTCCGAGTAAG
Source organism: Nicotiana tabacum (assembly GCF_000715075.1). NCBI lineage: Eukaryota > Viridiplantae > Streptophyta > Magnoliopsida > Solanales > Solanaceae > Nicotiana > Nicotiana tabacum. Next base: position 121,556,346 of record NC_134081.1, read on the forward strand.
ATTGGGTTGAAAGATATATGTTCAACAAGCATCCCAAATGCTCTATTCATGTTATGTTACCAATTGAGGATGTGTTAAAATATGGGTTGTGCATTAATAATGTTTCGACTTTAAGTTAAGTTCAAATAAAGGCTATTATGCCAAATTTGTGAAATATCTCTATGTGCATTAGACTCTAAATTGCTCACATGTGTACTACACACTTTGATTTGAATTGTGTTTGTTATTGATGATGAGGATGATATTTGAAATTTATAATGTGACCATGAAATACTGAATATGGTCAACGTGCCAAGAATGATCTTATAATTATGGCCACTACTGCCAATGAAATGAAAAGATATGAAAGTATTATGAAATGCGATGATTGATATAAAAAGGTTGATGTCTCAAATAAGACAACGTAGCTGATTGGGTCTTGATCGGACATCATGTCACACACATGGTGGTGATTGTGCTAGAAATTATAATTGAAATTATGGTTGTGGTCGATGTCCCTAATGGATAGCCTAGCCGATCGGGTCGTGATCGGACTCCATGTTAAAGACGGTGGTATTGATATTGAGAGAAATTGTGATTGATGTCTCTACTGAGATAGCCTAGCCGATCGGGTCGTGATCGAACTCCGTGCTAAGAGTGCGGTGGTACTGGTTTTGTGAATAATAGTATTGTGAATAGTGGTATTGGTATGGTGAATAATGGTACTGGTATTGTGGACAATGGTATACCGATACTAAGAATCTCCTAATATGAGATATGGAAATTAATTTGAACACTGTCTTGATCCTAAATTGAGGTTTAATGTTAATTAAGGCTTTTATTGATATTATGATAAACTTATTTGTATTATTTGTCATTCGATTGAGAGGGAGTTTAGTTATACATACTAGTGCTATTCGACAGTACTAACGTCCCTTTTGTCGGGGGCGCTGCATCTTTCAATGGATGCAGGTGGTTCCACAGCAGGAGATATTGGTCAGTGATAGCAGTGCACCTTCTTCCCAGCTGACATGGTGAGCCCCACTTCATTCCGGGGTCATGAATCTTTTGTACTTTGTGTATTCTGTTTGAGGTATAGCCGGGGCCTTGTTGCCGGCATTATCATTATACTCTTCTTTATCTATAGAGGCTCCGTAGACATAGTGTGGGTTGTGTATTGGTGCTGGGAAAGACAAAACTATGCTATGTTATGGTTGTATTACTTGTCTATTTGAGACTTTAAAAATGATGAAACTTATGGTAAGAAATTGGTAATTGCAGACATGACCACTTTATTGTTTAATTAAGGAAAACATATATTCTCTTTATTCATGAATGAGTTTGGGTGGAAGGAGTCTAACAGGCTTGCTCGGTCGGGTTCATTCGGTTGAGCGTCGGTCGCGCTCCTCGGTTTTGGGGCGTGACACTATGAGTCACAAATAATAATATGAACCTAGTCGTTCAATAGAAACTCAATTCGGAGGTCATTTGCTCAATGCGATACCAATTTTACTGGTTAAACAATTAACTCATGTTTTGCGCTAAAAACCCAATCGCGACTTGATGAAATTAGACCAATCTTTCCAGATCACTCCTATAATTCATTATCAAAATCTTGAAAGTCTCAAAATCAAATTTCAATCTCTAGAACTAAAAATGGACATTTGGATCATTACATGCTTATGCTGAAAACATCAAACTCTTCCCCGACAGCCTGTAGTATATCAATCATAACTTCTTATACTCAACTCCAACTTCCAAACGGTTTATATTTCTGCAAACTAGATACAAAGGGCTACAACATTCATGTTTTTCTCATCGCCCAACTCTTTATAGATTGCTAGATATAAGCTCTCAAAATCAGCCCTATGCAGCAGAAATGTCTGGCGATGCACACTGCTTTAGCCAAAAACTGCAGTACTAGTTTTAGTCAATCGATCATACTTTTATGTATAAATGTATGAATAATAAATGGTTTATCATTCTGGAAACTAGAATCAAAGGGCTACAACTTTCATGTTTTGATAATTTTCAGATTCCTTATAAACTTCGAGATATAAGATTCCAAAGTAGGCTCCACGCATCAGAAATTTCTGGCGAAACTGCTTTACCAGCCTTCATTCAGTCGACCATAATTTTCTATACATATATCTAAATGATAAATGGTTTAACTTTCAAGATACTAGAATCAAAGATCTATAACTTTTATGTTTTGAAAATTTTTATATTCCTTATAGATTTCGAGATATAAGCTTCCAAATTCGGCTCTGCGATTGTACCAGTTGCTGTCTAAAAACAGCTTCTGCAGCAAAAAACTTCCAAAAACTCCTTTTGTCCGAAATCCATTCCGTTAACCTTCCAAAATCTACCCGAGGCCCTCGGGACCTTAACCAAATATACCAACATGTCCTAAAATACAATACGAACTTAGTTGAGGCTTCAAACCATGCCAAACAGTGTCAAAATTACGAATCGTGCATCAAATCGAATTATGAGTTTTCAAATCTTCCAACTTCTATATTTTACGCCGAAACGTATCAAATCAATTCCGATTGACCTCAAATTTTACACACAAGTCATAAATAACTTAACAGATCTATGAAAATTTTTAGAACTGGATTCCGACTCCGATATCAAAAGTCAATTCCCCGGTCAAACTTCCCAAAATTCAACTTTCGCCATTTCAAGCAAACTTTCACTACGGACTTTCAAAAATATTTTCGGACACGCTCCTAAGTCCAAAATCACCATATGTAGCTATTGGAATCATCAAAACTCTATTTCGGGGTCGTTTACATATAATTCACCATTCGATCAATTATTTCAACTTAAGCTTCCAAAATAAGAATTGTTCTTTCAATTAAATCCCAAATCATCCGAAAACCAAACTTGACCAGCTTCGCAAGTCATAATACACATTTCAAAGCTGCTCGAGATCTTAAGTCACCGAACGAAACATAAATTTTTAAAACGACAAGTCGGGTCGTTACATTATGATGTGATGATAACCAGAGGAAATCTGCGTAATAGAAGCATTCTACAGATATGTTTTCCTTGATTATGGTACGATGATTGCATCTAAAATTTATAACTGAAATATAAGCTATCCCAAAATCGCGCGTCTAAATAAAGTAGTTTACCGCAGAAAGGAGTCTAGATTAAACAAATGTATATTTTTTGTAGCTAAAACGTATTTAGGTCGGGTAAATTCCAACATTTTTGATAATAAGGTTTCAAATAGTGTATAGGAACGAAAAAATCTCTTTTCAAAATAAGATCTCAAATATTAAAAAAATAATAATTGGACAAACTTATAGCCCGTTTGGTCAGTCTTCTCCAAGGCCAAAAGTGCTTTTTTCCCTCACAAAATTGCTTCTTTTTTTAAAAAAAAAGTTGAAGTGTTAGGCCAAGCTTTTAGAAGGAAAAAAAGTATTTTTGAGTAGAAGCATAAACAATTTTGGAGAAGTAGAAAAAAGTAGTTTCTCCCAAAAAAAAAACTTTTTTTGAAAAGCACCTTTAAGATAAATTCACTTAGAAGTACTTTTTAAAGGCATGACTAAACACTAATTGATGCTCAGAATTATTTTTCATATTAATTAGCCAAACATAAACTACTTCTAACAAAAAATACGTTTAAGAAAAAATACTTCTCAAAATAAGTTGATTTTTAAAAGCTTGCCAAATAGGCTATTAATCCAACACCTTCCACCTCCAACCCTTACTTAGAGTTTGAGTCACCAAGGAGAAAAAAAGATGTTAAATCTTTTCCAAAATTGATGTACATATTTTCCAAATATCAAGCAGACTTTTCAAAGTAAATAAATGATGCTTACACAATTATTAATAAGACGACAAAATACACGCGAAACTATTTTTCTGGAGCTCGAAACAAATAAAAGGCAGACTTGATCCTACGTACCTGAAGATTCCTTGCTATTTACTTCGGTTCTCTCAACAGTTAATGCCGGTTCGAATTAGGTTGAAAAATTAATTACAGCATTAAATCTGTGAAAAAATATAAGTTGGTTGCTTCTTTTCCAACAATTTCTTTATACTTACGATGTTTGACCAGAACTAATCACTAAAATCATGCAATGCAAATTTCCGAGTGTGTTATCGAACTTACACTAAATTAAACACAACTGTTGCCCTTAATTTGGAGTTAATGCAATAGTCATTTACGTGCAAGACACTCATATAGTTTAGGAAATTTATTGAGAAATTAATTTTAATAGCCGCCAACCCAAAAGAATAGTTGACAAATACTCCCTCCATTCACTTTTACTTAGCAGGTATACTAAAAATAAATTTTTATTTTTATTTGTCACTTTACGCATATCAAGAGAAGACAAATTTTTTTCCTGCTATACCCACAGTATTTATTACTCATTTCAAATCATTTTCTCAAATCCAATAAATATACATCAATTAGTATATAATATATGTATATCGGCTAGGGATTATAGATAATTTTTGTCGAGCAGTCAAATGTGTTAAAAGTCCAAAGGGAAACTACCAGCTATGTCCATTTATAAGTAGCTTATCATAAAAATTGGTCAATTCATTAAATATTACTAATATTAGCTAAATATTACTAATATTAGCCAATTAGCTCTTTGTAGCAAAAAAATTAATTTTTTCTTTCTTTTGGGTGGATGTTATTAGAATAGATTGTGTATATCTTAAGGAGCTTGAATCTCAGTTTTGAGATGATTTGCTGGAGTTTTGAAGTAGTTTGAATTGAAAATTCGAACTAGAAGATGAACACGAAAAGAATATGTGTATCACACTGTGTATCATATATGTATCATATTTGTATCAAATATGTATCACATATATATCCATATATACCTGTGTGTGAGATACATGTTTGATACATGTGTCGCAGAAGAATTTTTTTAACTCGATTCTAACTACGAATTTTGATATAAAATCAATCCAAATCACCTCCAATCTTCCTCAAATATTGTATATTGACTAATATATATGTTGTCAATAAATTTTAACCATACCCATTGAAAAAAGATCATTTTTTTCTTAGATTTTTGAATGTGTATATATATGTTTGTATTCCATCACCTTATTTACTACCCCATCCATGATATTTCCTTTCCATTTTGCATTAAATGTTGCTAATCACGCTTAAAAATATGGAAGAAGATTTTTGCGTTTGATTTTTAAAGAGAGAACCTTATTTATTTGGGTTTTTAATTTTTATATGTGTTTGACTAGTTTTGATAAGTTTATGATTAATTAATAGAGGTTGATAAGTTATGACTTATTTGGAATATTTCTGTAAGATTTCCAAGTCCAAATTGATTTGTCCAAAATGTGCAAATGTGGGCCTCATGGAATTTACATGTGTAAGCATTGTCCGTTTTATCGCTTATCTGGAAGTTGTGCTAATATTTTAAACTTGGGGAAATTACGCGACACATCGAATATTTATACTGTATTTATCATTCGTAGCTATACTTTCATCAAATTTATCATCTGTAGCTATATTTGAATTTTATAGCAAAATTTTTTGGATTGAATGGGCTTTTGTTTTGCCCATTTTATTTTGCCTTTACTTTAGGCGACTATTTAGTAACCTAATCAACTACTTAGAATATAAAAAAAGAAAAATCGACAATTCACCCCTCCTCTTATACTTTCAAATGACAATTAATTTGATATTATTTCACATGTTGTTCCTTCACATAACAGGAACAATCGCTTTAATGTGGTTTTTCTTTTCAGCAGTCAAACTTTTCGATAAAATCTTGCTCTGAGTATCCGATAAGCTTTCATTATATAGGTTCTTATTTGCTCCATTTATGTACCATAGTGTTTGAGTATCTTCAGATTCCACTCATGAGATCTTACTGGGTTGTTATTGTATATTCCATAATGCATGTTGCAACTTTCAGTGATAAATTATTGGTGAATGCTCATTTATATGCAACATTTTTAGAATTTTTGAGATATATTTTTTGAGACAATCCATCAATTACGTACTGCGAACTATTATAAAATATTTCATTCATGTCACACAAAAAAATGTCTCATTATACCTTCCATCCTAAAATTCTTTGAGAGAAAAATGTCATGCAAAATCACTAATCATCAGCATCAAGTAATATATATCAACATATAAAACCAAAATATTGACTTACTCTCACTAATCGTTTGGTATATTCAATAATTAATTAATAATTATCTTAAATTCAAGGATACTACACTATAGTAAAACCTAAAATACCATAGTCATGAGGATAGTTTAAATTCATACAATTGACTTCTTTAACTTATACACTATTAAATTTGACTTTTTTTCTTTAATTTCGAAACCTTCTAGCTGGTCCATATAAACTTTCTCCTTGAGGTCTCCATTAAGAAAGACAATTAACACATCTATTTAGTATAACTCTAAATCATAATGAGTTACCAAAGCCATAATAATCCTTAACGAGTCTTTTTTTTAGAGCGGTGAAAAGGTCTCTGTAACGACCTGGTCGGTCGTTTTGAGTGTATTAGCCCCGATCCCCTATTTACTATTTTTTGTACCTTTTTCTGCTTATGTGACTTGCCGGGAGGTTTTGTTTTTGGGTTTCAGAGTGTTTTCGGACAATTAGTCCCTAAAACGGGAGCTAAAGTCTTAGGATTTTGACCGTAGTCGGAACTGTGTGAAGACGACTATGGAATGGAGTTTCATCGGTTCCGTTGGTTCTGTTAGCTCTGTTGGGTAATTTTGGACTTAGGGGCGTTCCCGGATTGTGTTTTGGAGGTCTGTAGCTCATTTAGGCTTGAAATGGCGAAAGTCGATTTTTTGGAGATTTTGACCGGTAGTGGACCTTTTGATACCAGGTTCGGATTCCGATTCCGAAAGTTAGAGTAGGTCCGTAATGTAGAATATGACTTGTGTGCAAAATTTGGTGTCAATCGGACATGGTTTGGTTTATTTCAGCATCGGTTGTCGAATTTAAAAGTTTCAAGTTCTTTAAGTTTGAATTGGAGAATGATTTGTGATTTTAGCGTTGTTTGATATGGTTTGAGGGCTCGACTAAGTTCGTATGGTATTATTGGTTGGTATATTTGGTCGAGGTCCCGGGGGCCTCGGGTGAGTTTCAAGTGCTTAACGGATTGAGTTTGGGACTTATGCAATTGCTGGAGCTGTTGCACCTGGTTTAATCGCACCTGCGCACTTTGGGCCGCAGGTGCGGTGCCGCAGAAGCGGCCATGGAGGCGCAAAAGCGGTTTTGACCCTGTCCAGCTGGGACCGCAGGTGCGGCCATAGATCTGCATAAGCGGAAGTGGAGCGCAGATGCGGGCTCGCAGAAGCGTCCCTTGTTCGCAGATGCGGACTCAGTCCCCCTTAAGTGATTTCACACATGTGATGGAATTTTCGCAGGTGCAGTTGAATGCTCGCAGAAGCGAGATTTCTTGGCAGAAAAGAGGAAACATCGAGGGTTTGATTCATTTCTTCATTTTAGGACTTGGGAGCTCGGGAATTGGCGATATTTCGAGGGATTTTCAGAGAGAGCTTTGGAGTAACGATTCCTAACTCATTTTTGGTTCTATTTCATTAATCTATAGTTGTTTCCTCCATTTAATTTCGGATTTGGATTGAAAAGTTAGGAAAATGGGAGAAGAGTTCCCTAACCAAATTTCTGAGTTTTGATTGGGATTTAGACATCGAATTTGGATAATTGAATGGGTGTTCGTATTCTGTGACTTTTACACGATTCTGAGACACGGGCCCGGGTCGACTTTTTAGTACGAATTTTGGAATTTATATTAAAATATTGATTTTATTAATTAGATTAGTCTATCATAGTTTTATTTATGAAATGTAATTGTTTTTGGCTAGATTTGGGCCATTCGAAGTCGGATATTCGTGAAAAAGGCATTTTTACCGATTGATTGAGCTTGGTTCGAGGTAAGTGGCTTGTCTAACCTTGTGTGGGCGAAATCCCCTTAGGATTTGTATCGTTTTTAATATATGAGCATCGTGTACGTGAGGTGATGAGTACGTACACGGGCTAATTGTGTAAAAATCTGATTTTTCTAATAAGTAATAACCTGATTTCTTTCTTATTTGAGTTTCATCAGCATGTGTAGTATCGTGCTAGATTAGAATAGCATGCCTACTTGCCCTAACTGTTTACTTGAACTACATGCAAGATGTTTAGTGAATTTACTTGTCTTTTCTTAACTGGTACTTAGGTTGAACTGTAGAATTCTGTGTCGTAACTATTGAATTCTATTGTTTAGCTGCATATTTACTTTGGGACTATAAAACGGTATTTTAGGAGATCCACATATACTGCATATTTACTTTGGGACTACGGAACGGTATTCCGGGAGATTCTCCTATACTGCATATTTACTTTGGGACTACGGATCGGTATTCTGGGAGATCCCCCTGTACTGGATATTTACTTTGGGACTACAGAACGGTATTCCAGGAGATCCCCTTGTACTGCATATTTACTTTGGGACTACGAAACGGTATTTCGGGAGTTCTCCCTGTCTTGCATATTTACTTTGGGACTACGAAACGGTATTCCAGGAGTTTCCCCTGCGCATTTACGTTTGGGATTACGAGACGGTATCTCGGGAGATCCCCTGTTGTTATCTCTCTGTACTGAGCTGTTGTCTTTTATGACTTTATTCCTGTTAAATTTCAGTCTGTATTTTACTTCGGTATTTCATTCTACCTTATTTTATATATATATATATATATACCAGTAGAGCCCTGACATGAACTCGTCACTACCCGACCGAGGTTAGGCTTGGCACTTACTGGGTACTGATTGTGGTATACTCATACTACTTTCTGCATATGTTTTTCATGTGTTAATCCAGGTGCTCCTTATCAGTCGCACTATCAGTGAGCTGGGACAGCTTTGGAGACTTCAATGTATATCTGTCGCACCCGTAGACCTCGGAGTCCCCTTCTACTCTTTCACATGTCCATTATCTTCTGTATTTTTGTTTTGTTAGACTCTGATGTATACAGACACTAGACTTTCCTTCTGTAATTTGTGATTAACGATGTTCCGGTTTTTGGGATTACTGTGTAGTTTTGAACAAAAAGCTGTTAAATTTATGTTTTCATTTCATTATTCCGCGATGTTAGGTTTACCTAGTTGTAGGGATTAGGTGTCGTCACGACGTCATACGGTGGGGAAATTTGGGTCGTGACAAGTTGGTATCAGAGCTCTAGGTTCATAGGTGTCCTGAGTCACAAACCGGTTTATTAGAGTCTCGCAGATCGGTACAGAGACGTCTCTACTTATCTTCGGGAGGCTATGGAACTGTTAGGAAAAATTTCACTACTTTGTTTCCCTATCATGCGAAATATTGTTGACTTCAATAAAAAAAAATTCTAAACTTCTGCATTCTATTCTCACAGTTGGTGAGAACACGTACATGCGGATTTGATGACCAGGCCCCCACGCCCCTTACTAGAGCCGCGAGAGGTCGGGGCAGTGGTAGAGGCTGAGGACGTCCATGTGGTGCAGCTAGAGCACCCGCATGAGCTGCTACCGCGGAGCCCCCAGTAGCTCTAGCTGGAGGGCAGACACCTGAGGCACGTGTTTCTGCACCAGCACTCCAGGAGACTCTAGCCTAGTTTCTGAGCATGTTCAGCACCTTAGCTAAGGCTGGATTGATTCCACTTGCTCCTGCTACATCTCAGGCTGGGGGATAAACATAGACTCCCGTCGCCGGTGCTCCAGAGCAGGGGGTTCAGGTCGACCAGGTTCCAGAATTGTACCAATGCAGCCGGTAGCTCCAGCTTAGAAGTTAGGGCAGCAGCTTCTGAGGTGGAACAGCTCAGACTTGGGAGGTACAAGAAGTACCACCCACCTACCTTCAGCGGATTGTCTACAAATGATGCTCAGGGAATTCTGGATGAGTGTCATCGTATTCTCCGTACTATGGGTAGCGGAGACGAGCGAGATTTCTTTTACTACATTCCAGCTTATAGGAGTAGCCTATCAGTGGTGGCGTGCTTTTGAGTTGAGTAGTCCGGATGAGGCAGCTTCACTTACATTGACTCAGTTCTCGGACATATTCTTGAGAGAGTATGTCCCTTAGAGTCTCAGTGATCTCATGGAGCCACGGTGCTATTACTATGTCAGAGTATGCAGTTTGCTTCAGTGATTTGGCCCGACATGCACCGGCCTTGGTTGCCACAGTTCGAGAGAGGGTTCGGTGGTTTATTGAGGGACTCCCCCCAGCATCCGGATTAGTATGGCTAGGGAGTTGGAGATGTATACTTCTTATCAGAAGGTTGTGAGTATTGCTAGGAGATTGGAGGGCATGCTTGGTCGGGACAGAGAGGAGAGAGAGGCCAAGAGGTCTCGAGAGACTGGTTATTATTCTAGTGCTTGTGCCCCAACAGCTCGTCATGGCAGGGGTTATGTGAGTCGCCCCGTTCATTCAGATCTTCCAGCCGCCAGTGGTGTTCCAACCCCTTCTAGGCCCTAGGAGCCTTATTATGCGCTGCCAGTATCTAGTGTGCCTCCTGCACGGGGTTTTCCTAGCGGCCAGTCTAACAGATCTGGCCCGAGCCAGCCACAGTAGCCACGCCCTCCCAGAGCTTGTTTTGAGTGTGCCGACACTCGCCATATGGTGAGGTATTGCTCCAGATTTAGGAGGGGTGCACCTCCACAGACTTTTCAACAACAACGTGCTCCACTGGGTCCTCAAGCTATGATTCCAGCACCAGCTGCCACCCCACCTGCTCAGCGAGCCCGAGGTGGAGGTCGGGGAGGTAGAGGTAGCCCTAGAGAGGGAGGCCAGGCCAGATATTATGCCCTTCCTACTCGTACACAGGTAGTCGCTTCTGATTCTATAATTACAGGTATTGTCCCGGTCTGTCATAGATATGCATCGGTATTATTTGACCCAGGCTCTACATAATCTTATGTGTCCTCTTATTTATCCCCGTATTTGGGAGTGTCTAGGGATTCTTTGAGTTCCCCAGTTTATGTGTCTACTCCTGTGGGAGATTATCTTGTTGTGGACCGCGTGTATCGGTCATGTTTGATTGCTCTTAGTGGTTTTGAGACCAGAGCTGATTAATTATTGCTCAGCATGGTGGAGTTTGATATTATTTTGGGCATAGACTGGTTGTCGCCCCATTATGCTATTCTTGATTGTCACACTAAAATCGTGATGCTGGCTATGCCAGGTTTACTGTGATTAGAGTGGAGAGGTACCTTAGAGTATACTCCCAGCAAAGTTATTTCATTTCTTAAAGCTCAACGAATGGTTGAGAAGGGGTGTGATGCGTATCTAGCCTATGTGAGATATGGCAGTATTGATACCCCTACGGTTGAGTCAGTTCCAGTAGTGAGGGGCTTTCCAGATGTGTTCCCAACTAATCTTCCGGGCATGACACCCGATAGAGATATTGATTTTGGCATTGATTTGTTGCCGAGCACTCAGCCCATCTCTATTCCTCCATAACATATGGCTCCTCCTGAATTGAAGGAGTTGAAGGAGCAGTTACAGGAATTGCTTGATAAGGGCTTCATTCGGCCCTGTGTGTCACCTTGGGGTGCTTCTATCTTATTTGCGAAGAATAAGGATGGTTCTATGCGGATGTGTATTGATTACCGCCAGTTGAACAAAGTCACAGTGAAGAACATGTATCCATTACCTCGTATTGATGACTTATTTGATCAATTACAGGGTGCCAGAGTGTTTTCCAAGATTGACTTACGTTCAGGATATAATCAGTTGAAGATTCGGGAGCTACAAATCCCGAAGACTGCTTTCCGTACCAGATATGGTCATTATGAGTTTCTTGTTATGTATTTTGGTCTGACCAATGCCCCAGCAGCTTTTATGCACTTGATGCACAATGTGTTCCAGGCTTATCATGACTCATTCGTCATTGTGTTTATTGATGACATTTTGGTGTACTCCCAGACTCGGGAAGATCATGAGCAGCACCTGAGGACTGCGCTTCAGACCTTGAGAGAAAAAAAGTTATATGCAAAATTTTCAAAGTGTGAGTTTTGGCTAGACTCAGTGGCATTCTTGGGTCATATAGTATCGAGTGATGGGATCCAGGTGGATCCGAAGAAGATTGAAGCAGTGCATAGTTGGCCCAGACCGTCCTCAGCTATGGAGATTAGGAGTTTTCTTGATTTATCGGGGTATTACCGTCGGTTCGTTGAGGGATTCTCATCTATTGTAGCACATATGACCAGGCTGACCCAGAAGGGTGCTCCGTTCAGGTGGACAGAGGAATGTGAGGAGATCTTTTAAAAGCTCAAGACAGCTTTGACTATAGCCCCAATATTGGTATTGCCTACAGGTTCGAGGTCTTATACTGTATATTGTGATGCATCGCGGATTGGTCTCGGTACGGTGTTGATGCAGGATGGTAGGGTGATTGCCTATGCGTCCAAACAACTAAAGGTGCATGAAAATAACTATCCGGTCCACGACCTTGAGTTAGCAGCTATTGTTCATGCCTTGAAGATTTGGCGGCATTATTTGTACGGTGTTCCTTGTGAGATTTACACCGATCATCGAAGTTTGCAACATATGTTCAAGTGAAAAGATCTTAACTTGCATCAGCAGAGGTGGTTGGAGGTACTTAATGACCCCCATCTGCTTGTCTTTAAGGACACGGTCCAGCACAGTGATGCTAAGAAGGTCACTATTAGGGATGATGGTGCATTGAGGATACAGGGCAGGCTATGTGTGCCTAATATGGACGGTTTGCATGAGTTGATTCTCTAGGAGGCTCACAGTTCATGGTACTCTATTCATCCGGGTGCCGCAAAGATGTATCAGGACTTGAGACAGCATTACTGGTAGAGGAGAATGAAGAAGGACATAGTAAAATATGTAGCTCGGTGTCTGAATTGCCAGCAGGTAAAGTATGAGCCTCAGCGGCCAGGTGGATTGCTTCAGAAGTTAGAGATTTCGGAGTGGAAATGGGAGCGGATCACTATGGATTTCGTTGTTAGACTCCCACAGACTTAGCGGAAGTTTGATGCAGTTTGGGTGATTGTAGATAGGCTGACCAAGTCAGCTCATTTCATTCCTGTGATGACTACCTATTCTTCCGAGCAGCTAGCTCGAATCTACATTCGTGAGATCGTCAGGCTTCATGGCGTACTAGTATCTATTATCTCTGACTGGGGTACGCAGTTTACATCACGGTTCTGGAGAGCTGTAGAGCATGAGTTAGGTACTCGGGTTGAGTTGAGCACAATATTTCACCCTCAGACGGATGGTCAGTCCGAGCGCACTATTCAGATACTGGAGGATATGCTCCGCGCTTGTGTGATAGATTTTGGGGGTGCTTGGGACCAGTTTTTGCCACTTGCGAAGTTTTCCTACAACAACAGTTATCAGTCCAGCATTCAAATGGCATCGCATGAGGCTCTGTATTATAGGCGGTGTCGGTCCCCAGTGGGATGGTTTGAGTCGGTCGAGGCTAGATTATTGGGTACGGACTTGGTTCAGGATGCCTTGGAGAAGGCTAAGGTGATTCAGGATAGACTTCGAACAGCCTAGTCCAGACATAAGAGTTACGCGGAATGGAAGGTTCGCGATGTTGCATTCATGATTGGAGAGCGAGTCTTGCTCCGGGTTTCGCCTATGAAGGGCGTTATGAGGTTCGAAAAGAGGAGCAAGCTGAGCCCAAGGTTTATTGGTCCCTTTGAGGTGTTGTGGCGAGTTGGGAAAGTTGCTTACAAGCTTGCTTTACCTCCCATCCTAGCAGGCGTTTATCCGGTATTTCACATTTCTATGCTCCAGTAGTATCACGGTGATCCGGCTCATGTATTGGATTTCAGCTCAGTCCAATTGGACAAGGATCTATCTTATGTTGAGGAGCCAGTGGCTATTTTAGGCAGGCAGGTCAAAAAGCTAAGGTCAAAGAACATTGCTTCTGTGAAGGTTTAATGGAGGGGACAACCGATCGAGGAGGCGACTTGGGAGACCGAGCAAGATATGCACAACCATTATCCTTATCTTTTCACCACTTCAGGTATGTCTCTATGCTCGTTCGAGGACGAATAATTGTTTTAAGAGGGGGAGGATGTAACGACTCGGCCGGTCGTTTTGAGTGTATTAGTCCCGATCCCCTATTTACTGTTTCCCCCGTACCTTTTTCTGCTTATGTGACTTGCCGGGAGGTTTTGTTTTTCAGTTTCGGAGTGTTTTGGGACACAGTCTCTAAAAGAGGAGCTTAAGTCTTAGGATTTTGACCGTAGTCGGAACTTTGTAAAGACGTCTCTGGAATGGAGTTTTGTCGGTTCCGTTAGCTCTGTTGGGTGATTTTGGACTTAGGGGTATGTTCGGATTGTATTTTAGAGGTCTGTAGCTCATTAGGCTTGAAATGGCATAAGTCTATTTTTTGTAGATTTTGACCGGTAGTGGACTTTTTGATACCGGGGTCAGATTTCGATTCTGGAAGTTGGAGTAGGTCCATAATGTTGAATATGACTTGTGTGCAAAATTTGGGGTCAATCGGACGTGGTTTGGTTGGTTTCGGCATCGGTTGTCGAATTTGGAAGTTTCAAGTTCTTTAAGTTTGAATCGGGGGATGATTTGTGATTTTAGCGTTGTTTGATATGGTTTGAGGGCTCGACTAAGTTCATATGGTGTTTTAGGATTGGTTGGTATGTTTATTCGAGTTCCCGGGGGCCTCGGGTGAGTTTCGGGTGCTTAACGGATTGAGTTTGGGATTTATGCAATTGCTGGAGCTCCTGCACCTGGTGTAATCGCATCTGTGCACTTTGGGCCGCAGGTGTGGTGCCGCAGAAGCAACTTTGACCCTGCTCAGTTAGGACCGCAGGTGCGGCCATAGATCCGCAGAACCGGAAGTGGAGCGCAGATGCGGGCTCGCAGAAGCATCCCTTGTTCGCAGATGCGGACTTAGTACCCCTTAAGTCATTTCGCACCTGCGATGGAATTTCTGCAGGTGCGGTTGAAGGTTCGCAGAAGCGAGATTTTTGGGCAGAAAAGAGGAAAAATTGAGGGTTTGATTCATTTCTTCATTTTTGGACTTAGGAGCTCGGGAATTGGCGCTTTTTCGAGGGATTTTCAGAAAGAGGTTTGGGGTAGCGATTCCAAACTTGTTTTTGGTTGTATTTCATTAATCTATAGTTGTTTCCTCCATTTTATTTCAGATTTGGATTGAAAAGTTGGGAAAATTGGGGAAGGGTTCCCTAATTGAATTTCTGAGTTTTGATTGGAATTTAGACATCGGATTTAGATAATTTTGGTATGAGTTAACTCGTGAGTGAATGGGTGTTTGTATTTTGTGACTTTTACATGATTCCGAGACGTGGGCCCGGGTCGACTTTTTAGGGCGGATTTCGGAATTTTTATTAAAATCTTGATTTTATTAATTAGATTAGTCTATCATAGTTGTACTTATGATATGTAGTTATTTTTGGCTAGATTTGGGCAATTCGGAGTTGGATATTCGTGAAAAAGGCATTGTTACTGATTGATTGAGCTTGGTTCGAGGTAAGTGTCTTGCTTAACCTTGTGTGGGGGAAATCCCCTTAGAATTTGTATTGTTTTTGATATATGAGCGCCGTGTACGTGAGGTGACGAGTCGTACATGGGCTAATTATGTAAAAACCTGATTTTTCTACTAAGTAATAACCTAATTTCTTTCTTATTTGAGTTTCATTAGCATGTGTAGTATCCTGCTAGATTAGAATATCATGCCTACTTGCCCTAACTGTTTACTTGAACTACGTGCAACATGTTTAGTGAATTTACTTATTTTTTCTTAACTGGTACTTAGGTTGAACTGTAGAATTCCGTGTCGTAACTATTGAATTCTATTGTTTAGCTGCATATATATACTTTAGGACTATGGAACGGTATTCCGGGAGATCCCCCCGTACTGCATATTTACTTTGGGACTACGGAACGGTATTCCGGGAGATCCCCCTGCACTGCATATTTACTTTGGGACTATAAAACGGTATTCCGGGAGATCCCTCTGTACTGCATATTTACTTTAGGACTACAGAATGATATTCCGAGAGATCTCCCTGTCTTGCATATTTACTTTGGGACTACAGAACGGTATTCCCGAAGATCCCCCTGCACATTTACGTTTGGGACTACGAGATGGTATCTTAGGAGATCCCCTGTTGTTATCTCTATGTACTGAGTTGTTGTCTTCTATGACTTCATTCCTGTTAAATTTCAGTCTTTATTTTAATGCGGTATTTCATTCTACCTTATTTTATTATATATATACCAGTAGAGCCCTGACCTGACCTCGTCACTACCCGACCGAGGTTAGGCTTGGCACTTACTAGGTACCGATTGTGGTGTACTCATGCTACTCTCTACACATATTTTTTGTGTGCAGATCCAGGTGCTCCTTATCAGCTGCACTATTAGTGAGTCGGGACATCTTTGGATACTTCAAGGTATATATGCCGCGTCCGCAGACCTCGGAGTCCCCTTCTACTCTTTCTCATGTCCATTATCTTCTGTATTTTTCTTTTGTTAGACTCTGATGTATAGAGACACTAGACTTTCCTTCTGTAATTTGTGATTCATGATGTTTCGGGTTTTGAGATTACTATGTATTTTTGAACAACTAGTTGTTAAATTTATGTTTTTATTTCATTATTCCGCAATGTTAGGCTTACCTAGTCGTAGGGACTAAGTGCCGTCACGGCGTCATACAAAGAGGAAATTTGGGTCGTGACAGTCTCGTCACAGTTAATGCCTCCTTTCTGATTATAATTCTCGGAAACAAGTCAGGCTTTATACCATTCAATATTTTCATTTGTATTGCATTTGGTCTTAAAGACCCATCTACACTTGATTCTTTTGAAATTTTCTAGCAATTCGAGGAGCTCTCAGACTTTATTGTAGTCTATGAATTTTAACTCTTCCTTCATGGCATCAATCCATTTGTTAGACTCATTACTTTCTATGACTTGTGAAAATAAAACCTGATCCTAACTAGTATCAAAATCCGACTCTTGAAAATAAACCACACAATCATCTGAAATAGCTAACTTTCTTACTCTTTGAGATTTTCTTAATGTCATTTCTTTTGGTTCATTTGTGTTAGATAACTGTGAGTTAGTTTCTTTATGTAGCGTTTCATCCAAATATTATTTGGTGTTGTTAAAATATTTTTCAACAACTGAAATAATATTTATTATTGATGTGGAAGTAGACACATTCATAGATAATGGAACATTTACCCTTAATTCTTTTATTTTCACACTTTATTGTTCAACACTCCAACTAACCTCACCGTCCTTAATTAATCTTACATTACCAATTTGAATAATTTTCGAACTATGGTTTGGATAGTAAGAATCGTACCCTTTAGATTTCTCTGGGTAACCAATAAGATAACCACTTACTCTTCGAGAATCTAATTACTTTTCTTGTAGATTATAAACTTAGTTTTTTTTGGCAAACTCAACATGGAGGTGCCTTAAGTTAGGTTTCCTTCTCGTCCGCAGTTCAAAAGGAGTCTTTGGAACTGCCTTACTAAGAATCATGTTTAACAAATATACAACGATTTTAAGAGCATACATCCATAATAATTTGGGTAATGAGAAATTACTCATCATACTCCTAACCATATCTATAAGTGTCTGATTACGCCTTTCTGCAATACCATTTTATTGAAGTATTCTTGATATAGTACATTGTACGCATATGACATGTCCCTCAAGAAAATTTACCAATGGACTTGGACTAAAATCAAAGGGCATGCTTATATTGATGTGCATAATTTTCAAGAAGTTGGGTACTTATTGTGACAACTAACTTATTTGTGTTTGATTTACTTTATCATAATTCAATCCAAATATACATCGAGATTAGAATTTTTTAAAATAATCTAATTCATTACTATTTTTTTTTCTTTGGATATATAATCCAAATATTTGTGCCTAATGAGTGGTGATTTTACCACTCATTCTAGTCTCTTTTCTTTAGATTTTGCATCCTTTAATTATAATATGAGGTTGTTTATGGTGTGTATTGCTAGATTTTCAGGTAAATGATGCCACGAAGAGAGTTGAATTCAAGTGAAGTGGAGTTGAGCAAAAACGAGTACAAAAGTACAAAATCATTCAGTGATTCCGCATCTGCAGAACACTGTCCGCATATGCGACCTCGTATCTGCGAGCTGGAAGGCCGCATCTGCGGAGTTAAGCTTCATTCACTTGGACCACATCTGTGGAGTTAAGCTTCATTCACTGGGACCGCATTTGCAGCAAAAAATAAAATCCGCACATGCGGAGTCGCTGGTGCGACTATTTTGTCCGCATCTGCGGAGAAAGGGAATTCCACATGGGCTCGCACCTGCGATGGCTTATCCACATCTGCGGAGTCGCACTTACGCCACAATGTTCGTATCTGCGGAGTAGGCAAATCCCCTGAGTTCACGCATCTGCGATTGAAGGTCCGCATTTGCGGAGCCGCACCTGCGAGGATCTTTCCGCAGGTGCGGTCAATGGGCTTCTGACCTGGGCAGTATTAACATTTCATATTTTCTCAACTCCAAACCCACAAATACACGACCTAGCTCATTTTTGGGATATCTTGGGAACATCTTTGGGGATCTTTGGCTTATTTTCAGTCCATATACTAGAGAGAACAAGTTTTGGAAGCTAGGGTTCTTGCACACACACTTGGGTCTTGATTTCTTCATTTTGTTGCTTTGTATTGTATATCTAAGTGTGTAGTATTTATTTCCAACACTTGAATCTTGTTTATGAAAATATTCATATTTAAAGTGTGGATTAAATACCTTATTGTGCTTATGTATTGAACGATTTTTATTTATTATGAAGCGAATTATTATTTCTTTAATTATTCTTGTTCTTAAATGTTTCCAAAGGGATTAGCTAACCCTAGGACTCGCTCATTCACTTTGGATTAATTTTGAAAAAAATAATTCGGGGTTGGGAAAGATTAATTAAGAAGAACTTGAGGCATTAACCGTCACTTTATATATCCTACCTAGGGATAGGAATAAACTACTTGTAATTATATTCGGGTGTGCTTAATCTCTTAATTATTTTAGGAATAATTCAATTAGGAAGTCTTGTTAGTCTTTGAGAGAAGCTAATATAGAATTATTATTCGAGGCTAATAAATAATAAACTCGTTCATATTTACAAAATTGTGAAATATATTGGATCGTTACTTGAGTGTAAATCCCGATGCACCCACGCTTGTAGCCATTGATCATTTTACTTTCTTTCTAGGTTCGTTTATATTTTCGCATTTAGCTATAATATTTTCTCAACAACCATTCTAAGTGTTTGGCATTGCATAATAAGTAATAATTCTTTTACATTCCTAATCCCCTACATATTTTTCTCTGTGGGATTCGACCCCGACTCATAGTTGGGTAAATTATATTGCATGCGACCGTATCCATTTACTTTTTAGTAGTGGATTTGGATGTCATCAATTTTGGCGCTGTTGCCGGGGAATAATTTGGCGTAATTTAGGTTGTTTGAGAAATACGTATAATTATCTTTCTTACCTTGGTCTATTTTCTTGTTTGTTTCTTGTTTTCTTAGTTTTGAAAAGAAAAAAAAATGGCATCATATAATGAAAATTGGTCGGATGGTAGTTGTTCATACTTTGATGACCCTTGACCTTATTGTGGAGGACCGTACTCGTGACAAAATTATTTAAATTCTCCAGGGGGTGGATTGTGCGCACAATCTCAAACCCACGACTACAGTATTTGTGATAAGTGTGATTGTCAAAATGGTCATTGAGATGATTGTGCTTATTTGTCCTTCCCTTCCCTAAGCCCTCGCTATGATGATTCTACTTTTTGTGATGAAAACTATAGGGATGAGGAAGTGGAAGAAATTGAGCATGGTCGAAATGGAGAGTTCAAGCTCATGTTAGAATGCCTACTTGAAGGAGGAAATAAAGAGCAAAATGCCTTGGAGGAGCTTTTGGAGAATACTCTCCAAAATGAATTGGCGCTTGAAAGGTTGAACTCACAAATGGAAGAAATGCTTGAAGTTTTAGAGGTCCAAAAAATCTCAAAAGTGAATGATAACCAAGAACCTTCCTTAGAGGTTGATGTCAAAAATCTTTTTTTGGCACTTGATCAAAATCAAGAAAAACTCTCAAATGCTCAAAATGAGAGGATGATACTCATGTTGGAGACCATTCTTGAAAATGAGGAGAAGCACAACTTTGCACTCGAGGACTTGAAACAAAACTTGACTCAAAATGATGAGGATATCCGCAATTTGGAAAATCAAATGAAAATATTGGTTGAGGCTCACTATGCCCACCAATTTGAAAGTGTGGAAGAAAGTCAAGAAGAGTCCAATTCTGAGGAAGAGAGTGAGTTTTACTTCAAGGAATCAATAATTGAACATCCACCAACCGACTCCATGATTATTAGTGATGCTAAGAAAAATATGAAATTAGAGTCAACCAGTGTAATTGAAAATATGGTTGAGATTGGCTCTAGTCCGGGGGAAAAAGAGGATGTCAAAATCCTGAATGAATTGCAATGTAGAGGTTTGAAGTCACATTACAAGCACTTTTCAACATTGGAATTGTGGGGTGATATGGGAATTGAACTGCACGAGTCAATGAGGGATTGCGAGGAGGAAAGACAAAGGCCATACATCTTACAATTTGAGGGAACAAGAAGGCAAAATTACATTCCTCTCATGAAAGCCAAGAAGTGCAAAACAAAGAAATTAAAGTTTGGCTTGATCATCAACTTACAACCCCCCACCACTCATGGTCACATGCTTGATTCCAAGCTAGGTGCCCAGTTCATATCGTCCAAGTGGCGAAAAAGTGGTAAAGTTGATCCGCGTCGTGCCACGATATTAAATGCGGTGCTTGGTCGGAGGCAACCCATCGCTTTCAAATTTTTTAGTCGTTTTTGAAATTTTCTTTTTTAGAATAGCTTAGTATATTATTTTTGACTAATCTGCCAAGTTTCACATTTTTTGGAGTTGTTTTGAGTAGGTGGCATGGTCCGAGCAGTCCAAACCAGTAGCTACTGGGAAATTGCAGAAACAGGTCTTCGCGTTCGCGACAGAACCTCGCGTTCGCGGCTAGTGGCCTTTTCTAAAGCTTCGCGTTCACGTGGTTCCACTCGCGTTCGCGACTGTTGGCTAGAATTACTCTTCGCGTAGGCGACCATGCCCTCGTGAACGCGTAGGGTCAGGTAAGTTAAAATCCTAAAAAACCACTGGAAACGGGCACTTGACCCCTCTTTGCTCAAAGAAAAGTCTCTTTACTCCTTAAGCCCCCAAAAATCAAATCATCCATAATCTTCAAGTATATTGCGATTTTCCATCTCCATTTGCAAGGTATGTGATTTTCTCTCTTGCCTCTTAACTCTTTCTTCTCTTTCTTGGTGTAAAACAATAGAAGAACAACCATGGTTATTTTGTGCCTAGGGTTCAAATTTTGAGTTTTAATTATAAATCTTGGGTGTGACCATTGTTGTGCTTGCTGGGTGAGGTTGGTTGAGTGAAGATGTGTGATTATCAGTGTAAAACTTTGGGCAACATGTGTGCCAAAGTTGATAAAAAATGATAAGAAAAAAAGGGCACATACACTGTTTGACAAAATGCCTGAAAGAAAATTTGGACTGGACGATGAAGACGACCTTCGTGAATGCGAGGGTCTGCTCGCAAAGGCAATGGCCAAAATCTGGGCAATCAAAATTTGAACTTCGCGAACGCGATGGTCTGCTCGTGAACGCGAAGGTGAAATCTGGGCGAAAAAACTTTTACTCTTCGCGAACGCATCGGATCTCTCGCGACCGCGAAGAGCAATCACTGGCAGTCCTTAAATCGGCGAAAAATAGTAACTTTGCACAGCTCTGTCCGGGACCTTTTTCGCCCATTTCTTTGGCCTAAATACTTTCTAATACATTGTTTTAAGTGTCTATATGAGATTTTAACATTGTTGGTCTATTTTGTAGCTACTTTTGGCTCAAAACGGTTCTGGAACACAATGAAATTGAGCCAGAACATGTCCCTGAAGCGGAACAAGAGGAACCCTTTGATCATGACTGGTTTCTATCTGCAGAATGTGAGCGAAAATATGATGAACTCTTGTCAAAAACCATCATTAGAGAAAGAGGCATTAACATGGACAAGGTTGAGGCTAAAATGCCGGGCTTCCACACAAGATTGGTCGAGAGCAGATGGATTTGTTTTGCCGATCAACCAAATGATGCCAACCTCACAGTAGTGTTGAAATTTTATGCAAACGCCTTGAGGACCGACTTTCAAGGAACATTAGTTACTACTGTATGGGGTGTGCAGGTCCATTTCAGCCCTGAGGTGATCAATGACCTTTATGGACTTCCCAATACCGATAATGAGGTCTACAGAAGCAGAGCAAAAGTAGGGGGAACCCAATGGTTGGTGGACAAATTGCATAATGGTGTGACCCTGAAGTGGTTGATAGCGCACAAAGGAGTTGATTCACATGAATTCACTGCTGGCTTTCTATTATCTATGCAAGAGTAATGCCTTCCACAAATGACACTGATGTGACACCAGAAAGGGCACCGATCATTGCTGCTATCATGAATGGACTACCCGTGAATGTGGGGGACCACATTGTTAGAGAAATCGAGGAAGCCACCCATGGGAGGTCGAAGAGCCTATTCTTCCCATCCTTGATCACTCGGCTATGCTATGATACTGGGGGTGTTAAAATGCCCAAATGATGTTGAGAAAGGTCCGGGAAAGCCAATGAGCCACCCTTTGCTGAAAAGGGGACCCCGTGACAAGCAGAAAAATAGGAGGATTGATGTTGCATCCTCCGCCGACAAGGGAAGATTGAGAAGAGGCAGAGAAAGTTCAAAGAGCACGTAAAGAAAAAGAGCAAATTCCTGAACAAGATGATGGATAAGCTGAGATCATTTTGCAATTCAAATGACTTGGATGATGGTGATGAGGAGGAGGAGCTCACATTTCTCACCACCTCCAGCTCTGAGTGACGCAGTATTCAGGGAGTACTTTTCACCATTTTACTCTATTTTGTTTAGTTGCATTGGGGACAATGCAACACTTTAGGTTGGGTGTGGCTCATATATGATTGATGTGTGTGGATCATGATCATTTTTGTGAACTTGTGTAGATTGGTTGACATTTATAGTTTATTAGTAATATTTTGTAGTTTAATTCTAGCATGTTAGCATTAGCATTTTCTTGTTAGTTTTTATTTCTCATAGTAGTACTAATAAAACTCCTTGGTTTTTCTTTATACCGCGGTTTATTTCCAAGGAATTTATTTGTGTTGAACCGGGTGACTTTTTCTATGATGGATGGCGTGTCAACTTTCTTAAGGGATTAGTCTTGTTTAGTTTTTCGTTTTTTTTTGTAGGTAAATATTTATTTTTAGTTAGTTTAGTAGCTAGTAGTGAATAAATTAGTTTTTGAGGGGGTGATCTTGTATCCATAAACCAACATGTGGCTTGCTTGGTGCCAATATGATTTAAACCTCGGCATATGAATTCTTGATTTTTTAAAAAGAAAATGATTGAAGTAAAGATTATTGTCATGACTTTTAGACTTAATTTTTGGCTCTTTGATTCACTAAATAGTTTCTTAGGCTATATGTGACTTCCTTGAGATTTATTGGTTTCAATTGGATTTTGAATTTGTATTCCACTTGAGTTTTCATGTGTCATGTGTGGTGAGATTTATTGTGAAGTTCTTTTGCATCATTTGTAGTCTAGAACTTGCCCGAAATGTGCTTCAAAGCGAAATCCTAGACTAACTTGGTTGGAAAAATGATGTTGGGCCTTCCTTGGACTGCTTTTGTGCCTAAACTTCCTACACTTGCATATTTTACCTAGTCAACCCCTTTTGAGACTTTAAACCTTTTCTTTGGCAACCATATTACAAACTATCATTCTTTATTGATTTTCTTTTGGCACCCTACCTCCCTAAGTACTTTGAAGTATGAACATAGGCTAAAAGCCTAAGTTTGGGGGTGAAGGTTGGAAAAGTTGTGATGTGAAAGTTGGGTGAAAGGTGATAAAAAAAATGGCTTAAAAGAGAAAAAGAGTAATAGTGCCACAAGTAAATAGGACTTTAATCTAGTGAACTCCACAAAAATTCAGCATTATGATGAAAGGGATTCATAAAGATACATATTCAAGTTTCAATTTGTATAAAGTCATTAATAAGAATGTCATAACTATAAGAAATAGTATTCTTTTACAAATTAAAATATTCATATCCAAGCCGAAAATTAGACCCAGAGCCATCAAATCTTGAAAGAGGAATCAGATTCAAGAAATTAAAGGAATATATGATGATGGTAATATATCAAGGTGATTTTCATTATCCAGGGTCAATTCATAAGTCCATATGCCTTCAACTGGAGTTCATACGATTTATCACAAGCAAGAAAACTGTAGTAGGGTTTAATAGTCTGGATGTAATCCTTTCAACATAATGAACATTTAACTAATTACACTAGAATCAAATCACCAAGTATTACGAGAAACTTTAGTTGAGTTTGATTAGAAATATACAAAAGAAGTAAATGCACATTTCTTTTCAGACCAAACTTTACGTTGAAGGCAGTTTTTTCTGATAATGTCCTTTTCTTTCGTAGAAGTAAACACTATCTACCTTAAATTCATTCATAGCTTCCAGTAGAAAAGATGCTTTCTTGCTCTTATACTCTTGACTCACAAAGCTAACAGGATGACTCATCTGATTCTTTAGTCTCGTTTCCTCTTGAGTAAGCATACTGAACATTAAACAAATGTTTCACTCATCCTTAATAATATAATTATTAAAACTCGAATCTGCACTCTTAAGCCTTTAAAATCTCATTTTTACCCTCCTTGATTTGCGTGCGCAGTCCAGACAGGTTTTCGGAAAGCTTTTATGTTAAAAATTGTTGAAAACAAGAATTTATGCCTTAAAAGTTGATTTTAGTTGACTTCGGTCAATATTTTTGGTAACCGAGCCCGAATCCGGTAGGTCCGTATCGAATTATGGGACCTGGGCGTATGCCCGAAATTGAATTCGGAGCTCCCTAGCTTGAGTTATGAATTTTTGATGAAAATTAAAAGTTTGAAAATTATTTATTTTTAAGAATTGATTGATATTTGGCATTGTTAGTATGGGGTCCGTATTTTGGTTCCGGAGCCCAGTACAGGTTCGTTATGATATTTAAGACCTGTCTGTGAAATTTTGTGAGAAACAGAGTTGATTTGACGTGATTCGGACGTCCAGTTGAGAAGATATGAATTTTAAAGTGTTTTTGAGAATTTCATTTGATTTGGTGCTAAATTCATAGTTCTAAATGTTATTTTAGCGATTTGATCGCGCGAGCAAGTTTGTATGATATTTTTAGACTTGTGTGCATGTTTGATTTTGAGCCCCGAGGGCTCGGGTGAGTTTCGGATAGGCCACGAGATATTTTGAACATAGAAAATTTTGCTGGTATAACTGAACCTATTGCAGGCCTCTGATCTCGCAATTGCGAGATCAGGCATCGCAAATGCGAACATAACAAGGTACGCAATTGCGAGGCTTTCATCGCAATTGCAATCAGAAGCCTGGGCCAGCAGTTCACGCATTTGCGAGGTTACCTTCACAATTACGAAGGGAGTCTGGGAAGGGCAGGTTCGTAAATGCGAACATCTACTCGCATTTGCGAGGTTCAGTGGTCGCAAATGCGACATTTTAGTGAAGGCACCGGGATTATGAAGGGCATCGTAATTGCGATTGTTCCTTCGCATTTGCGAACTTTGCATTTGCGAAGCTCAGGTCGCAATTGCGACACCTGCAGCTGAGTAAAAAGGACTTAGACGGGATTTTGCATTCATTCTTCATATTTTCAAAACCCTAAACCTTAAGAGGCGATTTTCCAAAGACCAAATCTTCCCCAAATCATAGGTAAGTGATTCCTAACTCTTTTCTTTCAATCTTTTACATCTTATAACAAGATTTCAACCTAGAATGTAGAATTTTTATGGTGAAATTAGGATTTTTTGGTAGAACTTAGGAATTTCGAAATTTGAGGTCGGATTCCAAAACTAATTACATATTCGGGCTTGGGGGTGAATGGGTAAAAGGATTTTGGTCCGAACCTCGGGTTTTGACCAAGTGGGCTTGGGGTTGATTTTTCAACCTTTTGGAGGAAAATTTGGGAAATTTAATTTATGAAATATAATTGATTCCTTTAACAATATTTGATGTTATTGAGTCATTTTTGAATAGATACGAGTGGTTTGGAGGTAAATTCCAAAGGAAAAGTTGTGATTGAGAATTAAGTGATCTTCGAAACAAGGTAAGTGTCGTGTCTAACTTTGGCTTGAGGGAATAGGTATTATGTGTTTATTTACTACGTGTTTGGCTGTTAAATACGATGTATAGGTGAGGTAACGAGCATCTATGCGTCGTTGTCAAGTCATAGCATGAGAGTAAAATTTTATTCTTGTCTATTTTGAAGCCTTAAATTCTACTATCCATGCTTAGCAGGTTATTTGAAATGTTGGGTGACTTATATCTGGTTTCACTGAGTTTTGGTAACTTTTGAATATTGATTCAAGGTTTAGATTACATTGTGCTATTGATTATGGGTAAAATACTGGTTCTTTGTGATACTCCTATCTATCCGTTGTTATTAATTCTATTAATTCTTTGATTTGTGAGGAGGAGTGTAAAGCACGAAGGGTGATGCCGTGCATGCATTATTTATATTGTGAGGAAGAGTGTAAAGCACGAAGGGTGATGCCGTGCATGCATTATTTATGTTGTGAGGAAGAGTGTAAAGCACAAAGGGTGATGTCGTGTATATTAGGGTGGAGCCTTGGTGTTATGCTTTCCCAGCGAGGCCTGAGGCTGAGTCATCTGACGCAGTTATCACAGGTACTGTTTCAGTTTGCAGTAGAGATGATTCAGTTCTATTTGATTCGGGATCTACTTACTCTTATGTGTCATCCTATTTTGCTTCCTATTTGGTTGTACCCTATGATTCTTTGAGTGCTCCTGTGTATGTGTCCACACCAGTGAGAGATGCTATTGTTGTAGATCGTGTTTATTGTTCGTGTGTGGTCACCATTGGGAGTCTTGAGACTCATGTAGATCTTCTACTTCTTCACATGGTCGATTTTGATGTCATACTGGGTATGGATTGGCTGTCACCTTATCATGCTATATTAGATTGTCACGCTAAGACGGTGACCTTAGCCTTGTAGGGGTTGCCTCCATTAGAGTGGAGAGGGAATTTTGGCCATTCTGCCAGCAGGGTTATCTCTTATGTAAAGGCTCGACATATGGTCGAGAAAGGGTGTCTAGCTTATTTGGCTTATGTCCGCGATTCTAGTGCGGAGGTTCCTTCTATAGATTCAGTGCCGGTTGTTCTTGAGTTTCTAGAGGTGTTTCCTGCAGACCTGCCGGGGATGCCACCCGACAGGGATATTGATTTCTGCACTGATTTTGCTCTGGGCACTCAGCCTATTTCCATTCCGCCATATCGCATGGCCCCGCCAGAGTTGAAAGAATTGAAGGAGCAGTTGCAAGATTTGCTTTATAAGGGCATCATTAGACCTAGTGTCTCACCCTGGGGAGCACCCGTGTTATTTGTGAAGAAGAAAGATGGATCGATGAGGATGTGTATAGATTATCTGCAGTTGAACAAAGTCACCATCAAGAACAAGTATCCATTGCCGAGGATTGATGATTTATTTGATCAGTTTCAGGGTGCCGAGGTGTTTTCAAAGATTGATTTGAGATTTGGCTACCATCAGTTAAGGATTAGGGCATCCGATGTTCCTAAGACAGCTTTTCGGACTCAGTATGGGCGTTATGAGTTTCTAGTGATGTCATTTGGGCTGACAAATGCCCCAACAACATTCATGGATTTGATGAAACGGGTGTTCAAACCCTACTTGGATTCCTTTGTGGTTGTGTTTATTGATGATATCTTGATCTACTCCAACAGTCGAGAGGAGCATGAGCAACACCTTCAGATCGTTCTTCAGACTCTGAAAGACATCCAGTTACATGCTAAGTTCTCAAAATTCGAGTTTTGGTTGAGTTCAGTTGCTTTCTTGGGTCACGTTGTATCAGCAAAGGGTATTCAGGTGGATCCTAAGAAGATTGGGGCAGTTCAAAACTAGCCTAGACCCACATCAGCTATAGAGATCCGTAGTTTCCTGGGTTTGGCAGGCTATTACCGTCGATTTGTGGAAGGGTTTTCATCCATAGCAGCCCCATTGACTAGATTGACCCAGAAGGGTGCCCCGTTTAGGTGGTCAGATGAGTGTGAAGCGAGCTTTCAGAAGCTTAAGATAGCTTTGACTACGGCACAAATATTGGTGTTACCCACAGATTTAGGATCTTATACAGTATATTGTGACGCATCTCGTATTGGTTTGGGTGCGGTATTGATGTAGGGTGGCAAAGTTATTGCATATGCTTCGCGGCAACTGAAGGTTCACGAGAAGAGTTACCCTGTTCATGATCTAGAGCTGGCAGCCATTGTTCATGCGCGGAAGATTTTTGAGGCACTATCTTTACGGCGTGCCATGTGAGGTATTTACTGATCATCGAAACTTGCAGTATTTGTTCAAGTAGAAGGAACTCAATTTGAGGCAGCGGAGGTAGCTGGAGCTATTGAAAGACTACGATATCACCATATTATATCATCCCGGGAAGGCCAATGTGGTGGCCGATGCTTTGAGTAGAAAGTCAGTCAGTATTGGTAACCTTGCATATATTCCAGTTGGTGAGAGACCGCTTGCATGGAATGTTCAGGCCTTGGCCAACCAGTTCGTGAGGTTAGATGTTTTCGAGCCCAGCTGTGTTCTAGCTTGTACAGTTGCTCGGTCTTCTTTGTTTGAGCGCATCAAAGATCGGCAGGATGACGATCCTCATATACTTGTCCTTAGAGACATAGTGCGGCACGGTGGTGCCAAGCAGGTTACAGTTGGAGATGACAGAGTTTTGAGGATGCAGGGTCGTATTTGTGTGTCTAATGTGGATGGACTTCGTGAGTTGATCCTTGAGGAGTCCCACAGTTCCCGGTATATTATTCATCCGGGCGCAGCCAAGATGTATCGGGACTTGAGGCAGCATTATTGGTGGAGGCGAATGAAGAAGGACATAGTTGCCTATGTAACCCGATGCCTAAATTGCCAGCAGGTAAAGTGTGAGCATCAGAGACCTGGTGGTTTACTTCAGAGGTTAGATATTCCTGAGTGGAAGTGGGAGCGTATCACTATGGATTTTGTTGTTGGACTCCCACGGACTCAGAGGAAGTTCGATGCAGTTTGGGTTATCGTGGACAGGCTGACTAAGCCAGCGCATTTCATTCCTGTGGCAGTTACCTATTCCTCAGAGCGGTTAGCAAAGATTTACATTCGAGAGATCATCTGTCTTCACGGTGTGCCCGTGCCTATCATTTCTGATTGAGGTTTGTAGTTTACCTCGCACTTTTGGAGAGCAGTACAACGTGAGTTAGGTACGCAGGTTGAGTTAAGCACAGAATTCCCTCCTCAGACAGACGGACAGACCGAGCGTACTATTTAGATCTTAGAGGATATCCTCCGCGCCTGTGTTATTTACTTTGGAGGTTCTTGGGATCAATGCTTGCCGTTAGCGGAGTTTACCTACAATAACAGCTACCAGTCGAGCATTCAAATGACTCCCTATGAGGCATTATATGGTAGACGGTGTAGGTCGCCAGTTGGGTGGTTTGAGTCGGGGGAGGCTCGGTTATTGGGTACAGATTTAGTTCAGGAGGCCTTGGACAAGGTCAAGATTATACAGGATCAACTTAGTACAGCTCAGTCCAGGAAAAAGAGTTATGCCAACTGTAGAGTTTGTGATGTGGAATTCATGGTCGGAGAGAGGGTATTACTTCGAGTATCGCCCATGAAGGGTGTTATGAGATTTGTGAAGAAGGGCAAGTTGAGCCCTAGGTATATCGGGCCATTTGAGATCCTCGAGAGAATGGGGGAGGTAGCTTACAGGCTTACGTTGCCACCAAGTTTAGCAGCTGTTCATCCGGTATTCCATGTGCCCATGCTTTGAAAGTATCACGGTGATCCATCCCATGTGCTATATTTTAGCTCTGTCCAGTTGGACAAGGATTTGACTTACGAGGATGAGCCGATGGTAATTCTAGCTCGGCAAGTTCGCCAGTTGAGATCAAAGAGTCACCCTTCAGTTCGAGTGCAGTGGAGAGGTCAGCCTATTGAGGCAGCTACGTGGGAGTCCGAGTCGGATATGCGGAGTAGATATCCCCACTTGTTCACCAGCCTGGGTACTTTTCTATGTCCGTTCGAGGACGAACGATTGTTTTAGAGGTGGAGAATGTGATGACCCAAAAGGTCATATTATGTTTTAGAACTCGAATTTGCGCTCTTAAGCCTTATAAATCTCATTTTTACTCTCATCGATTTGCGTGAGCAGTCCGGGCAGGTTTCCGGAAAGGTTTTATGTTGAAAATTGATGAAAATAAGAATTTATACCTTAAAAGTTGATTTTAGTTGACTTCGGTCAACATTTTTGGTAAACAGGCCCAAATTCGTGCTTTGACGGTCCCGATAGTTCCGTATCGAATTATGGGACCTGGGCGTATGCCCGAAATTGAATTCGGAGGTCCTTAGCTTGAGTTATGAATTTTTGATAAAAATTAAAAGTCTGAAAATTGGTTGTTTTTAAGAATTGATTGACATTTGGCATTGTTAGTATGGGGTCTGTATTTTGGTTCCGGAGCCCAGTATAGGCTCGTTATGATATTTAAGACCTGTCTGTGAAATTTGGTGAGAAACAGAGTTGATTTGACGTAATTCGAACGTCCAGTTGAGAAGATATGAATTTTAAAGTGTTCTTGAGAATTTCATTTGATTTGGTGCTAAATTCATAGTTCTAAGTGTTATTTTGGCAATTTGATCATGCGAGCAAGTTCATATGATGTTTTTAGACTTGTGTGCATGTTTGGTTTGGAGCCCCGAGGGCTTGGGTGAGTTTCGGATAGGCCACGGGATGTTTTGAACTTAGAAAATTTGGCTGGTATAACTGAACTTGTTGCAGGCCTCTGATCTCGCAATTGTAAGATCAGGCATCGTAAATGCGAACATAACAGGGTTCGCAATTGCGAGGCTTTCATCGCAATTGCGATCAGAAGCCTGGGCCAGCAGTTTTCGCATTTGTGAGGTCACCTTCGCAATTGCGAAGGGAGTCTGGAAAGGGAAGGTTGACAAATGCGAACATCTACTCGCATTTGCGAGGTTCAGTGGTCACAAATGCGACACTTTCCTCGCATTTGTGAAGGCAGCGGGATAGTGAAGGGCATCGCAATTTCGATTGTTCCTTCTCATTTGTGAAGCTCAGATCGCAATTGCTATACCTGCAACTGAGTAAAAGGGACTTAGACTGGATTTTTCATTCATTCTTCATATTTTCAAAACCCTAAACCTTGAGGCGATTTTCCAAAGACCAAATCTTCCCCAAATCATAGGTAAGTGATTTCTAACTCTTTTCTTTCAATCTTTTACATCTTATAACAAGATTTCAACCTAGAATCTAGAATTTGTATGGTAAATTAGGAATTTTGGGTAGAACTTAGGTATTTCAAAATTTGAGGTCGGATTCCAAAACTAATTACATATTCGGGCTCAGGGATGAATGGGTAAAAGGATTTTGGTCCGAACCTCGAGTTTTGACCAAGCAGACCCGGGATTGATTTTTCAACCTTTTGGAGGAAAATTTGGGAAATTTAATTTATGAAATATAATTGATTCCTTTAGCAATATTTGATGTTATTGAGTCATTTTTGAATAGATACGAGTGGTTTGGAGGTAAATTCCAAAGGAAAAGCTGTGATTGAGAATTAAGTGATTTTCAGAATAAGGTAAGTGTCGTGTCTAACTTTGGCTTGAGGGAATAGGTATTATGTGTTTATTTGCTACGTGTTTGGTTGTTAAATACGATGTATAGGTGAGGTGACGAGCATCTATGCGTCGTTGTCAAGTCATAGCATGCGAGTGAAATTCTATTCTTGTCTATTTTGAAGCTTTAAATTGTACTATCCATGCTTAGCGGGTTATTTGAAATGTTGGGTGACTTATATCTGGTTTCACTGAGAATTGGTAACTTTCGAATATTGATTCAAGGTTGAGGTTACATTGTGCTATTGATTATGGGTAAAATACTGGTTCTTTGTGATACTCCTATCTATCCGTTGTTATTGATTCTTTTATTTGTGAGGAGTGTAAATCACGAAGGGTGATGCCGTGCATACAATATTTATATTGTGAGAAAGAGTGTAAAGCACGAAGGCTGATACCGTGCATGCATTATTTATGTTGTGAGGAAGAGTGTAAAGCACGAAGGGTGATGTCGTGTATATTATGAGAGGTTTAATGCACGAAGGGTGATGCCGTGCCGTTTTATTTATTTATTTGGTGAGGTTGAGAGTAAATGCACGAAGGGTGATGCCGTGCCATTCTATTTATTTATTCGGTGAGGTTGAGAGTAAAAGCACAAAGGGTGATGCCGTGCAGGTTTCCTTGATGTTATAATTGCTCAATTCGCTTAAGGATTTTCGGTTTAATTCTGTCTTTTTATTATGCTCACTCCTTATGTTGTAGTCCCCCACTGTATGTTCCCTTCCCATTATTTCTGCGTTAATTTTATTATTATTATTTTTTTTACTGTTGTTGTCACTAGCATGATTATACTGTTCAAGTTATATGTGGATATCTTGTCCTAGTCTCGTCACTACTTCGCCGAGATTAGGCTTGACACTTACCAGTATATGGGGTCGGTTGTACTGATGCTGCACTCTGCACTTTCTGTGCAAACTTTGATACCGGCTCAGGTTGATCGAGATTTTGCTATTGGTCCGCTGTCCGGAGACTCAAGGTAGATCTGTCGGTGTTCACAGACCTTGAAGTCCCCGTCTACCTTTTATGTCACTGTTGTTTTCTTTCATTCAGACAATTGTATTTCTTTTATACTATTACTTGTAGTAAATTCTAGAATGCTTGTGAATTGAGACTCTAGATCCGGTGGTAGTAATTAATACAGTTTTATAATATTCCGCACTCATTATATTTCATCTTAGTTAATTAGTGTTATTTACTGAATGGAAATAAGGAATTAGTTTAATGATTCTCTAACGTTGGCTTGCCTAGCAAGTGAAATGCTAGGCGTCATCACAGTCCCGTCGGTGGGAAATTTTGGATCGTGACAGTTCTTAGGAGGAAACAAATTTGAGATCAATTGTACTATTAATGAGTCATCCAAAATATCATCGTTAATAGCTTTAATTAATCTTGTTGCAATAGTACACAGTTTACATAATGGATTCAGATAATCCAATAATTAGAGTATGTCATAGTTCTCGTTTGAGTAGATATTATTGTTAGGTGTTTTCCTAAACCATGTTTGGCTAGTCATTTTTCTTGTTGGAAAAGGTTTGGACTTCTATAAATTGCGGATCCTTCCTTCTCATTCTGTCACGACCCAAAATCCCATCATAGGGGTCGTGATGGCACTTTGTCTCTAAGACTAAGTAAGCCGATTTTAATTATATT
The DNA here is from genome assembly GCF_000715075.1 of Nicotiana tabacum. NCBI lineage: Eukaryota > Viridiplantae > Streptophyta > Magnoliopsida > Solanales > Solanaceae > Nicotiana > Nicotiana tabacum. The sequence continues at coordinate 121,589,890 of NC_134081.1, forward strand.
TCATTGCAATTTTTTTTTAAAAACATATAATTAAATACTAGTGTCAAAACCAATGACATAAATAGTTATATCAACCTCCCAAGACTGGTAATATTGAGTCACGAGCTCTGACTGAGTACATGCAGTGATCCCCAAGGATCGAATATACAATACTATTCGAATAAGAGTGGACAGTATAATAAAAATGGAAAGACTCCGAGGACTGCAATGACAAAGCAACCCTATCTTGAATCCTTTCGATCACACTCTAATCTCTGTCCGAATCCGATATCTCCAACACCTGGCTCTGCACAAAAATATGCAGAAGTGTAGTATGAGTACACCACAGTCGGTACCCAGTAAGTATCAAGACTAACCTCGGTGGAGTAGTGACGAGGTACAGTCAAGACACTCACTAGTCAAATATCTTGTGCAATATAGCATACGAAAATAATAGAATAACAAATAGCAGTGATGGCAACAATAATCAACTTGTGACATAAACAACAAGGTAACAGGAACACCATAAATATTGCTCAAACGGATAATAAACACAAGTACATCCAATTAATCAAGTCCTTCAGATATAAATCATTCAGATATAATTTTTTCGAATAAATACCCTCCAAATAAATTTCTTCAAATAAATATCCTTCGAACATAAGACTCTTTCACATAAATATCTTATATAATAATAATAAATACGGGTCTCAACCCTCTTTCATATTCTCATGGAACCTCGTGCCCATGTCTATATCACATATGCAAGGACAACTCACGTGCCTAAAATATCAATATATAAAAATTGTAGGATCGATTTATTTTCATTAAAGTAAGATTAAAAACTTTAAATCAAGTAAGAAACCAACAAAGAAATAAGTTTATTTTAGAAATCGTTTGAGTGAAGAACAATGACATTTCAATTAAAATAAAGCATCAGATAAGCTACTGATTTGGATGTAAAACTTATTAAATTAAAACATAATAGTAATTTTTTTTATTTAAAACAACTCAATCATTGAACACAAGTACAACCCAGAAATACAAATCCTCAGAGTCTCGTACGAAAAAGCCAAAGCCAACACAATACAATAAAACATACAAAACACTTAATATTAAGTCAAATAATACATCACGAAGAACACAAGAATTTAAAAATTTCGGAAAAACAAAATAACAAAAGGCAAGTGCAACCATAGAGAAATATCAACAAAGGGCACTCCCGAGGTACTTCTCGTTGTCCCACATCATAAATAAATTCACAATCTTTCCTTATATCACCGCGGGAGCCTTCACATTTAATTTTAAAAATTATTTTTTTCCGAAATAGCATCCCGCGTTTTAGCCACCCTTATCACGCCGCATGGCTTCTAGTAGTTCCCCTACTAGCCACGCATATCAAGACCCCCTTATCTCACCGCATGCGTTTCAACACCCATACCTTATACCACCGCATGTGTATCAATATCACAATATATCACAATTCGCACCTCAAGTGCTCAAATATTACAACATATTATAAATTACACATCAAGTGCTCAAATATCAAAACATATCACAAATTGCACCTCAAATGCTCAAATATTACAACATATCACAAATTGCACATCAAGTGCTCAGATATTATAACATATCAAAAATTATACATCAAGTGCTCAAATATTACAACTTGCCACGAGAATCAACAATACATTATTTTCCACAATAAGAAGCCCATGGCTCGACCATAATGTGCACAAAATCTTAACAAAATATTCGGGAGTGAACAACGCAACAAAATAATATTTCACAATTTAACACTTTGCCTCAGTATGATTTACGACCTTTACAACTCAATACCAATTTCAACAACATGAACTGGAAAGTAATTCATCAAGGAACAACGCCTTCTTTTATCCAAATTTTTGGCAAAAAGATTAATGCCTCCTTTTAAACTTACATAATAAATTATTTGCAAACGAATAATCCATAATGAAATTATCTCCAAGAAATATCAGCTCAACAAAAATACGGGATTTACATAAAAATCAAAGTGACAATCATACCAAATTATCATATAAAAACGAATTTAACAAACAAGGATTTATGCATGACAAATAAAGGACTTACTATGTTCCAATAATTTTCCAATTTAATACATAAGGGCGTCTACGAATTTCAACCAATATAATTTTCACACATAAACCAAGTACGTACTCGTCACCTCGCGTACATGGTTTCAATTACACAATTTTCACATAAGACTCAATGCCTAAGGGGCAATTTCCACCACTCAAGGTTAGGCAAGATACTTACCTTTTTGAAGTTATGCCGATATTCCAAAATGGCCATCTTGCTTGATTAAATCCCCCGGACAGCTCAAATCTATTCAAATTAATTCAATTCAGTCAATACTAATTATAGGAATTAATTCCATATGAAAATACTAATTTTCGAACAACATCTGAAATTTAACTCAAAAATCGCCCGTGGGGCTTATGTCTCGGAATCCGACGAAACTCACAAAATCTGACAACCCATTCAATTACGAGTCCATCCATGCCAATTTTATCGAATTCCGATAACAACTCGACCTCCAAATCAAAAATTTTCGTTCTTGAAAAGTTTTGCAAAAAATCTTGATTTTTTTCAATTAAATCCGAAATAAATGATGAATATAATCATAGAATTATGAAGTATAATCACTTTCGGATATAGAACACTTACCCCAATCCATATGGTGAAAATCTCCTAAACAATCGCTTCAATCCGAGCTCCATAACTCCAAATATGTTAAAAATGGTTGAAACCTCGAAATATAGCTACTGCCTAGGTATTTACTATTCGCGATCGCGGAAAATGCTTCTCGATCGAGAAGCACAACTTTTCTTGGTCCAAAATTTGCCTTTCGCAATCGCGGAAAATGCTTCGCGATCGCGAAGAACAAGTGACCAGCTCTTCCAGACAGCCTCTAGTATAATGGTCATAACATTTTGTACAAAACTCCAAATTGCCAATGGTTTAACATTATGAATCTGTCAAAATTCGCTTCTGCTCAAGCTCAAGTTTGTCAAAAATGGCAAATGGGTCGAATGTCTCTATTTTTATCACTTACAGATCTGTCCAGTCCGATCAGGGAGATCGATTAGGGAGCTCGATCAGGGGAGCTCGATCAGTGGAGCTCGATCATGGGAGCTCGATCTCGGGAGCTCGATCTCGAGAGCTCGATCATGGGAGCTCGATCATGGGAGCTCGATCTTGGGAGCTCAATTTTGGGCCTCGATCTTGGCCTCGATCATAGCCCAGAATTTCCAGCAGAAGAGAAAAATTGCAGCAGTTGTTTAAGTCCAATATTTTTTATCCGTTAACCATCCGAAACTCACCCGAGGCCCCCGGGACCTCAAACAAATATACCAACAAGTCCTAAAACATCATACAAACTTAGTCGAATCTCTAAATCACATCAAACAATGCTAAAACCACGAATCATAACCCAATTCAAGCTTAATGAAACTAAGAATTTTCAACTTCTACATTTGATGCCGGAACCTATCAAATCAAATTCGATTGACCTCAATTTTGCACACAAGTCATAAATGACATAACGGAGCTGTGAAAATTTTCAGAACTGGATTTTGACCCCGATATCAAAAAGTCAACTCCCCGGTCAAACTTCCAAACTTTAAATTCCTATTTTTGCTATTTCAAGCCTAATTTCACTACGGACTTCCAAATAAAATTCCGATCTCGCTCCTAAGTCCAAAATCAACATATGGAGCTGTTGGAATCATCAAAATTCTATTCCGGGATCATTTGCACATAATTCGACATCCGGTCACTATTTGAACTTAAACTTTTAATTTTTTTATCAAAATTCTATATCTCGGACTAGGGACGTCGGAATTTGATTCCGGGCATACGCCCAAGTCCCAAAATCACGATACAGACCTACCAAAACTATAGAAATACTGATCAGAGTCTGTTTGCTCAAAATGTTTACCAAAGTCAACTCCGTTGAGTTTAAAAGCTCTAATGCACATTTTAATCCATTTTTCACATAAAAACGTTCCAAAAAAGTTTTGGACTGTGCACACAAGTCGAGGAACGATAATTAGTGCTTTTCGAGGTCTTAGAATGCAGAATTCTCGGATGGCTACAAACACTACTAGAAATTCGGCAAAAACCGACCAACTTTGGCCGGTCAAAAGGTTAAGTTGATTCAGGATTGACTTCGTACAGCCCAATCTAGACAGAAAGGTTATGCGAATCAGAAGGTTCGTGATGTTGCATTCATGGTTGGTGAGCAGGTATTGCTCCGGGTTTCACCTATGAAGGGTGTGATGAGGTTTGGGAAGAAGGGCAAGTTAAGCCCTAGGTATATTGGGCCTTTTGAGATTCTTGAGAGAGTTGGAGAGGTGGCTTACAAACTTGCACTACCACCTAGTCTCTCTGCGGTTCATCCGGTATTCCATGTTTCCATGCTTCGGAAATATCACGGCGATCTGTCTCATGTGCTAGACTTCAGTTCGGTTCAGTTGGACAAGGATCTATCTTATGTTGAGAAACCAATGCCTATTTTGGATAGGCAGAGGCAGGTTCGAAAGCTGAGGTCAAAGAACACTGCTTTCGTGAAAGTTCAGTGGAGGGGTCATCCGGTCGAAGAGGCGACTTGGGAGACCGAGCATAATACGCACAGCTGCTATCCACACTTATTCACCAGCTCAGGTACTTTTTCTAACTCCGTTCGAGGACAAATGTTTGTTTTAGAGGTGGAGAATGTGATGACCCAAAATTTCATCTTTAAATTTAATAATTAATTTTGTGTTCTAAGACCTCAAAAAATACTAATTATCATTCCTCGACTTGCGTGCACAGTCCGTAAAAATTTTCAAAAAGTTTTCAGGTGAAAAATGGATTAAAATGTGAATTAGAGCTTTAAAACTCAACTGAGTTGATTTTGGTCAATATTTTGAGCAAACGGACTCGAATCAGTGTTTTGACAGTTCCGGTAGGTCCGTATCATGATTTAGGACTTAGGCGTATGCCCGGAATCAAATTACGAGGTCCGTAGCCCATATGGAATTTTGATAAAACAAATTAAAAGTTTAAGTTCAAATAGTGACCGGATGTCAAATTATGTGCAAACGATCCCGGAATAGAATTTTGATGTATCCAACAGCTCTGTATGATGATTTTTGGACTTAGGAGCGTGATCGGAATTTTATTTGGAAGTCCGTAGTAGAATTAGGCTTGAAATGCCAAAAGTTAAATTTTTGGGAAGTTTGACCGGGGGGTTTATTTTTTGATATCGAGGTCAGAATCCTATTCTGGAAATCGGAATATGTCTTTTATATCATTTATGACTTTTGTGCAAAATTTGAAGTCATTCCGAATTGATTTGATGTGCTTCGGCACAAGATATATAATTTGAAAGTTCAAAGTTCATAGATTTTGATTTGAGGTGCGATTCGTCGTTTTGATATTGTTTGATGTGGTTTGAAGCCTTGACTAAGTTCGTATTGTATTTTGGGACATGTTGAAATAATTGGTTAAGGTCCCGAGGGTCTCGGGTGGATTTCAGAAGGTAAACGGAATGGATTTCGGACAAAGAGGGTTGCTGGAAATTTCTGTTGCAGGAATTTCGCCAGAAATTTATGGTGCGTGGAGCCAACTTTGGAAGCTTATATCTCGCAATTCATAAGGATTCCAGAAAGTTAAACCATGCATTATTTGGACATTTGTACAGAAAGTTATGATGGATTGAATAAAGGTTGGTAGAGCATTTTCGCCAGAAATTTCGCCAGAATTTTCTGATGCGTGGAGCTGATTTTGGAAGCTTATATCTCACAATTCATACGGAATCGGAACATTTTCAAATCATGAAAGTTGTATTCGTTTAATTCTATTTTCTAGAAAGTTAAACCATTCGTCATTTGGACATGTGTACATAAAGTTATGATCGATTGAAGGAAGGCTGGTACAAGCAAGTTCTGGTGGACTTTTAGTGACGGAAAATGGAATTTTAGTGACGGATGGGCAGAAACTTATGGACCAAAAATGGTCACTTCCTTCATTTCATTTTGGATTTTTGGAGCATGGTTCTTGGGCGATTTTTGGGCGATTTTCACGGGAAAACATTGGGTTAAGTGTTCCTTATACTATATTGATTATATTTCATGATTCCATACTCATTTACATCATGAATCCCAGAATTTATGGAAGAAAAATCAAGATTTTTGCAAAATCTTCCAAAAATAAAAATTTAAGATTGGGATGTCGAGTTGTTATCGGAATTTGGTAAAATTGGTATGGGCGAACTCGTAATTGAATGGGTTGTCGGATTTTGTAAGTTTCGCCGGATTTCGAGATATGTGCACCACGGGCAAATTTTGAGCTAATTTCGGATTTTATTAAAAAATATAATATTTTCTTATGAAATTGATTACTATAATTTTTGTTGACTGTATCGAATTAATTATGACTAGATATGAGTCGATCAGAGTTGAAAAATCGAGGAAAAAGCATAATACTTGGTTAAATTGGAGCAAGTCGAGGTAAGTGACTTGTCTAACCTTGTGTGGGAAAAATTTCCCCTAGGATTGATAATTGTAATGTGTGGAAAGTCATGTACATGAGGTGACGAGTGTGTACACGGGCTAAATGTGAAAGATTATATTTTAAATTGTGTAGATCACTATTGCGCATTAATTAGATTATTTTATTTTGTTATATTCTTCATTATTGATTTAATATTTATATTTTAAATTTGCTTGACCTTTTCCTGCTAATTGTTTTATCTGTTTAGTTAGAACTTGGTTTCTTTTATTCTGTGCATCATTTGAAGGTTGATTTTCTTAGATATCAAGAGTTATAACTTTCATTTGTTGATCATCTCCCAATTCCTTATAGATTGCTAGATATAGGCTTCAAAAGTCAACCCTGTGCAACAGAGATTTCCATACTCTTCCCAGATAGCCAGTAATGTATCCACCATAAAATTTTGTACACAACTTCAAATGACAAATGGTTTATCTTTCTGAAAACTAGACACAAAGGGCTACAATTTCACTTTTGGATTATTTCCAAATTCCTTATAGATTACGAAATATAAGCTTTCAAAATCGGGTCAGTGCAACAGAGATTTGTTCTACGCGATCATGAAATAGCTTCCACGATCTCTATTCACAAGGTCCCAAACTGCTGTTTACTCTTCTCGAACGCGACCTAATGTTCGCGATCGCGATGCACACCTCTGTGGACAAAAATCAGCAATTTAAAATGGCCTAGAAATGGTTCGAAACCACCCCGAAACTCACCCGAGCCCCTCAGAACCTCAACTAAATATACCAACAAGTCCAAGAACATCATACGAACTTAGTCTAAGCCTCAAATCACATCAAACAACGCTAAAACCACGAATCATACCCCAATTCAAGCTCAATGAAACTAAGAAATTCCAACTTCTACATTCGACGCCGAAACCTATCAAATTATGCTCGATTGACCTCAAATTTTGCACACAAGTCATAAATGATATAACAGACCTATGAAAATTTTCAGAACTGGATTCTGACTCCGATATCAAAAAGTCAACTCCCGGGTCAAACTTCCAACTTAAACTTTATATTTTTGCCATTTCAAGCCTAATTTTTCTACGGGCTTCCAAATAATTTTCTGGACACACTCCTAAGTGCAAAATCACCATACGAAACTATTAGAATCATCAAAATTCCATTTCGGAGTAGTTTGCTCAAAAGTCAAACTCTGGTCAACTCTTTTCATTTAAACTTCAAAAAAGAAAATTATTCTCTCAGTTTAATTCCGAATCTTTCGAAAATCAAACTCGACCACACACGCAGGTCATAATACATATTACGAAACTTCTCGGGACCTTAAGTCACTGAACAGGGCATTAATTCTTAAAACGACAAGTCGGGTCATTACACATTCAGTAGCATCCACAATGTAGCCATATGGGGTTTGAGAGTCTTGTTTAGGGGGAGCACTTTACGGGACAAGTGTAGCGTGTCACTTGTGTTTGCCTCTTTGTGAGGTTGTTCACTCGATATTTTGTACTCTCTTTTATATAGTGGATTGCTCATCTCCACTGTGGACGTAGGTCAATTGGCCGAACCACGTCAAATGTTTGTGTCTCTTTTGGTATATTTCTCGTTTGTATTGATAGTGTGTCAAACTTCTATCCCGTAAAGTATGTAAACAAATTTCGAGTGAACAAAATATCGATATATTACTTCGAGAATATATATATATATATATATATATATATATATAGTATGATATATAATGTAATATTTATCCACAATTGAAAATAAAATGATAGTATGTCATAATTGTTAGGACCGAAAAACTCAGGTATCAGACAACAAAGGACAAACCTGGTTCAAAGAAGAGGACGAACCCGGGAAAACAAACTTCAGATTGTTACTTTTCTTTGTCCATTTTCTTACAGGTTATAAAGGACTCATTTATAGGGGGAAACTACATAACACGTCCTCGAAGTGTTTGGAAGTTATCGTAAAAATACAAAATGCATCTTTGAGAACGAAACTATATATTCCCTCGAAACAAATAAAAAAAAGTGGTTGGAAGCTTAAGTTAAAAAGGTTGATCGAATGTTGACTTATGTGTAAACGACTTCCGAATGGAGTTTTGATGGTTCTGTTAGCTCCGTAGGGTGATTTTAGACTTAGGAGCGTGTCCGAATTGTGATTTGGAGGTCCGTAGTGGAATAAGGCTTGAAATGGATGAAGTTGGAAATTTAAAAGTTTGACCGAGAGTGGAATTGGTGGATACCGGGCTCGGATTAGGGTTCCGAGAGTTGGAGTAGGTCCGTTGTGTCATTTTTGACTTCTGTGCAAAATATGAGGTCAATCGGATGTGATTTGATGGGTTTCGGCATCATTTCCTTAGTTTTTATTAGGCTTGAATTGGGGTGCGATTCATATTTTTGATGTTGTTTGATGTGATTTCAGGGCTCGACTAAGTTCGTATCGTATTTTAGAACTTGTTGGTATAATTGGTTGAGGTCCCGGAGGCCTCGGGTTGATTTCGGATGGTTAACAGATCAAAATGAGACTTGGTGTATTGCTGAAGCTGGGAGTCTGCTGGTGCAATCACACCTGTGGATTTCTTATCGCAAGTGCAAGCATGTCAACACAGAATCGGAAAGGAGAGAGTGGGGTAGTGGCCGCAGGTGAGAGGGAAATTCGGCACCTGCGTGATCGCAGATGCGGACGAGGGGTCGCAAAAACGCAAGTCTCCGCATAAGCGGACTGCTTCTCGCATAAGCGAGTCCGCAAAAGCGGAAGCACGATCGCCGAAGCAGAGGCAGTGGAGCCTTGGCAGGACCGTAGAAGTGGTGGATTTTCAACAAAAGCAGAATCACAAATGCGGTTAAGTTTCCGCAGGAGCGAAAAAGCTGGACAGAACCTTAAATTCAAGGGTTCACAATTTTTCTTCATTTTGAACATTTCAAGCTCGGGATTGGGCGATGTTTGAGAGGTTTTTTGAGGGGTTTCTTGAGGTAAGTCATTTGTGTTCATTTTTTATCAATAATCTTTTTTCCCCATTGAATTTTCCACCTAGTTTGTGTGTATTTAAGGTGGAATTTGGGAATTTGAGGCTAGGGATTTAGAGAGTTTGATTTGGGAATTTGGGTGACGATTTGGTCTCGGAATTTGGTAAATTTTGTATGGTTGGACTCGTGGTTGAATGGAATTTCGGGTTTTGTGACTTTTATTGGATTCCGAGACGTGGACTTGGAGTCCGGACTTTGAGTCGACTTTTGAATTTTGATTAATAACTTAGTATTTTCTTATGAAATTGATTCCTTTAGCCCGTGTTAATTGTATCGAACTGTTTGTGGCTAGATTCGAGGCAATTGGAGGCCGATTTATGAGGCAAGGGTGTGTTGGAGTAGGTATTTACATGGCTTGAGGTAAGTAATAGTTCTAAATATGGTCCTGAGGGTATGAAACCCCGTATTATGTGTCATGTGATTGGTTTTGAGGTGACGCACATGCTAGGTGACAGGCGTATAGATGTGCACCGTAGGAATGGTGGCTTGGTCAATTCCTAGGAACTGTGTAGTTGAATAATCTATTGTTATCCGTATATTCTCCATGTGTTATAGAAATTGAATTGCAAACCATGTTAAAAATCATGTTTAGACTATGTGTTGGCACTGCAGAGACCTACAAAAGTCATGTACATGTTGAATTATCTACTAAATTATTGTTCTGTACTCAGTCATAGTTTTACTTGCATATTACATCTCAGTATCTACCGTTCATTATTGATACATTATACCATTGTCGTTTGGGCTGATTATCATGATTACTAAGAGCCCGATAATGTAGAAAGGTTGATGACTGAGTGAGGTCGAGGGCCTGATTGTGAGGATATTTATGGGATCAGGCTGCACGCCGCATCATGTTTTGTTAATTTATGCCATGATTGGCTTGTTATAGCGCTTGGGATAAAGGAGCCCCTCCATAGTCTATATACACCCCCAGTGAGCGTAGGTACCTACTGAGTGCGAGTGCCGAGCGATTGAGAGGAATGAGAGACTGTGAGGAATGAGTGACTGTGAGGTTGGAGTGGATTGGAGTGCTGAGTGACTGCTACTCTAAAAGTTTGCACTTGATTTCATTACTGTTATACTTCAGCTGGCATATATCATTGTCATGTAATTTCTGAGAGATGTTATATTCTGTTTCAATTGAACTTGATATGAATTAACCATTTTGGCCTTAATTGTAGAATTTGAAAGTATGCCTATCTTTCTATGTTGTCATTTCTGTAACTGAACTATATCTGTGAAGCTCGTCACTGCTTTCAGTCCATTATTTAGTCTTGTTACTTACTGAGTTTGTTGTACTCATGTTACACCCTGCACTTCGTGTGCAGATCCAGGTGTTTTCGAATACGGTGGGTGTTGATTTCCTTGCGCAGCTTGATCATTGGAGATTCCTAGGTAGTTGCCCGATGTTTGCAGACCTTGTCTCTCCTTCCCTCTCTTTCTGCTTTATGTATTTAGTTTTAGTCTTTCATAGACATTACTTCTAGACTTGTGTTGTATAGACACTCATGTACTCAGTGACACCCCGATTTAGGAACTTCTGTGTCGAGTTTTGATTTTTATCAAGTTTATGAGAGCTTTAGTTATTTAAACTATTTAGCTCATTTTCATTTAAAAGTGTTTGAATATAGGCGCCATCATGACAGGCTAGTTTTGGGTCTTGACAAGTTGGTATCATAGCCTAGGTTACATAGGTCGCGCAAGTCATGAGAAGGTTTAGTAGAGTTTTGCGTATCAGTACGAAGATGTCTGTACTTATCGTCGAGAGGCTGTTGAACCCTTAGGAAACTTCACATTCTTGTATTTTTGTCGTGTTGACTGGTTGATTCCGGTAACTAAGCTTCTGCATTTTATTCTCTCATGGATGGTGAGGACACGTGCTACCAGACATGACGGACAACCCCCAATACCACCTGCTAGGGCCATGGGAGGCCGAGGTCATGGTAGGGGCAGAGTTGCAGCTTGCACCGCAGCTAGAGCCGCACCTGCAGACCAACCAGTTGCTCTAGCTCAGGAGCATGTTCCAGATATGGTTGCACCAGTAGGGCTAGCTCAGGCACCGGCTGTGCCGATTGTGATTCCAGGCCTTTAGAAGGCTTTGGCTCAGATGTGATGGTGTGCACTAGCCTTGCTTAGGCGGTCTCTGTTCCGGCCGCAGCAACCACTTCTCAGGCCGGAGGAGGTACTCAAACTCCCACTGCCCATACACTAGAGCAGGTGATGCAGGGACTTCAGACATCAGGGGTACTACCAGCCCAGCCAGTTGTAATTGCTCAGGCCTAAGTGGGTCCCGTTATGACTAATGATGAGCAGAGGAGACTAGAGAGATTTAGGAGGATCCAGCCTCCTGCATTCAGTGGGGTCGAGTCTGAGGATGCCTAGGACCTTTTGGACAAGTGCCAGTGGATTCTTCGCACGACAGGTATTCTGGAGACTAGTGAAGTCTCATTCACTACTTTTCAGTTTACTGGGGCTGCCTTCAGATGGTGGGAGGCTTACGAGAGGCACATGCCAGTCGGTGCAGCACCACTTACATGGCGTGAGTTCTCCGCTTTCCGAGTTGGCCCGTCACACACTTTGGTTGGTTCCCACGGATAAGGAGAAGACTAGGACATTCATTGTTGGCCTCACATATGAGTTGCGGTTGCTTATGACTCGATGCTACTTTCGACGAGATGGTTGATATTGCTCGAAAGATAGAGATGGTCCGTAGTCAGGAGCGTGAGGAGAGGGAGGCCAAGAGGCCTTGAGGTTCGGGTAGTTTTGGTGGTGTTTCTTCTGGACGGCAGTCCTACCACAGCAAGGTCCTCCTTATAGGCCCGCTCAAATGGCTCGTCCAGCTCACCGTGGTGCATCATCCAGCCATGGTCCATACAATGCTCATCATAGTCAATCATCTCTCTGTACACTTCCAGCTCAGAGTTCGTCCCGTGCTACATCAGTTTAGGGTTCATCTATGCCAGGACATTCTAGCAGTTACTCAGGTACTCGGGGCTCGATTCAGTCCCCACCTCCACCACTTCTGGGGAGTTTCTTCAAGTGCGGGGAGTTTGGGCATATGTGGAGACAGTGTCCTCGTCGCCCGAGAGGCCCAGTGCAACAAAGGAGTCAAGCTGCAACTTCCGCACCAGTTACTTCACTATCCGCCTAGCCAGCTCGAGGTGAGGCCCAAACAACTAGAGGTTTCCCTAGAGGGGTATGCCGATTAGGTGGCGGTTAGGCCTGATTCTATGCTATTCCTGCCAGACCAGATGTTATTGCTTCAGATGCATTGATCACATGTATTATCTCAGTATGCCACAGGGATGCCTCTGTATTATTTGACCATGGTTCCACTTATTCTTATGTATTATCATATTTTGGTCATCATCTGGATATGTCCTGTGAGTCCTTAGTTTCATCTGTTCATGTATATACACCAGTGCGTGATACTATTATTGTGGACCGTGTATATCGGTCGTGTGTAGTGACTATTGGGGGATTGGAGACTAGAGTTGATCTCTTATTGCTTAGTATGGTTGGATTTGACGTGATCTTGGGTATGGATTGGTTGTCTCCATGTTTTGCTGTTCTGGATTGTCACGCTTAGACCGTGCCGTTGGCGATGCTGGGGTTTCCAAGGATTGAGTGGAGAGGTTCTCTAGACTATGTTCCAAACAGAGTGATTTCATATTTGAAGGCCCAACGGATGGTTGGGAAGGGTTGTTTATCTTATTTGGCCTTTGTGAGGGACATTGGTGCTGATACTCTTACTATTGATTCTGTTTCGGTGGTGCGAGACTTTCCGGATGTGTTTCCAGCAGACCTGCCGGGCATGCCACCCGACAGGGATATTGACTTTGGTATTGACTTGGTGCCGGGCACTCAGCCCATTTCTATTCCTCTGTATCGTATGGCACCAGCTAAGCTGAAGGAAGTGAAAGAGAAGCTTCAGGAACTTCTTGATAAGGTGTTTATTAGGCCTAGTGTGTCTCCTTGGGGTGCACCAGTTCTGTTTGTGAAGAAGAAGGATGGTACTATGCGGATGTGCATCGAATATAAGCAGTTGAACAAAGTTACAATCAAGAACAAGTATTCTTTGCAGCGAATTTATAATCTATTTGACCAGCTTCAGGGAGCGAAGTGTTCTCTAAGATTGATTTGAGGTCTGGGCATCAAGAGGTCGAAGATTCGGGACTCAGATATTCTAAAGACGACATTCAGTACCCCGTTATGGTCATTATGAGTTCCTTGTGATGTCGTTTAGGCTGACCAACGCCCCAACAACATTCATGTATCTGATGAATAATGTATTTCAGCATTATCGTGACTCATTTGTCATAGTATTCATTGATGATATCCTGATGTACTCACGTAGCCAGGAGAAGCATACCCAACATTTGATGATTCTGTTGCAGCGGTTAAGGGAGGAGAAGCTTTATGCCAAGTTCTCCAAGTATGAGTTTTGGCTTAGTTCAGTGGCATTCTTGGGGCACGTGGTGTCCAGTGAGGGGATTCAAAGAAGATTGAGGCAATTCAGAGTTGGCCCAGACTATCCTCAGCTACGAAAATTTGGAGCTTTCTCGGCTTGGCCGGTTATTAGCATCTCTTCGTGGAGGGTTTCTCATCTATTGCATCGCCCATGACCAAATTGACCCAAAAGGGTGCTACTTTTAGGTGGTTGGATGAGTGTGAGGAGAGCTTTCAGAAGCTCAAGAATGCCTCGACCATAACTCTAGTTCTAGTTTTGCCTTCAGCTTCAGGCTTTTATACAGTGTATTGTGATGTTTCTCGGATCGATATTGGGTGTGTCTTGATGCAGGGAGGTAGAGTGATTGCTTATGCTTCGCGTCAGTTGAAGCTCCATGAGAAGAACTACCATGTTCATGATTTGGAGTTGGCTGCCATCGTTCATGCATTGAAGATTTGGAAGCATTATCTCTACGATGTTTCTTGTGACGTATTTACGGATCATCGGACCCTTCAACACTTGTTGAAACAAAAGGATCTAAATTTGAGGCAGCGGAGATGGTTGGAGCTGCTAAAGGACTATGATATAACTATTCTGTATCATCCAGGGAAGGCCAACGTAGTGGCCGATGCTTTGAGTAGTAAGGCAGTGAGTATGGGTAGCCTTGAATTCACTCCTGTTGGTGAGAGAATACTTGTAGTTGATGTTTAGGCCTAGGCCAATCCGTTCATGAGATTAGATATTTCGGAGCCCAACCGAGTTCTAGATTGTGTAGTTTCTCGGTCTTTCTTTTATGATCACATCAGAGAGTGCTAATATGATGATCCCCATTTGCTTGTCCTTAAGGACACGGTTCAACACCGTATTGCTAGAGATGTTACTATTGGGGATGATGAGGTGTTGAGGATGAAAGGTCGGATTTCTATGCCTAATATAGATGGGCTACGTGAGTTGATTCATGAGTAGGCCCACAGTTTGCGGTGTTCTGATCATCTGGGTGCCGCGAGATGTTCTATGACTTGAGGAAGCACTATTGGTGGAGAAGAATGAAGAAGGATATAGTGGGGTTTGTAGCTTGGTACCTTAACTGTCAGCAGGTAAATTATGAGTGTCAGAGACCAGGTGGATTGCTTCAGAGGATTGAGATTCCAGAGTGGAAATAGGCGCGGATCATGATAGATATTGTAGTTGGGCTCCACGGACTTTGAGGAAGTTCAATGTTATTTGGGTGATTATGGATCGGCTGACCAAGTCTGCGCACTTCATTCCATTTGGGACTACTTATTATTCAGAGCGGTTGGCTGAGATTTACATCTACGAGATTGTTCGCCTTCATGGTGTGCCAGTGTCCATCATTTCAGATCGGGGCACGCAATTTACATCGGAGTTTTGGAGAGCCATGTAGCGAGAGTTGGGCACCCAGGTTGAGTTGAGTACAACATTTCACCCTTAGATGGACGGACAGTCCGAGTGCACTATTGAGATATTTGAGGACATGCTACACACTTGTGTCATTGATTTCGGGGGTTCTTGGGATCAATTTCTGCCGCTCGCTTTAGATGGCTTTGTATGAGGATTTTTATGGGTGATGGTATCGATCTCCGATGGGTTGGTTTGAGCCTGGGGAGGCTAAGCTATTGGGTGCTGACTTGGTTTAAGATGCTTTGGACAAGGTTAAATTGATTTAGGATCGACATCGCATTACATAGTCCAGACAAAAGAGTTACATCAATAGGAAGGTTTGTGATGTTTCTTTCATGGTTGGGGAGAAGGTACTGCTCAAGGTTTCACCCATGAAGGGTGTTATGAGGTTCGGGAAGAAGGGAAATGTGGCTTTGAGGTACTTCAGAGTATTGGAGATATGGATTACAAGCTTGCCTTGCCAACTAGTTTGTCGAGTGTGCACCCAGTGTTTCATGTGTCTATGCTCCGAATGTATATCGGTGATCCATCTCATGTTTTGTATTTCAGCACGGTTTAGTTGAATGGTGATTTGACTTACGATGTGAAGCTGGTGGACATTTTGGATTGGCAGGTTTGAAAGTCGAGTTCAAAGAACGTAGCTTTAGTGAAGGTGCAGTGGAGAGGTCAGCCAGTTGAGGAAGCTACTTAGGAGACCGAGCGGGAGATGCGGAGGAGATATCTACGCCTATTTGAGACTCCAGGTACATTTCTAGACCCGTTCGGGGATGAATATTTGTTTAAGAAAGGGAGGATGTAACAACCCGGCCAGTTATTTTGAGAGTTGTAGCCATATTCCCCATTTACTGCTCATTTTATGCTTTACAGTTTTTATGTGACTTACCGGGGTAGTTGGTTCGGGTCCAAAGAGGTTTTGGAATGAATTGAGACACTTAGTCTCAAGGTTGGAAGCTTAAGTTAAAAAGGTTGACTGGATGTTGACTTCTGTGTAAACGACTCCAGAATGGAGTTTTGATGGTTCTGTTAGCTCCATTGGTTAATTTTGGACTTAAGAGCTTGTCTAGATTGTGATTTGGAGGTCCGTAGTGGAATTAGGCTTGAAATGGCGGAAGTTAGAAATTTGGAAGTTTGTCCGAGAGTGGACTTGTTGGATATCGGGCTTGGATTGGGGTTCCGGGAGTTGAAGTAGGCCCGTGGTGTCATTTGTGACTTGTGTGCAAAATTTGAGGTCAATCGAACGTGATTTGATTGGTTTTGACATCGTTCGTAGAAGGTTAAATTCCTTAGTTTTTATTAGGCTTGAATTAGGGTGCGATACGTGTTTTTGATGTTGTTTGATGTGATATGCGGGCTCGACTAAGTTCGTGTCGTGTTTTAAAACTTGTAGGTATAATTGGCTAAGGCCCCGTGGGCCTCAGGTTGATTTTGGATGGTTAACGGATCATAACCAGACTTGGTGCATTGCTGAAGCTGGGAGTCTACCGATGTAATCGCACCTGCGGATATTTGATCGCAAGTCTGAGCATGTCAGCATAGAATCGGAAAGGAGAGAGTGGGGTAGTGGCCACAGGTGCGAGGGAAATTCCGCACCTGCGTGATCGCAGATGCGGACGAGGGGTCGTAGAAGCGCAGGTGTCCGCAAAAGAGGAAGCACGATCGCAGAAGCGGAGGCAGTGGAGCCTTGGTATGACTGCAGAAGTTTGTTTGTATTTAAGGTGGAATTTGGGAATTTGAGGGTAGGTATTTGTAAAGTTTGATTTGGGGATTTAGGTGACGATTTGGTGTCAGATATTGGTGAATTTGGTATGGTTGGACTCGTGGTTGAATGGGCTTTCTAGTTTTGTAACTTTTATAGGATTCCGAGACGTGGACCCGGGGGCTGTATTTTCAGTCGACTTTTGACTTTTGATTAATAACTTAGTATTTTGTTATAGAATTGATTCCTTTAGCCCGCATTAATTGTATCGAACTGTTTGTGGCTAGATTCGAGGTAACTGGAGGCCGGTTTGAGAGGCAAGGGTGTGTTGGAGTAGGGATTTGCACGACTTGAGGTAAGTAACAATTGTAAATATGGTCTTGAGGGTATCAAACCCCGTATTATGTGTCATGTGATTGGTTTTGAGGTGACGCACATGCTAGGTGATGAGCGTGTGGGCGTGCATGATAAGTGGGGATTTGGACTACTTATTAGCGCCTTTTAGCTTTCGTTTTAGTCCAAAAGCGGTTAATTGTGTTCCCGAAAGCTGATGAAATGTGCTTAATTGTAGGAATATTGGAAGATGAGCTCCCAAGATGAAATCCAACTCAAGAAGGATTAATCTGAACTCAAGGACAAAAATAGGTACAAAACCTCAGAAGTGCGGACCGCAGAATATCATCTACGGCCGCAGGTTGTGAAGACGTCCCCATCAGAGAAATGTGCAAAGTGCGGTCCACACATAAATTGTGCGACCACAGAAGCTGGGTTAGATTAAAGGTTTAGAGAACATGCATCTTAAAGTACGAACCGCACAATTATTGTGCGGACCGCAGAAGAGCAAGGTGCGGCCGCACTCAGAATTGTGCGGACCGCAGAAAGAAATCAGTGCGGCCGCAAATCAGAATTTTGTGACCGGAGATTTCCACTTCCGTCATGCTGAAGAAAAGTGCTGACCGTACATGGAATTGTGCGGCCGCAGAACCTCCGAAAGGGCATTTTTGTCCTAAAAATCCAACTTTGTATAAATAGAAGAGTTTCACTTTTTTAGGTTAACTTGTGACATCACCTACTACAGTAGACAGTTTCTTTTACTCTTTTTAGTAGTTTTTGCTATTTTGAGATTTTTGAATATTAATTTCATCATTTTAATTATCAATATGAGTTTACTTATCATTTCTTCTCCTATTTCTTCTAGTTTAAGCATGAGTAGCTAAATTTTCACTAGGGTTGTGACTCAACCCTAGTATGTAAACTTAATTGCTGTTTGATTTATTGCTTGTTTATGGTTAGGTGTTTATTATCTAGCCTTGTTCTTGTTTTTATTTGAAGAATTAATGGTTGCAAACATTAATTCACGCATGTTTGACTTGGTCTCTACCTGAGAAAGAGAGACTTAGTCTAGAAAAACTTTGCTAGCAAGAAATTGGGTCAATCGAGAGATTGATAAGCCCAATTAAAGGGTTGAACCTAGAGATAGTAAAACCCGACTTGAGGTTCTTATCAACTATTTTGTTCAGTACCCATTTAGACTTGAGAAAGCCAAATTGGGAAAACTTACCCTCTGACCGAGAGGTATTGAGTGGGTACTTGAGTATTTATAACTATAATACACCCCGACCAATAAAACAAGCTTTAAAGTTTACAGTCCATTAGGAAAACACCTAGATGAAGGTTATAGCTCTAGGCCTTTTATATCATTTGAAAAACAACAAAAACAATTTCCTAGTTTCATTCTTTGAATCACAATCAAAGTTTAATTAAGATTTTCAAACAAAACCAAATATTGTGGATGTGCAAATTTAGATATACAAACTCACGCGCTAAGATATATACTACTAACACCCATTCATATAATTCCCTGCGGAATTCGACCCCGACTCTTGTTGGGTATTACTATTGCATCGACCGTTTTCATAACCTCAAAGAGAGGAGTGATATTGGACGAGATCAATTTTTGGCGCCGTTGTCGGGGAGCTAAAAAATGGTGTTAGCTATATAGTTAGGTGTGTTTTTGGGATATCTTCTTTTCCTTCCTTGTTACTAATGTGTGAGTGTTATAGGTGCAATCATGGAAAACAACGATCTAGAAAACATAGTCATGGGGGATGTGGATGTTGAGGATGATCAAATGGATGAGGCCCCTCTTGAACCTTAGGACAATTGACTGGGCCGACTGCCTCAAGAAAATGTGCCAGCTCCACCCCCACCTCCACCACGAGCGGCTCCACACCGGGTGTTACCGAATGAAGGGTATGCGAGTGCTATAGTCCCTCCCTGTATTATGGCAGGAAACTTCCAAATAACCAACGTGATGCTCACTTTGCTCAAGCTATGAGGGTTCTTCACCGGTGCACCGGGTCAAAATGCATATAAACATTTGAAGGGGTTCGTAGATACGTGTTGGGGGAGCAAACAAACAAATGTCTCTAAGGATGCTTTGAGGCTAAGGCTTTTTCCCTTCTCTCTATGGGGAAAAACTTTAGATTGGTTAGAACGTTTGCCAAATCATTCCATTCATACTTGGGATGAACTAGAGGAGAAATTTATTTCAAAGTACTTCTCTCCCGGGCACATGGCTATTCTTCGGGATGAAATTCTAGGATTCAAGCAAGATCCCAATGAACCACTGCAGGAGATGTGGGAAAGGTAAGAACAATGATGAAAGAGTGCCCCAACAATGATATGACGGAGAACATGACTCAACAAAGTTTCTATTGGGGGATCAATACCACCAACCAATGTGTAGTGAACCAACTTGTAGGTGGGAACTTCATGACTACACCCTATGCGGAGGCGTGTGATATTTTGGATGAGATGGCAAATACTTCATCGGCGTGGCAGTCTAGAGCCAATGTTCCACAAGGTCATCCAAATGTGATTCTTCTTCATAAAGAGTTACATGACCATGGGAAAGCCATAGCCGAGTTGACAACCACCATGAACTAATTGGCAAAGGCTCAACTTCAACAAGTGCAAAACCCGAGGCAAGTCAATGTTATGGAGGGAGTCAATATGATGGTAAACAAGAGAAGAACAAGAAGTCCACAAGTGCAACAAAGAGTGGATAATTTTGTGCAAGATGATAGCGGATTTGATCAAGGTGATTCTTACAATGATCAAGAAGAAGATGTCCAATATGTGAACAACTTTCAAGGGCAAAGAAACAACTTCCAAGGCCATAGTCGACACCAATGGAGACCTTCAAATAATCATGGCAATTGGAATTCTAACAACCAAGGTAATTGGAATAGTGAAACAAATCAAGGAAATTGAATAACAACAATCAAGGCAATTGGAGTGGAAGCAATAACCAAGGGAATTGAAAAAACAATAACAACCATGGCAATTAGGGAGGCAATAACCAAGGCGGGTGGAACAACAACAAAGGAAATCGGGGTTCGGGTTTTCAAAGGCCCTCGATGAATCAACAACCGAGCAACCCACCTCCTTATCCTTCTCATGGTCCTAGTCCCTCCAACACTGAAATGGGTCGTATTGAGAACATGTTCAAGCTAATGATGGAGAAGAATGCTGATTCCGATGCCCAACTTGCTTCACACAACACATCAATCCGAAACTTAGAAGTGCAAATGGGTCAAATCTCTCAAGCTTTAAATTCTCATCCTAAGGGGGCACTACCAAGTGATACGGTGATGAACCCGAAGGGTGGGAACAATACGGGGCATGCCATGGCCATTACTACAAGAAGTGGAAGAGGTAGGAATGCACCTACCTCATGTCAAAGGTAACTTGTGGATGATAAGGAACTGGTAGAGGAAGAGGAGATCCAAAACAATGTTATGCACGCAAATGTGGAAGTACGGATTGATATTGATGACACGGTGGAAGAGACTCAAGAGGATGTGAACCCGTCTAGGGATCATGTAATTGACATACCGGAATCGGCAATGAAAAAAGCTAAGGCACCATTGCCTAAGCTACCTCCTCCCTATCCTCAAAGGCTTGCCAAGAAAAACGACGAGAATCAATTCAAAAAGTTCATTGATATGATGAAGAGTCTCCCGATAAATGTGTCATTAGTTGAAGCCTTAGAGCAAATGCCCGATTATGCAAAGTTTATGAAGGACTTGGTGACAAAGAAGAGATCGCTGAATTTTAAAACTATCAAAGTCACTCTCCAAGTGAGTGCAATTGTGCATTCGATGGCTCCTAAGTTGGAAGATCCCGGTGCTTTCACAATCACTTGTACCAATAGAAATTCCAAGTTTGCAAAAGCTCTTTGTGATCTTAGGGCGAGTATCAATTTGATGCCCTATTTGGTTTTCAAGATATTGGGAATTGCAAAACCAAGACCCACATTTATGAGATTACAAATGGTCGTACAATGAAGAGACCGTTGGGGGTGATTGAGGATGTATTGGTTCAAGTTGACAAGTTCATTCTCCCAGCGGATTTTGTTATTCTTTATTGTGAAATGGACTATGAGGCCCCGATTATTCTTGGTATACCTTTCCTTTCTACGGGGAAGGCTCTTGTTGATGTGGAAGCCAGTGACCTCACTTTTTGGGTGGGTGATGAAAAGGTAGTGTTCCATGTGTGCAAATCTATGAGGCAACCAAATAGCAATGAAGTGTGTTCGTTCGTGGACTTGGTGACCGATGTGATTATTGATGATACAAGTGCCACGATTAATGTGGGTGACATGTTGGAAGCCGTCTTACTAAATTTTGATGATGACGAGATGGATGGCTTCATGGAATGTGTTAATTCTTTACAAGGAATGGGGTCGTACAACTATGCACCCCAGAAGCTTTCCTTCGATCTTGAGAATAGGAAAACTCCTCCTACAAAGCCTTCATTTGAAGAGCCTCCTATCTTGCAGTTGAAGCCATTGCCTTCACATCTCAGGTATGAATTCCTTGGCCCTTGTTCTACTTTAATAGTTATTTTTTCCTCTTGTTTGACTAACGTGCAGGTTGACTCTACATTGGCGGTGCTCCACAAGAGGAAGAAAGCTATTGGGTGGACTTTGGCGGATATTAGGGGAATAAGACCCGCATTTTGCATGCACAAGATTAACTTGGAGGACGATACCAAACCATCCATTGAACATCAAAGGAGACTTAACGAAGACATGCAAGATGTGGTCAAAAGGAGATTATCAAATGGTTGGATGCTGGGGTGGTCTACCCTATTTCCGACTATTCGTGCACTTCTCCGATGCAATATGTCCTGAAGAAGGGGGCATAACTGTGGTCACCAATTGTTACACCCTATATTTTCGTACGTAAAAATGCGTCGTAAGCAAACTAATGTAGGACCAAAAATGAGATAACATTTAAAAGTATATAAAGTAAGTTAATCATGTTACCTCTGAGGTTACAAATATTGAAGATCATGAACAACAAGTACAAAGAGGGTTGGACAGTTCAGAAGCTAAAGCAATTAAATAAAATAATGTTTCGTCGAAAGTCGACAAGTTGGGAATGTTATAACATGTACCTTTGGGGTGAGACTAGGGTGATTAACATGATAAGGAGATTATGTTATGATTTATATTAGTCGTATGACATCCGTGTGTTATGTTTTAATGTCAAGCGAGTTGTGGAACAAAAGTCGATGAAAGTCATCACAAGTTACACTCATAAGTTTTATTGAAATTTTGGGTCAAATGTAACTGCGATTTTCTCCCAATATACTTAGAGTTATGGGGTGTTCCACCCATCAAATTAAAGATCTATGAGTCTATTTTCCAACTCATTAAACTGTTTGTCAATACGACATTGGAGTAGAAAGATATGGGCATTTGTGCGATACTGCGCAAGCTGCTAGGTGACAAGTAGGTGTGTCACCTACTTGCTTAAATGAAAGCCCAAAAATGGGCCATTTCGGGTCGTCCAAAGAGGCCTTTTAAGGGCCTATTTTCTTCATATATTAGACTTAAAATAGAGCATAATAACAAAACATAAGCTCTGCAAAGAATCCTCCCAAAAATTTCCCACAAACCCTAATTGATTTTCTCTCCCTTTCAAGTTCCAATTGGAGGTAAAACCTAGAGTTTGAAGAACCAAGATAAGAGCTGAGTTATCCAACAAATAAGGTGAGTTTACTTCTCTCTTTCATCCACTTTTTCTTCTGTAAATTCATGGTAAGTCGTTCTATACTTGTAAGAACTCACGGGACGGTGATCGGAAACCGTGAGTTCGAGTTATTCACTTGTAGCGGACTGTTTTGTGGACTGTTTTGTGTTGCTGTTGGGCTGCATGTTTTACTAATATTTTTTGGACTTTTGGAGGAGGAAGGGGGTTTATAAACACCATATAAATGTAGGGTGGTTGTCTGGTCGTTCATCATAACATTTTCGGGTCGTTTGACACTACTACGGTGGTCGTTTTGTGTACGAAGAGATTGGGGTGTGTTGGGCTGTTTTGTAGTATTTGATGGTGTATATAGGGCTGGAAAATGATGTATATATGTTGTTATTATTCTGTTCTTGTATTGTTGGTGTTATCTTGAATTTGGAGGAAGTAAGGATTATAGGGGAGATGCTGCCCGTTTTAATACAAAATAAGTTTGTCGTTCGTTGTGCGATAGTTGTACCTTTCGTAACTTAACGATAGTATTATTATCGTTCTTGTAGATTAAGGTGCAAAGAGGTGAGTTCAACTTGGTGATTGGAAAGATTGTGATAAGGTATGTTAAGACTAAGCCTTCCTTCATTTTGGCATGATCTCGTAGGTACATGTGTTAGTAATGAGACAAAAAGAGAAGTTCATATTCATGAATTTATTCACACTATTCTAGTCTCATAAGTTACAATATTATTCCTTATCGAGACTCTATATTCAATTTTAGTATTGTCTTCTTCCAGTCAAGAGAGCAGCAAGCCTATATATACAGTATTACAGTATTTTCATTACCATCGAGCTATAATCGATGGGCAGGCCCCTATTAGGCAACCTCTGATCAGATGGAAAGTTATATACCGAGCCTACTGTGGCTGAGCGCCTATGAGCGAGCCCAGCATGGTCGAGATACATAGCCTAGTATGGCCGAGCGCCTATGAGCGAGCCTACTATGGCAGAGCAGTTATATATACCGAGCCTTATAAGGCCGTACAATTATTTTACTTACTACATTGAAGGAGTTGAGTCAGTATCAGCAGGTAAGTATATTTCCAGATCATCTTTGACTCCCAGTTACTTCCAGTTATTATATTATCAGTTAAGTTTCAATTTTCAGTTATGTTATTGCCTTACATACTCGGTACATTATTTCGTACTGACGTCCCTTTTCCGGGGACGCTGCATTTCATGCATGCAGGTTCAGATAGACAGACGAGTAGATCTCCTCAGTAGGTGTTTCCCGAGTTCAGCCTGATCGGTAAGCTCCACGCCTTTCGGAGTTGCCATGTCTAGAGTGTTGTGTACATCTTATGTATATCTGTATATATGTTATGGGTAGGTCGGGGCCCTGTTCCGATCATAGTACATCTATCAGTAGAGGCTTGTAGACATATCCTGTTGGTTAGTGCAGTATGTTGGGTTTGTAGGCCTGGTATGTATAATTTGGTGGTTTGTCAGTTGTAATAGCTATGACGGCCTTTTCAGCCTAGCTTTATATTGATGTTTAGTTAGCGCTAGTTTCCATTCAGTTTTATATTTTGCTTCGCAAATTGTCTTGCAAGGTGGCCCCATGGCCAAAGTATGACATTATGTGTTCAGAGTCCCTTAGTTGCAATTTTGTACGCCAAGTTAGGTGAGGCACCGGGTGCTTGTCTCGCTCCTATGTTTGTGGCGTGACAAACTTGGTATCAGAGCAGTTCTGTCCTAGGAAGTCTACAAGCCGTGTCTAGTAGGGTCTTGTTTATAGATGTGTTGTGCACCACATTATATAAGCAGGGAACTACAGGGCATTTAGGAGTTAGTTACCCTTCTTTGAAATCTAAATCGTGCTATAGAACTGAGTTATAGGAAATTTGAATTAAATTTATGTGTTGGTATTTGCATGCACATATGACGGTGACTAGGAAGACTACCGCTAGCCAGAGGAGAGATACAGCAGCAGGTGAGGGGACCAGCAGGGTACCCCCAGTTGATGGGGCCTAGTCTGAGGCTCAAGGTGAGACCCCTACTCAGCCATTACCGGCTCCTCCACCAACTACGGAGATTCCTAGGGAAACCGCACATCCAGTTCCCCCTCCACTTCCATCAGATCAGGACTTAAGGAGTGCGGTGCATTTGTTGACACAGTTGGTAGCTACCCAGCAACAGGCTAGGGCATCAGCTAGTGCAGGAACTTCTGAGGGGTCTGGGAGTTCAAGGGTCCGAGAGTTTATTGCTTTGAGTTCCCCAGAGTTCACGGGGACAGATCAGAGGGAGGACCCACAGGATTTCATAGATCAGCTTCACAGGATCTTTCATGTTATGCATGCCACGGAGAAAGAGGCAGTTGAGCTAGCAGCTTTTCGACTCCGAGATATAGCCATCCTTTGGTATGAGGGATGGGAGAGGTCTAGGGGACGTGATGCACCTCCAGCTATTTGGGAGAATTTTTCAGATGCCTTCCTTGACCAGTACTTACAACGGGAGATCCGACAGGCTCGAGTCGATCAGTTTCTAGCCCTCAAGCAGGGTAATATGAGTGTTCGAGAGTATAGTCTCCGTTTTGACTCATTGGCCAGATATGCACCATCCATAGTTGCTATTATGCGGGACAGGATTCACAGGTTTATAGCGGGGTTAGCCCCAGAGTTAACCGAGGCATGTGCCACCGCTGCATTGCAGGATAGTATGGATATCTCTCGGATTCAGGCATTCGCCCAGAGTATAGAAAGGGGCAGGCGTCGGTAGTAGGGTACAGAGAGGGCTGAGCAAGGGCAACGTAAGAGGATGAGATTTCCTAGGTCTCAGGAGCAATCTCAGGGTAGTTATAGGACCCAGTACTTCGGACGACCACCTAGGCCTCCGCCACCTCGGTTACAGGGTTACAGGTATGACCGCTATACTCAGTCAGGACCAGGTGAGAGCTCACGGGCATCGGGTTTGCAGTGACAGCGAGGATCTGCACAGACATGGTCATTTCCTCCACGGTGTGACATCTGTGGTAGAGGACACTTGGGCCAATGCCGAGCAGGTTCTGATGCTTGTTATACATGTGGGCGTCCAGGGCATATGATGCGGGATTGCCCAAATAGAGATTCGGGGGGAATGGCACAACCAGCGAGTTCAGCAACAGGATCATCTATGTCTGTGCATCCTTTAGGGCGCGAGTCTCAGTCTTCGGCTGGTAGAGGTCGGGGCAGAGGTAGAGGTTCCAGTTCAAGTGGTAATCAGAACCGTATCTATGCTTTAGCGGGTCGACAGGACCAGGAGTCTTCACCAGACGTTGTGACAGGTATATTAACCATTTGCTCTCACGATGCTTATGCTTTGATAGACCCAGGATCTACTTTATCGTATATTACCCCATTTGTCGCGAGGAAGTTTGGTATAGTGCCTGAAATACTAAGTGATCCTTTTGCGGTATCTACACCGGTCGGAGAATCGATTATTGCTAGATGGGTTTACCGAGGTTGTACGGTGACAATTTGTAGTCGTCAGACCTCAGCTGACCTAGTTGAGCTAGAGATGATGGATTTTGATGCTATCATGGGCATGGACTGGTTGGCAGCTTGCTATGCCACAGTTGATTGCCGAGCAAAGGCAGCCAGATTTCATTTTCCGGGTGAGCCAGTCCTTGAATGGGTAGGTAATACACCAACACCCAGAGGTAGGTTTATTTCCTATCTGAAGGCGAGGAAAATGATCGCAAAAGGGTGCATTTATCATATTGTGCGAGTTAGAGATGCAGATGCTGAGATACCTACACTTCAGTCTATTCCCGTAGTCAAAGAGTATGCAGATGTGTTTCCAAATGAGCTTCCAGGTATTACTCCAGAGCGAGAGATTGATTTTTGCATCGATTTGCTTCCAGGAACTCAACCAATATCCGTCCCTCCCTATAGAATGGCACCTGGCGAATTGAAGGAGTTGAAGGAGCAGTTAAAAGATTTGCTGGAGAAAGGTTACATCAGGCCCAGTACCTCACCTTGGGGTGCACCAGTACTATTTGTGCGGAAGAAAGACGGCTCGCTGAGGATGTGTATCGATTATAGACAGCTGAACAAGGTAACTATTAAGAATAAGTATCCACTTCCAAGGATCGATGACTTGTTTGATCAGTTGCAGGGGCTAGATGCTTTTCAAAGATAGATTTGAGGTCGGGGTACCACCAGGTCCGAGTTCGGGAAAAAGATATTCCGAAGACAGCCTTCAGGACCCGATATGGCCACTTCGAGTTCCTTGTCATATCCTTCGGGTTGACTAATGCACCCGCTGTATTTATGGACTTGATGAATAGCCTATTCCGGCCATTTTTAGATCTGTTCGTGATAGTATTTATTGATGATATTCTAGTTTATTCTCGTTCAGAGGATGAGCATGTGGACCACCTGCGAGCGGTACTCCAAACCCTCCGTGATCGTAAGTTGTATGCTAAATTTTCTAAATGTGAGTTCTGGTTGAAGTCTGTAGCATTCTTGGGGCATATTGTATCAGATGAAGGGATAAAGGTGGACACTCAGAAGATTGAGGCCGTGAAATATTTGCCTAGACCTACCACTCTGACAGAGGTTCGTAGCTTTCTAGGCTTAGCAGGATACTATCGGAGGTTCGTAGAGGGTTTTTCTTCCCTTTAGGCATCATTGACGAAGTTGACACAGAAAGAAACTAAGTTTCAATGGACAGAGGCTTGTGAGCAGAGTTTCCAAGAGCTTAAGAACAGGTTGACCTCAGCTCCAGTTCTAACACTTCCAGAGGGTCTAGAGGGTTATGCCGTGTATTGTGATGCATCAGGTGTCGGGTTAGGATGTGTCCTGATGCAACATGGGAAGGTAATTGCGTATGCTTCAAGGCAGTTGAGGAAGCACGAGAGGAATTATCCGACCCACGACCTCGAGTTAGCTGCGGTTGTCCATGCACTTAAGATATGGCGGCATTATTTATATGGTGTTCATGTTGATGTATTTACTGATCATAAAAGCCTACAATATATCTTCAAGCAGAAAGAGTTGAATTTGCGACAGAGGCGATGGCTTGAGTTATTGAAAGATTACGATGTTAACATTCTCTACCATCCAGGGAAAGTTAATGTTGTAGCAGATGCCTTAAGTCGCCGATCTATGGGTAGCTTAGCACATGTAGAGCCCGAGAAAAGACAATTAGCTAGAGAGATTCATCAATTGGCTTCGTTGGGGGTTCGGTTAGTAGATTCTGAGGATGGTGGAGTTGTAATCCAAAACACTACAAAATCATCCCTCATAGCGGAAGTCAAGGAAAGGCAGTACGAGGACCCAGAGTTGGTCGAGCTGAGAGAGCGAGTTCCGCAGCAGAAGAAACCACTGTTAGAGCTAAAGGGAGTTGGGGTTCTCAGATATAGGGGTTGTTTGTGTGTTCCAGATGTAGCATGGCTACGAGACAGGATTATGTCAGAGGCACATTATTCATGGTATTTCATCCATCCTGGGTCGACGAAGATATATCATGACATTAAGGATGTGTACTGGTAGAATGATATGAAGAAGAACATTGCTGAGTTTGTCGCCCAATGTACTAGTTGCCAGCAAGTGAAGATAGAGCACCAGAAGCCTGGAGGGCTAATGCAGACTATAGAGATCCCGACATGGAAATGGGAGGCGATAAACATGGACTTTATCACGGGTTTACCTCGTTCTAATCGTAAGTTCGATTCCATATGGGTGATAGTCGATAGGCTCACGAAATCAGCTCACTTCCTACCGGTCAGATCTACATATACAGCAGAAGATTATGCCAAGTTATATATTAAGGAGATAGTGCGGCTACACGGAGTACCAGTTTCTATTATATCTGACCGTGGGGCTCAGTTTACAGCACATTTTTGGAGGTCATTTCAGAGAGGTCTAGGGACTCAGGTGAACCTCAGCACAGCTTTTCATCCACAGACTGATGGACAAGCCGAGCGCACAATTCAGACGCTCGAGGATATGTTACGAGTATGTGTGTTGGATTTTAAAAGAAGTTGGGATGAACATCTACCTCTTGTCGAGTTTGCATATAATAACAGTTACCACTCCAGTATTCAGATGGCTCCGTACGAGGCTTTGTATGGGCATAAGTGCAGATCTCCTATAGGGTGGTTTGATGTTGGGGAATCTGGGTTATATGGGCCAGACCTGATTCAACAGGCCATAGAGAAAGTAAAGCTCATCCGGGAGCGACTGTTGACAGCTCAGAGTCGTCAGAAGTCATATTCTGACGTGCGGCGACGAGACTTAGAGTTCAGGATTAATGACTGGGTATTCTTAAAGGTATCACCTATGAAGGGCGTGATGAGGTTTGGCAAGAAAGGCAAGCTTAGCCCACGGTATATTGGGCCTTATAGGATCATTCGGAGAGTGGGCCAAGTAGCTTATGAGTTAGAGTTGCCCTCAGAATTGGAGTCTGTCCATCCAGTTTTTCACGTATCTATGCTACGGAAGTGCATTGGCGATCCTACCCGAGTGGTGCCCACGGATGATGTACAGATTACAGAGGACTTGTCATACGAGGAAATTCCAGTTGCCATCCTAGACAGACAAATCCGCAATCTACGAAATAAGGAGGTAGCTTCCGTAAAGGTTTTATGGAGGAGCAAGAATGTAGAAGAGATGACGTGGGAATCGGAGGAAGAAATGAAGTCTAAATACCCCCACCTATTTCAAACTGAAGATATGGTTCGAGATGGGACGCTACAACATAGCTCTATATAGGCTAGCAGGTCATCAGTTAAGCTTTTATTTTTCATTTTCAATATTTATGATTTACGGTCGGTGAGGCAAATTGCTGCTATTTATAAAGATTGGCCATATGTGGCATGGATAGTATGTTTCTGGCTACGTGCAGGTTGGTTTTAACCTAGTGTACGAAGGATACTTTGGCAAAATTTTCCAAAGTCTCTAAGAGTAAACATTCGAGGACGAATGTTCCCAAGGGGGAGTGATGTTACACCCTATATTTTCGTACGTAAAAATGCATCGTAAGCAAACTAATGTAGGACCAAAAATGATATAACATTTAAAAGTATATAAAGTAAGTTAATCATGTTACCTCTGAGGTTACAAATATTGAAGATCATGAACAACAAGTACAAAGAGGGTTGGACAGTTTAGAAGCTAAAGCAATTAAATAAAACAATGTTTTGTCGAAAGTCGACAAGTTGGGAATGTTATAACATATACCTTTGGGGTGAGACTAGGGTGATTAACATGATAAGGAGATTATGTTATGATTTATATTAGTCGTATGACATCCGTATGTTATGTTTTAATGTCAAGCGAGTTGTGGAACAAAAGTCGATGAAAGTCATCACAAGTTACACTCATAAGTTTTACTGAAATTTTGGGTCAAATGTAACTGCGATTTTCTCCCAATATACTTAGAGTTATGGGGTGTTCCATCCATCAAATTAAAGATCTATGAGTCTATTTTCCAACTCATTAAACCATTTATCAATACGATATTGGAGTAGAAATATATGGGCATTTGTGCGATACTGCGCAAGCTGCTAGGTGACAAGTAGGTGTGTCACCTACTTGCTTAAATGAAAGCCCAAAAATGGGCCATTTCGGGTCGTCCAAAGAGGCCTTTTAAGGGCCTATTTTCTTCATATATTAGACTTAAAATAGAGCATAATAACCAGATATAAGCTCTGCAAAGAATCCTCCCAAAAATTTCCCACAAACCCTAATTGATTTTCTCTCCCTTTCAAGTTCCAATTGGAGGTAAAACCTAGAGTTTGAAGAACCAAGATAAGAGCCGAGTTATCCAACAAATAAGGTGAGTTTAATTCTCTCTTTCATCCAATTTTTCTTCTGTAAATTCATGGTAAGTCGTTCTATACTTGTAAGAACTCACGAGATGGTGATCGGAAGCCGTGAGTTCGAGTTATTCACTTGTAGCGGACTGTTTTGTGGACTGTTTTGTGTTGCTGTTGGGCTGCATGTTTTACTACTATTTTGTGGAGTTTTGGAGGAGGAAGGGGGTTTATAAACACCATATAAATGTAGGGTGGTTGGCTGGTCGTTCGTCATAACATTTTCGGGTCGTTTGACACTACTACGGTGGTCGTTTTGTGTACGAAGAGATTGGGGTGTGTTGGGCTGTTTTGTAGTATTTGATGGTGTATATAGGGCTGGAAAATGATGTATATATGTTGTTATTGTTCTGTTCTTGTATTGTTGGTGTTATCTTGAATTTGGAGGAAGTAAGGATTATAGGGGAGATGCTGCCCGTTTTAATACAAAATAAGTTTGTCGTTCGTTGTGCGATAGTTGTACCTTTCGTAACTTAACGATAGTATTATTATCGTTCTTGTAGATTAAGGTGCAAAGAGGTGAGTTCAACTTGGTGATTGGAAAGATTGTGATAAGGTATGTTAAGGCTAAGCCTTCCTTCATTTTGGCATGATCTCGTAGCTACATGTGTTAGTAATGAGACAAAAGAGAAGTTCATATTCATGAATTTATTCACACTATTCTAGTCTCATAAGTTACAATATTATTCCTTATCGAGACTCTATATTGAATTTTAGTATTGTCTTCTTCCAGTCAAGAGAGCAGCAAGCCTATATATACAGTATTACAGTATTTTCATTACCATCGAGCTATAATCGATGGGCAGGCCCCTATTGGGCAACCTCTGATCAGATGGAAAGTTATATACCGAGCCTACTATGGCCGAGCGCCTATGAGCGAGCCCAGCATGGTCGAGATACATAGCCTAGTATGGCCGAGCGCCTATGAGCGAGCCTACTACGGCAGAGCAGTTATATATACCGAGCCTTATAAGGCCGTACAATTATTTTACTTACTACATTGAAGGAGTTGAGTCAGTATCAGCAGGTAAGTATATCTCCAGATCATCTTTGACTCCCAGTTACTTCCAGTTATTATATTATCAGTTCAGTTTTGATTTTCAGTTATGTTATTGCCTTACATACTCGGTACATTATTTCGTACTGACGTCCCTTTTCCGGGGACGCTGCATTTCATGCATGCAGGTTCAGATAGACAGACGAGTAGATCTCCTCAGTAGGTGTTTCCCGAGTTCAGCCTGATCGGTAAGCTCCACGCCTTTCGGAGTTACCAGGTCTAGAGTGTTGTGTACATCTTATGTATATCTGTATATATGTTATGGGTAGGTCGGGGCCCTGTTCCGATCATAGTACATCTATCAGTAGAGGCTTGTAGACATATCCTGTTGGTTAGTGCAGTATGTTGGGTTTGTAGGCCTGGTATGTATAATTTGGTGGTTTGTCAGTTGTAGTAGCTATGATGGCCTTTTCAGCCTAGCTTTATATAGATGTTTAGTTAGCGCTAGTTTCCATTCAGTTTTATATTTTGCTTCGCAAATTATCTTGCAAGGTGGCCCCACGGCCAAAGTATGACATTATGTGTTCAGGGTCCCTTAGTTGCAATTTGGTACGCCAGGTTAGGTGAGGCACCGGGTGCTTGTCTCGCTCCTATGTTCGGGGCGTGACACCAATCATAAAAATGAATTGATTCCCACAAGAACGGTGAGTGGAGAGTATGTATGGACTATCGGAAGCTAAACAAAGTCACAAGGAAAGACCATTTTCTGCTCCCCTTTCTTGACCAAATGCTTGATAGGTTGGCCAGTCGTGTTTACTATTGCTTTCTAGATGGATATTCGGGTTACAACCAAATCCTTATTGCCCCGAAAGATCAAGAGAAAATAACTTTCACTTGTCCCTATGGCACTTTTGCTTTCAAGCGGATGCCATTTGGCTTGTGCAATACACCGACCACTTTTCAACGGTGTATGATGGTGATCTTTACGGATATGGTAGAGGACTACCTTGAAGTCTTCATGGATGACTTTATGGTAGTCGAGGATTCCTTTGATGATTGCTTGGCAAAATTAGATAAAGTATTGGCAAGGTGTGAAGAAACGAACTTGGTGTTGAATTGGAGAAATGCCATTTCATGGTCGAGGAGGGCATTGTCCTTGGCCACAAAATTTCAAAAAAGGGCATTGAGGTCGACAAGGCAAAAATAAAGGTAATTTCTAAACTTCTACCTCCAATATCCGTGAAAGGAGTGAGAAGTTTCTTGGGTCACGCGGGGTTCTACCGGTGCTTCATAAATGAATTTTCCAAAGTGGTGAACCAGTTGTGCAAGATTTTGGAGAAAGATGCTAAATTTTACTTCAATGATGATTGCATGAGAGCCTTTTGAATTGCTGAAGTTCAAGTTGACAACAACTCCCATCATCACCATTTCTAATTGGAGTATTCTTTTTGAGCTCATGTGTGATGCTAGTGATGTAGCGATTGGAGTATTTTTGGGGCAACGCATCAACAAGATTTTTCATCCTGTCTACTATGCTAGTAAGACCATGAATGATGCACAAGTCAATTAACCGTTACCGAAAAAGAGCTCCTTTCCATTGTGTTTGCTATTGAAAAATTCCGCCCATACTTGATGGGTGCAAAGGTTATAGTTCATACAGATCATGCAACACTTCGCTATCTTATGATCAAGAAAGATTCAAAAGCTCGGTTGATGAGATGGGTGCTATTTTTTGCAAGAGTATGATATTGACATCTAAGATCGAAAATGGAGTTAAAATCAAGTGGCAGACCACTTGTCTCATTTGGAGGAGGAGGGGAGGCCTCATGATGGCCATGAAATCAATGACTCATTCCTCGATGAGCAACTCTTGGCTATTTCAATGAAGGAGGTGCCATGTTTCACCGATCTAGCAAACTTCCTTGTGTGTGGAATCATCCCGGATGAGTTCTCTTCAAATCAAAGGAAGAAGATCAAACGGGATTATCAAGACTATTAGTGAGATGATCCTAACCTCTTCCGTATTTACACAGATGGGGTAATTAGAAGATGTGTACCGGATGAAGAGCAAAATGTTATTCTTGAGGCTTGCCATTCTTCGCCTTATAGTGATCACCACGGCGGAGCGAGAAGGGCGGCTAAAGTGCTAAGTTGTGGTTTCTATTGGCCCACTCTATACAAAGATGCAAGTGATATGGTGAAAAGATGTGATGAATGACAACAGGCCGATGGAAACTCGAAGAATAATGAAATGCCTCTCACTACCATATTGGAGATTGATATCTTTGACGTGTGGGGTATTGACTTCATGGGTCCTTTTGTGAGTTCTTGTGGAAACACCTACATCTTAGTCGCGGTTGATTATGTGTCTAAATGGGCTGACGCCATTGCGCTACCCAACAATGAAGCGAGAAGTGTGGCGGCATTTTTGAAGAAGAATATTTTCATAGGTTTTGGTACGCCGCGGGCTATCATAAGCGATGTGGGTCGCGATTTGGTAACAAGGATTTTGACACCTTTCTTAGAAAGTATTGTATCACTCATAAAGTTACGACTCCCTATCATCGTCAAGCTAGCGGTCAAGTGAAAGTCTCCAACCGAGAGATAAAGAGTATCTTGTCCAAAATAGTGAATGCTAACTGGACGGATTGGTCAAAGAAGCTTGATGATGCACTGTGGGCTTATCGGACTGCTTTAAAAACTCCTATCGGAATGTCTTCACACCGGTTGGTGTTTGGCAAAGCTTGTCATCTTTCGGTGGAACTTGAGCACAAATCCATGTGGGCTTTAAAGAAGTTGAATCTTGATTAGGATGCAGCCGCTAACTTGCGGGTTGCACATTTGAATGAATTGGATGAGTTCCGGTACCATGCATATGCAAGTTCATCCTTGTACAAAGAGAGAATGAAGTACCTTCATGACAAATACATCCGAAATAAGGAGTTCAAGGTGGGCGATCTTGTTTTGTTGTTCAACTCACGATTCAAGATGTTTCCCGGAAAGCTGAAATCTAATTGGAGTGGTCCCTTTGAAATTGTGGGTGTGATACCTTTTGGTGCATTGGACTTGAAGAACAAAAATGATGAGGTATTCTGAGTCAATGGTCATCGGGTGAAGTATTATTTGGGACAAGCTGATGACAGCCATGTGGTGGAACTTATTCATTTGAAGTGATGGTAATATGCGTTATGCTGCGACATTAAATCAGGCGCTTCTTGGGAGGCAGCCCATATTTTCTTTTTCTTTTTCTTTTCTTCTTTTATAGATAGGTGTTAGTTTTTGCTAACTAGATTTGAAGTGTGTTGCAGGAATGAGTGTTCTTTATAGGAACTGTGCTCAGAAACATTGGCTAAGTGTGGACCGCACAATTTTGAATGCTACAGCAGAAGGAAACTGTGGCCGCACAATTCTTGTGCGGACTGCACAAATTGAGATGGGAAATTGCAAACTATCTGAAGTTTGGTCTATTAGAGAATTGGCCATTTTGCGGCCGCACATCAAATTATGCGGTCCACAACCAAAATCTGCGGTCGCACTACAAATTGTGCGGACCGCAGATCAACAAGGCTATTGAGCCTTCAGGTAACAGAGTGCGGACCGCAGAAAGAACTCTTTAGCCGCACTCCTCCTTTGATTCCACAAGTCTGCGTCTGAGTATAAATAGTAACCTTGGGCTACTGTATAAGTTTTTCCCTCTCTGAGCACTCTAAATTCTAAAACTTGGAAATCATCTGTTCAATCATATGCCACACTCCATACGCATTTGTGATCACTTAGTTGCACTCCTTCATATCTGGTATGTTTAATTTCTCATAGAATTTTTTACTTTTTAGTTAAATTTATAATTTGTTAGATAGTTTTAGGCCATTTGTCAATAGATTTCAATTTTACTACCATCTGGGGGTTAATCTGTGTTGGGTCAATTGCTAATTGCTTTATGTGGACTGGGTAACTTTATTTGCATGCGTAATTATTAATACCATGTTGAAACCGTGCAAAAACATGAAAACCCTAGAGGTCTGATCGAGTTGAATTTGAAATATGCGGCCGCACAAGCAATTGTGCAGTCAGTAGAGTTGAGATCTAGGGTCCTTGGTCAAGTAAGATTTTGCGGCCGCACATAAAATTGTGCGGACCGTAGAAATTCCACCGAGGCCACAGAAAAGTGTGTGCAGTCACAGATCAGGCCAATCTCTATCATCAGAGAGTTGGCACTTTTGGGAATTCTAATGTGCGACTGTAATGAGAAATGTGCGGACCGCACTTCAATTCCGTGGTCGCACTCTAAATTGTGTGAACCACAGTTCCATCTCTGCTTCTGCACAACCTAGTCTATGGTCGCACTTCTAATTGGGCGGACCGCACTGCCCTAGCCATCACTCATGTTCTGCAATGTGATATATTGTCTATGTTCAACTAAATTACAACTGACTTCTGCTGTTGCTTGTTACAGAAAACAGTCAAGAAAGCTACAATAGGCCGAGGACGATACCCTGTGCCCTCCGAATCTAGTTCATATGCCCCATCTCGGGAAGCATCAGAGGGCGACTCAATGTAAGAGCAGCATGCTGTTCAATCACAGCCATATGGAAGGTACCAACGTAGAGACGAACCTTCCTCCTCATATAGCACTTTCGAGGGTTTGGAGAGTGCAAGTCAGGCTTCAGAGCCCTCTACTACAGTTGCCTATGGTCGAGGGGGTGATACTGCAGTTGCCGACCTTGAGAGGTCAAAGAAGAAAGAGGTCTGGGAGGACCGTTTTGTGAGCTTAGCTGCCTTCACCAGCTTTCGAGAGTGGTGGCCGGTGAGATCGCTCACTCTAGAGTGACAATTCCAACTCAAAGATCTTGACAAGTACAATTTAGAAGTGTTAAGGCAGTTGCCAGAGAGAAAATGGTGGATGTGGTTTACCCAGTCAGTTGTGGACGCCAAAGAGTATTTGGTCCGGGAGTTCTATGCCAATGTGGGTCATATCAAGAAAGGGACCAAAGTTACAAAAGTGAGAAATCTGAAGGTGTGGTTCGACCAGCTCACACTGAACTCCTACTTGTGGTTTGAGGATGTGAAGCCAGTGCATTGGATAAGTTGGCGATGGGTGATACAACTCGCCCTTGGCTAACTGAGATTCTTGCAGCCCCGGGGCCACCACCACCATGGATCACTGTAGGGGTTCCTATTCAGCGGAACACCTTAAATTTCGAGGCGAAGGGATGACATACCTTCGTATGCAGCAGACTAGACTCGTGCCAGAACGAGATAAACTTACCTATTCCACAGGCAGTTCTAGTCGCCTCTATTATGGCCGGGTACCGGATCAATGTGGGAGTTATGATGTCGGATAATATGTCAGTGGTCGCCAGACAGGCTGATACTTCCTGCCCGTATCCCAACACCATCACTGAGTACCTTACAGATGCACATGTAGATCCCATAGACTATGACATGAAGGTTCGGGCAAAGAAGCCCTTCTCTTGGTATTATCTGATAGATGTACGCAACCCCAAGAGAAAGGGTCAGCCGACTACCACCATAGGCCAGTCTGATGAGCCATCTGTGGTGGGTACAGACACAGCTAATATGCCATCCACTTTAGCAGAGCCTTCTACCAGTGCAGTTGCTATGCCTCCACCTTCAGCCTCAGTACCCCCCAGACACTCTCTTCGCCGTGAGTCTCCCAGACACTATTGAGCCTCAATAACTGGATGAACACAACTACTGCAAAACTGAATGACATAGCCAGTTATATTGTAGTACAGTCATCCTCTCCCGCACCCCAGATTCCTCCCACAGTTGAAGATACATTGAAGAAGATCCTGGACAACCAGAACACTATCATGGCTACTCTGGTACAGCATGGGCCCGTGATTGAAGAATTGGGCAAATGAGTAAAGAATATGCGGAAGTCATAGGCTTCGAAGAAATCGGTGGATAAGCTCCAGCGACAGGTCACCAAGCTTGCAACAGTCGGATACATTCCATTCGATATATTGATAGACCCGCCCCACCCAGGCCCAGATCCTATAGAGCCCACAACAGCAGCTGGCCAGTCTGAGGAGCCATACCTTGCTGCTGACACTGCTGAGGCAGTCCGTTAGATGTTCACTACCCAGCTACTCCTGGACTTGGGGATGATGAGATCCAATTAGAGACTGAGGTCGGTGCCACTGCTGTGGACACATAAATGGCCACAAAGCCATAAAGAGTTTTCTTCACTCTCACCCTTTTTATACTATTATTTTGTTAAGCATTGGGGACAATGCTTATTTTTATTGAGGGGGTGGAGTTTCTTTTGATATTTTGATGATTCTGATTCTGTATTTTGTTAACTATGACAATTTGGCCTGTAATTAACTTATTACTATTTTCTTCTTCTTTATCATTATGTATATATTCTCTATATTCCCTCATTATGTATATTTGTTTAGATTTCAATAGTTTTTGTTTTATAGCTTCTTTATCTTTTTGTTTGTCTTCCTTTTGACTTAGTAGCTTCTTTTGGATTTGCTTTTTGAATTAATAGCCTTTTTTATGATTTAGTGGATAATAAACCTTTGGTTTTCTTAATACCACGATTATTTCCAAAGGTGTTTTGTGTGAACCGGGTGACCCTTCTCAACGATGGATAGCATGACAACCTTCTTATGAGATTGAGTCCATTTTTGGTGTTTAGGTAAGAATAATAGTAATAATGAATAAAAAGACCTAATTTAGTCATGCTAGAAGAGTCAAACATGCTTCACTTGGTACCAACACACTTAACTACATGATTATGGTTAAAAACAAAGTTTTTGGAATGAACTAGCTCTAATTAGTGACCTTTTGACTCTTGTGTTGACTTAGGCAATCATCAAGTGGTTTAGTCGAACTATAGTGATTCTCAATCTTGAATATGGTCGTTGTGGGCCCTCGACTCTATCCTCCTTAACAATCCAGCTACATGAGAGGTGAGATGTTGTTGTTGCTAGTCCAAGTACCAGTGCGAATGGTCTAGAACTTGCCCGAAATGTGTCTCTAGGCGAACTTTTAAGTTTTGCTTGGCTTGAGAAGTGATTGTAGGCTCTCCTTGACCCGCTTGAAATTTTTCATTGCCCACCAATGTTGTTATCCCTAGTCAACTCATTTGAGCATAAAACCTTTCTCATTTGACAACCATGTTACAAGCCTTTACCTGTTCTGTCGTGACCCTCTCTTTGCACCCGAGAGAGACGAGGAGTTTAAAAAAATGGTATCAAGGTACAAAAGAGAAAAAAAATGAAGAGAAGGAAAGGCAAGAAAAAGAAAGATCAAGAAAAAGAAAAATGCAAAAAGAAAGTGAATAAGTTGAAAAGTTGAAGGGATTCAAAGAAAAGTAATGATGCAAAGCATGGAGAAAGCAAAGAAAAAAAATTGAATATGATGACCCGGAAATAGTGATGTTAACTCTCTCTAGTTCCCCTAAGGAAAAGAAAATGCCTCAAAATGTTGGCAAAACATGAGCCGATAAAATAAAAAGTGGAGTGCTTAAGGAAAGATGAACCCATTCTATCATAACATATCCAACCTTAGTCAAAAAACCGTCATTGCATTCCAAAAAAGCCCTACATAATTTCGAGCCGAGTGAGCTTACATTAGTGGTGATTTACATGAGGGGCAAGCCTATGGTACTTAAAGCCATACTTGCGACATTCCTTTGAGAGAGATGAGCGAACCTTTCGCAAATATGTGGATTGAGTGCTAAACTCTTAAGTGAGATAGGCAAGCGTAGAGTAGAGGGGGAGGAGTTTGGGATCCACAATGACCTACAAGAAAGAGCGAGCTTCCTTGATGAATAAAGTTAACTCTTGATGCTTAAGTATCGCATTATAACTATTTGTGCTTAAATGTTTAACTTGTTGCCTTATTAATAATTCATAAGTGGTGTGGGTAATTTTTGGTCCCAATTGATGTGTGATATATTCACCTTTGATTAGCTGGAATGACTCTTAACTCGTGGAGGTAGGAACTACTTTATTTACTCGAGGACAAGAAAAAGCTTTAGGGGAGTTGATAAGTGGGGATTTTGATTACTTATTAGCGCCTTGTAGCTTTCATTTTAGTCCAAAAACGTTTAATTGTGTTCTCGAAAGCTAATGAAATGTGCTTAATTGAAGGAATATTGTAAGATGAGCTCCCAAGATGAAATCCAACTCAAGAAGGAGTAATCTGAACTCAAGGACAAAAACAGGCACAAAACCTCAGAAGTGCAGACCGCAGAATATCATCTGCGGCCGCTGGTTGTGACGAAGTCCCCATCAGAGAAAAGGGCAAAGTGCGGTCCACACATAAATTGTTCGGCCGCAAAAGCTGGGTTAGAGTAAAAGTTCAGAGAACCTGCATCGCAAAGTGCGGACTGCATAATTATTGTGCTGTCGCAGAAGAAGAGACACACGGCCATACTCACATTTGTGCGGACCGCAGAAGAGCAAGGTGCGGCCGCACTCAGAATTGTGCGAACCGCAGAAAGAAAGCAGTGCAGCCGCAGATCAGAATTATGCGACCGCAGATTTCCACTTCCGTCAAACTGAAGAAAAGTGCGGACCGCGCATGGAATTGTGCGGCCGTAGAACCTCCGAAAGGGCATTTGTTTCCGAAAATTCCAACTTTGTATAAATAGAAGAGTTTCACTCTTTTAGGTTAACTTTTGGCATCACCTGCTACAGTAGACTGTTTCTTTTACTCTTTTTAGTAGTGTTTGCTATTTTGAGCTTTTTGAATATTGATTTCATCATTTTAATTATCAGTATGAGTTTAATTATCATTTCTTCTCCTATTTCTTCTAGTTTAAGCATGAGTAGCTAAATTTTCACTAGGGTTGTGACACAACCCTAGTATGTAAACTTAATAGGTGTTTGATTTATAGCTTGTTTATGGTTGGGTGTTTATTTTCTAGCCTTGTTCTTGTTTTTATTTGAAGACTTAATGGTTGCAAACATTAATTCATGCCTATTTAACTTGGTCTCTACTTGAGAAGGAGAGACTTAGTCTAGGAAAACTTGGCTAGCAAGAAATTGGGTCAATCGAGAGATTGATAAGCCCAATTAAAGGGTTAAACCTAGAGATAGTAAAACCCGACTTGAGCTTCTTATCAAGTATTTTGTTTAATACCCATTTGGACTTGAGAAATCCAAATTGGGCAAAATCACCCTTTGACCGAGAGGTATTGAGTGGGTACTTGAGTGTTGATAGCTATAATACACCCCGACCAATAAAACAAGCTTTAAAGTTTACAACCCATTAGGCAAACACTTAGGTGAAGGTCATAGCCCTAGGCCTTTTATATCATTTGAAAAACAACAAAAACAATTTTCTAGTTTCGTTCTTTGAATCGCAATCGTAGTTTAATTTAGATTTTAAAACAAAACCAAATATTGCGGAAGTGCAAATTTAGATATAAAAACTCACGCGCTAAGATATATACTACAAGAACCCATTCATATAGCTCTCTGCGGAATTCGACCCCGACTCTTGTTGGGTATTACTATTGCATCGACCGTTTTCGTAACCTCAAAAAGATGAGTGAAATTGAACGAGATCAGTGCACCGTAGGAATGGTGACTTGGTCAATTCCTAGGAACTGTGAAGTTGAATAGTTTGTTGTTATCTATATATTCTCCATGTGTTATAGAAATTGAATTGCAAACCATGTTAGAAATCATGTTTAGCCTATGTGTTGGCACTGTAGGGACCCACAAAGGTCGTGTACATGTTGAATTATCTGCTAAATTGTTATTCTGTACTCAGTCACAGTTTTACTTGTATATTACATATCAGTATCTATCATTCATTATTGATACATTATATAATTATTGTTTGGGCTAATTATCATGATTACTGAGAGCCCGAGAGACTGGAGAGGTTGATGACTGAGTAAGGCCGAGGGCCTGATTGTGAGGATATTTATGGGATCGGGTTGCATGCCGCAGCATGTGTTTGTTGATTTATGCCATGATTGGCTTGTTATAGCACTTGGGTTGAAGGAGCCCCTCCAGGTCTGTATACACCCCCAGTGAGCACAGGTACCAATGGATTACGAGTGTCGAGTGCTGAGCGATTGAGATGAATGAGAGACTGTGAGGAATGAGTGACTGTGAGGTTGGAGTGCATGGGAGGACTGAGTGACTATTGCTCTAAAATTTTGCCCTTAATTTTATTACTGTTGTACTTCAGCTGGAATATATCATTGTCTTGTAATTTCTGAGAGATGTTATATCCTGTTTCAATTGAACTTGACATGAATTAACCGTTTTGGCCTTAATTGTCGAATTTGAAAGCATGCCTATCTTTCTATGTTGTAATTTCTGTAACTGAACTATATCCGTGAAGCTCGTCACTACCTTCAGTCCATTATTTAGTCTTGCTACTTACTGAGTTGGTTGTACTCATGCTATACCCTGCACTTCGTGTGCAGATCCATGTGTTTTCGGACACGGTGGGTGTTGATTTCCTTCCGCAGCTTGATTGTTGGAGATTCCAAGGTAGCTGCCCGGCATTCACAAACTTTGTCTCTTCTTCCCTATCTTTCTGCTTTATGAATTTAGTTTTAGTCTTTCATAGACATTACTTCTAGACTTGTGTTGTATAGACGCTCAGGTACTCAGTGACACCCCGATTTGGGAACTTCCGTGTCGAGTTTTGATTTTTAACCAGTTTATGAGAGCTTTAGTTGTTTAAACTATTTAGCTCATTTTCATTTAAAAGTGTTGGACTATTTTGCAATGTCGGCTTGCCTAGTACCACGTTAGGTGCCATCGCGACAGGCTAGTTTTAGGTCTTGACTGAACTGCTCCCAAGTATCTGAAGTTTTCGTAAATAGAATTTACTTCATATGTCTCGAAATAAACGTGTACTCTTTTCAAGTTGAAATAAATGGAATATAAACGGAGACAAATAAAGAATTTAAATGTTATAGGTTCAGCGTAATTCTACCACATCTCATTGATGTTTGGCTAAAAATCTATGTTTTTGCATATAATTTGCCTTGCATTGTACCTCGATCTTGTTAATTTTTATGTGAATATTTGTGACTCGAGCTTAATAATATTATTCATATGTGTAGGAGTCAATTGGAAGTGATTTGGAATGTTTGCATGGGAATCGAAATAAAACCTGAAGAATGTGGAGGAAGTATAAGTTTGGTGCCTAAGTTCGTGCCAGGCACCAACCAAAATGCCATTGACAGCAAACAAAAAGGTTCGATGTCCAGGTTGGCGCCAAGCGAGACGCTGAAGGGTGGATTTTGTCCTAATTCGGCTGGGACATGGGGATTTCAACCCTACACGTCCCCAACATGTATAAAAGGGGTACTAAACCTATTTTTGAAAGAAAGGAACATATTTTGAATGAAGGGATAACGCAGAGCAGTCATGGAGGCCAGAATTCATCAGATTCTATCTTTCTTCCATCAAACTTAGTAATATTTACGTTTCTTTGGATGATTTGTTCCTTTTCTATCATGTCTATGTGTAGCTAAACTTCGCGTTCTAGGGTTGCGGTTGACATGAATATTGAAGTTTGTTAATTACATCACCATTAACTCGAGTTATCATTGTTGATTGTTTCTCTAATTTTGTGCATAATTACCTAATTATTTGGCCAGCAGTTGAGTTATATTTACTCTCTATGCTATGCTTTGGATAGCCGTGTTTAGATTAGAGTAGAATTAGAGAGAGCTTGTTTCTGAACCCGTGGCTCGGGGAAAGATTTCGCAGTTAGGATAGGAATATACCTAACAGTCTTGCTTAGTTGAATATTGTATTGTATTAGTTCATTATAGATTCAATACCATAGGAATATAGAGTTGATATATTGTGGATAGACAGATAGTTTTGTGGGAATATGCTATTTATATAAACGATCCGGTCAACTAGTAATCATAGATTATTGGTATTAACATGTGTACTTACGAACTCAACAGGATTGACAAACCAACCATAACTCTGGAATCTTCATCTCCTTTGATTAAAGTTCAACCAAAATCGCTTGCTTCTAATTAACTTAGCTAATTATTTGTTTAATTTCTGTAAAAGTAGTTTAGTAGAAAAATAACATTCTTTATTATATTGGACA
Source organism: Nicotiana tabacum (assembly GCF_000715075.1). Lineage (NCBI taxonomy): Eukaryota > Viridiplantae > Streptophyta > Magnoliopsida > Solanales > Solanaceae > Nicotiana > Nicotiana tabacum. Next base: position 121,633,994 of record NC_134081.1, read on the forward strand.
GTAAATTGATTTTAGTTTGCTTAATTAACGATTAATCTAAGTCTCTGTGGGATCGACATCCTACTTTCGAGTCACTTTATTACTTGACATCCATGTGTACTTGCTTGTACTTAAGGGAATATGCGGAACGACGTTATCTTCTAGGTTGGTGAATGATTAGTCGAATGAGAGAGTTGATCTTGCACAAGAAATTAACAAGTTTTGCTTGGCTTTGCACAACTTGGATGCAAATTTGAGTGCAAAGGTTGATGCGTTTAATGCCCAACAGTTAAAGAATGAGTTGTGTGAAACTGAAAAAAAATCTTCTAGACCAAATTGAGGAGCTAAAACGAGAATACCAAGCATTAGGCCATATTTTTCTTGAGGATGCCAATATTGAGAAGGGTGTTATAGAGTCATGTAAGGAAGTAGATAATATTTTATTTGAAGAATCTAGTGTCTGTACATATGAAGATGTAAATAGTGATGCAATTCTAGAGTTGGGGCGTACTGGTCCTCATTCCATGCATTTTTCAACATTCTGTTTGGATAATGATATGGAAATTGAGTCATTCAAGCCTTTTTGAGGAGCCAACGGATGAGGAACAAGGAGCTTACATTCTGAAATTTATCGTGCCAGAGAGACATAATTACATACCTCATCTGAAGGCCAATAAGTGTAGAATGCGAAATTGGTTACTTGGCCCGATTATATTTGTTCCACCACCCCGAGAGCATAGCAAAAAGCTTGAAGCCAAATTGGGGGCTCAATTCACAAGTTCGAGATAGAGGCAAAAAGTGGTTCAAGTCATGCTGCAACGTTAAATCAGGCACTTGTTGGGAGGCAACCCAGCTTTACTGCTTTCATTTATTTTTATTTTTGTAAATTTTTGTTTGTAGTGTTTGTTTCTATTTTGTAGGGTTACAAGCATAGGAAGCAAAGCTATTGGAAGAGTGCAAAAGCGAACTAGATGGTGAGAACTAAGTGTGGGGTGCCCGCACAAAGGCCCATGCCTGGGAGAAGTTTGAGTACCCCGTTAGCCGCTATTGCTTCGTCCTTTGGCCTTTCAGGGAGTTTCTTGTTCACCCTCACTTTTGTTTTTCTTTATTTGTGCATTGGGGACATTGCACTCTTTTAAGTGTGGGGCGAGAGAATTCCTCTAGATAATTAGTTGTAGTATGTTAGTAAAAGTGTTAACTTCTTATTTTGATTTTAGCTTCTTATTTTTGTTTTCATAGTTGTGTAGTATTTCAGTAAAAGTGTTAACTTTTATTTTGATTTTAGCTTCTTATTTTTGTTTTCGTAGTTGTGTAGTATTTTAGTAGTTTAATGTTTTAAAATGTGGAAAACAAGAAAAATTGAAAAAGGAGAAAAATTGGACTTTTCCCGACGATGGATCTCCTAGACAGTTTTCTTGAGGGATTAAAGTCTGAACAAAAATCCAAAAATATGTCTTTTAGTTTCCTTAGGGTATTAATAATCCCCTGTGACTTTTCTTTGTGCCTCGGTTCTTTTCCATGGGATGTAGTTTGAACTGGGTAGCAGTTTATGTTTAGAGTAGGACTTAGGAAAAAATAGAGGAAGAAAGATGAGACTCCTAGGCGCCCTTGACCTGTTTGATGATAGCATATTTAGGCTTTGGCATGTGTAGTATCTTCCCTATGTTTTGAAGTTGATAATGATGCCTTTATAAATTGGATTGCATGACTCGTGATGCCTATGTCTCGTATTCTTGACTTATCTTCACTTTGTGCTTAATACTTAATATCTTATGGCTCTTTGAGCACTTGCATTAGTTAAGAGTCGGAATGTGACCATCTTTAGTGAGTCATGTGCCATGTGTGAAGTGTGATTTTTGTGTATTCTATGTCATTGTACTTATGTCTAAAACTTGACCGGTATGTAAGTTGAAGCGAAATTTTAGGTGATGCTTGGTTTAAAAAATGATTTTAGGCTTTATTTGATCTTTTCGAGCTTAAATGCTTATAACAAATAAAATTTATCACTAGTTAACCATTTGGTCCTATAGACTTTTATTTGGCACCCACATTACAAGCACATATCCCTTTTTGTTCTTAATTGACATTGTTTTGATCCTTTCACCTCTTAAAACACGTTAATTGTTAAATGATCGCCAAAAGAAATAAGGAGGGAATTTGGGTGGCTTTCGAGTGGAACCAATGAAAGGAAGAAAGGCGCACTTGTTTTGTAAAAGAATACACCACTAGAAAAAATTATAAAGAAAAAAATCTAAAAAAAGAGAAGGAAAAATATAGTTGAAAAAATTGACATCTTGTTCTTGCTAGTGGGTATGAATTAAAGTAGTGCCTAAAGAAAGAAGGAGCGTTGTTAGGGGTGATTTTAGTTGTGAAATTGAAGTCCAGATTGAAGAATATGCGCTCAAAGTTAATTGTGTGATGTGTTAAAGTTCTTAGAAGAGTGAACAACTATTCCTAAATATATCCTTCTCGTCTCTTAGACAACATTACAACCATGAAAAAGTCCTAATTGATTTTAGATCAAGCGAGCCTACAATAGTAGAGATTTACATTAATGGCAAGCATATGGTACCAATTACATGCATGTGACTTCTTTTGTGAGAGTGAGTGATTTTCTTTGATATATGTGAGTCCTTCAAATATATTTGAGCATATTATTTGAATGTGTGGATTCAACTTACTCTTTTGATTTGTTGTGAGGGCACATGATTTCACGAGGGACATGTAACGTTATTAGACTTCTCTAGTATATTCGGTGTTCATGCCATGAGTGAATGATGGCGTTTAGTCAGTTTTTAAGGCTGGGATTGTTATGAGCATATTGTCTTTGTTGTGAATAATTTTGAAGTATGGCATAGAGTTAAAGGGAAGTGTAAGTGATTGAATATGCCACAATATAATTGTTGCTATCCACCATGGTCATTGGTGTAGTGTGCTTCAAATGTGTAAATATAAAGTGCTCAGAATAGTGTTAATTGTTGTTTGTTTGAGGAAGAACAAGAGCTTAAGTGTGGGGTGATGATGTTTGGCTAAAAATCTATGTTTTTGCATATAATTTGTCTTGCATTATACCTCGATCTTGTTAATTTTTATGTGAATATTTGTGACTAGAGCTTAATAATATTATTCATATGTGTAGGAGTCAATTGGAAGTGATTTGGAAAGTTTGCATGCGAATCGAAGGTAGAGCACAGAGCAGTCGTGGAGGGGTACTAAACCTATTTTTGAAAGGAAGGAACATATTTTGGACGAAGGGAGAGCACAAAACAGTCGTGGAGGCCGGAATTCATCAGATTCTATCTTTCGTCCATCAAACTTAGTAATCTTTACATTTCTTTGGATGATTTGTTGTTTTGCTATTAAGTCTATGTGGAGCTAAATTTCGCGTTCTAGCGTTGTGGTTGACATGAATATTGAAGTTTGTTAATTACATCACATTAACTCGAGTTATCGTTGTTGACTGTTTTTCTAATTCTTTGCATAATTACTTAATTGTTTGGCCAACAGTTGAATTATATTTACTATCTATACTATGGTTTGGAAAGCCATGTTTAGATTAGAGTAGAATTAGAGAGAACTTGTTTCTGAACTCGTGGCTCGGGGAAAGATTCTACGGTTAGGATAGGAATATACCTAAGAGTCTTGCTTAGTTGAATATCGTATTGTATTTGTTCATTATAGATTCAATACCATAGGAATATAGGGTTGATATATTGTGGATAGACAGATAGTATTATAGGAACATGCTATTTATATAAACGATCCGGTCAACTAGCAATCATAGATTATTGGGATTAACATGTGTACTTACGAACTCAATAGAATTGACAAACCTACCATAACCCTGGAATCTTCATCTCCTTTGATTAAAGTTCAACCAAAATCGCTTGCTTCTAATTAACTTAGCTAATTACTTGTTTAATTTATGTAAAAGTAGTTTAGTAGAAAAATAACATTCTTTATTATCTTGGGCAGTAAATTTATAATAGTTTTCTTAGTTAACGATTAATCAGAGTCTTTGTGGGTTCGACATCCGATTTTCGAGTCACTTTATTACTTGACGGCCACGCATACTTGCGTGTACTTGGGGAACCAACACTCATATAATCTAATGGATACAAAATTTATTATTTGTACATATTTGAGGATTGTTTGGACAAAAATATAGGGTTTGAGAGAAAGTTATGGATTTAGATAAACCTGTAGCCTCTGCACTAGATACGCCACTACTGGATAAACACCGCCTAGAGATTCCACCACTCTTAATTACAATATTTTTCCTTCACTTTTACCAGAAACAGTATAACAAAGGTGGATTCACGATTTGAATTTTATGATTTTTAGATTCTATGGCAGCAACCTCAAGTGCTGGTAATTGGATTTCAAATTGAATTTTTCTATATATTTAGTAAATTCTGAAACGTACATATATACTAATTAATTTGGATCAAAACGATTGAGTTATGTCAAACTCCTATCTTAAAACCTACATCTGCCACACCTATAGAAGAGAGTTTTAAAGAATTATTGTTCATTGTATGACAACGCATAAAATTATTATTCTCACCATAGAACAATCGTTATATTATTATTCACTTGTTACGACCCCAATTTCCCTCCGTAGGATGTCGTGATGGTACCTAGTCTCTAAGAATAGGTAAGCCTCACAATTTGCGGAATAACTGAATAAAAAACTGAACTCAAATCTTAACACATGATATATAAATAGAAATTGCGATTCAAATAATTACAACTCCCAAATTTCGTGTAACGACCCGGCCAGTCGTTTTGAGAGTTGCAATCCCATTCCCCCACGTACTATTCATTTTGTACTTTAAAGATGTTATATGACTTGTCGGGGTAGTCAAATCGGGTCGGGAGAGATTTCGGAATGAATTGAGACACTTAGTCTCAAGGTTGAAAGCTTAAGTTGAAATGGTTGACCAGATGTTGACTTATGTGTAAAGGACCCCGGAATAGAGTTTTGATGATTTCAATAGCTCCATATGGTGATTTTGGACTTAGGATCATGTCCGAAAAGTTATTTGGAAGTCCGTAGTTAAATTAGGCTTGAAATGGCTAAAATAGAAATTTAAGTTTGAAAGTTTGACCGGGGAGTTGATTTTTTGATATCGGGATGAAAATCTAATTCTGGAAATTTAAATAGGTCTTTTATGTCATTTATAATTTGTGAGCAAAATTTGAGGTCAATCGGATAAGATTTGATAGGTTTCGACATCGAATGTAGAAGTTGGAATTCGAGGATTTGGGCTTAGGGATTTGAAAATGAGATTTGGGGATTTGAATGTCAAGTTGATGTCGGAATGTTGTAATTTTGGTATGCTTGGACTCATGGTTGAATGGGCGTTCATATTTTATAACTTTTGTCGGGTTTCGAGACGTGGACCCCACGGGCAATTTTTGAATTAAATTTCAGATTTTATTGGAAATATTTGTATTTTCATATGGAATAAATTCCAATAATTTGTATTGATTGAATCGAATTAATTGTGACTAGATACGAGGCTTTCAGAGGCTAATTCGCGAGGCAAAGGCATAGAGGAGTAAAGAATTACCCGGTTCGAGGTGAGTGACTTGTCTAACCTTGTGTAGGGAAAATTCCCTTTAGGATTGGTATTGATATGATAATTGTGATATGTTGAAAGTCGTGTACGCTAGGTGATAAGTGTGTACATGGGCTAAATGTGAAAAACTCTGATTTTAAATTATGTAGATCTCTGTTACACAATAATTAAATTATTTTATCCGGTTATATTCATCATTATTGATCTATTTTTATATTTTAAATTGCCTGACATTTTTCATGGCAATTGCTTTACCTATTTAGTTGAAGCTTTGTTTTCTTTTATTATGTGCTCATTATTTGAATGTTGAATTTATTAATTGAATTATTATTAAAATGAAATATTTGACATTAAAAAAATTTGGTATTGAGGTAAAATGGTAAATTTGTGAATTATTATTTTTGTTGAGTTATTCACTTCCAAATATTTGTGTGAGATTTTGTGTTCATTGTAATTGAGCCGTGAGCTCCTTAATGTGGAAAATAATATCATAGTTGATTTATTTTGGCAAGTTGAAATATTTGGGTACTTGAGGTGCAAATTGTGATATTGATACGCATGCAGTGGTATAAGGTCTTGGTGTTATAACCCATGCGGTGAGATAAGGGTAGCTTGATACACGTGGCTAGTAGGGGAACTACTAGAAGTCATGCGGTGTGATAAGAGTGGCTAAAACGCGGGATGCTATTTCTAAAAAAATATTTTCCTTAAAATTAAATGTGAAGGCTCCTGCGTGATATAAGTAAATGAGATATTGTGAATTTATTTATGATTTGGGACTACGAGGCGATACCTCAGGAGTGCCCTTATTAACATTTCTTTATGGCTGCATTGCCTTTGTGATTTTTTTGGTGTTTTCCTTAAAGTTGTAAATTTCTGTTTTCCTTCCGCGATGTGTAATTTGCCCTTATTCTATATAGTTAAATTGTGACATACTACTTAGTTAATCCATCCCCATTGTCATTTTTATTATTTTATTGTTAAACTTTTCACCATGTATATTATTATTCCAGTAAGCCCTAACCTGACCTCGTCACTACTCTACCGAGGTTAGGCTTGACACTTACTGGTTACCGCTGTGGTGTACTCATACTACACTTCTGCACATCTTTTTGTGCAGATCCAGGTACTTCCTATCAGACCAGGCATCAGTGAACTAGCCATACGCGGTGACTTCAAGGTATATCTGCCAACGTCGGCACACCTCGGTGTCCCCTTCTATCCATATTATGTTGCTTTCCTTATTCTCTTTAGACTCTGATGTATAGAGACACTTAGAATAAATTCTTAGAAGTTTGTGACTTATTTCTACCGGGTTTTGGGAGTTGAAAGTATTTGAATTTTAGTTTCATTTATTTCATATTTCTATTATGTTATTCCGTATTGATAGGCTTACCTAGTCTTAAAGACTAAGTGCCATCACGACATCCTATGGAGGGAATTTGGGGTCGTGACAAGTTGGCATCAAAGCTCTAGGTTCATAGGTGTTATGAGTCACAAGCAGGTTTAGTAGAATCTCGCGGATCGGCACGAAGACGTATGTACTTATATTCGGGAGGCTGTGGAACTGTTAGGAAAATATTCACTTCTTTATTTCCTTATCGTGCACATGACTTCAAAATTTTAAACCATTTTCTTTCCATTCTCTCACAGATGGTGAGGACACGTACAACTGGATCCAATGATCAGACACCCGCACCCCTTGTTGGAGCCGTAAGAGGCCGAGGCCGGGGAAGAGGCCGAACCAGAGGCTGAGGAAGACCACGTGGTGCAGCCAGGGCACCTGCACGAGCTGCTGCAGAGGAACCACCAGTAGCTCCAGTTGGAGAGCAGGCATATAAGATGCATGTTACTACTCCTGCACTCCAGGAGACTCTTGCCCAGTTTTTGAGCATGTTTTGCACTCTAGCTCAGGCAGGGTTAATTTCAGTTGCTCCTACCACATCTCAGGTCGGGGGAGGAGCACAGACTCCCGCCGCTCGTACCCCAGAGCCATGGCCCCAGGTTGACCATGCTCCAAAGGTTATTCCAGTGAAGCCAGTTGTCCCAATTCGGCTTGGGGCTAGGGCAGCAGCTTCAGAGGGAGAGCAGCTAAGGCTCGAGAGGTACAAGAGGTATCACCCTCCTACCTTTAGTGGTTTGGCGTCAGAGGATTCCCAGGGTTTTCATAAGGAGTGCCACCGTATCTTCCGTACTATGGGTATTGCGGAGACTAGTGAGGTTTTTTTCACGGCATTCTAGCTTAGAGGAGCGACCTACCAGTTGTAGCGAGCATACGAGTTGGATCGTCCGGCTGAGGCAGCTTCACTCACTTGGACTCAATTTTCAGATATGTTCTTGAGGAAGTATGTTCCTCAAAGTCTCAGAGACGTATGGTACGCGGAGTTTGAGCCGTTGCGCCTAGGGGTGGGCATTCAGTATTTCGGTTCGGTATTTAAAAGTTTTGGTTCGGTATTTCAGTATTCGGTTTGTCAATTGTGTATACCAAATACCGTACCAAAGTATTTCGGTATGGTTCGGTATTTTTTATTTTGGTTCGGTACGGTTTCGGTTTAATACATATTCATGTGTCGTACTACCAAGTGCTAAGAGCCTAAGCATTAAGCTAAAGGCAACAACACTAAATAATCAAATCCGCCATTCTGCCTAACAAAAGCTGTGTAAGTAAGGCAATACCACAACACTAAATAATCTGCCAACCGCCATTCTGCCTAATAAAAGGCAGCAAGGCAGCAACACTAAATAATAAAATAAGCAAGCCAGAATTGCTAAATAACAAAAGGCGTATAAGAGCACATGATTATCACATTCACAGCAAGTACACACCTAATTATCGCATTCCTAACAAGTACTTGAAAGGGAAAAGAAGTAAATAAATATCACAGCAAGCTAAGATAGTAACAACTATTAACGAGTAGCAGCAACCAGCAGAATTAAACACAGTACAACAAAAATATAGAGGGCATCCCTCTATTCAAGTTTACACTAATAGTCTCAAATTAACTTAGTCTTAATTCTTAAATATGGATTTCAGGAAGACGCTCAAGACAACGCCTAATATGCTTCCTTAAATAATATGTGTCATCCCTATTTGGATGAGCATTAGGAGCACGGGTCATGATTGCACTTGAACCTAAAAGAATAATATAAATTATAAGTTAGAATATTATTTTTTTGATGATAATAAAACAAAACTACAAAAGTATATCACCAAACAAATAGAGTATTAAACTTACCACTCAAGTTGCAAGTTGCAACTATACATCAAACAATGCTAGTAGTGCTTCCATTATTTTCCATATCTAAAGATAATTCGACCAAATATGTCATATAAATAAACAAGTATGATATATTATTTTGAACTAAAATACAAAAAAAATATTAAAGCTTACCAAACTCGAGTTCCTCAAGATACTCCCAGTTTTCTTCAACACTAATAGGATTCTTCTCTTCTCTAAGCCAATATTGAACACAAACAAGAGCTTGCATACATTTAGGAGTCAATGAACTCCTAAATGAATCAAGAATACGGCCACCGGTGCTAAACGCACATTCCGACGCCACCCTAGAAATTGGAATTGCCAACACATCATGAGCCAACTCTGAAAGAATAGGAAATCTAGGAGCATGTGTTTTCTACCAACTTAAAATATCAAATTCTTCACTAAAAGGCTCTTGTTCTTCACTAATGTATTTATCCAACTCCGATTTAGCACCCCCACATCCATTGTCTTCCTTTTGTTTCTTCAAGTGATGCTTCGTCCTTATTAATGATGCAGTTAAAACACTCCCACTAGATATATTAGATGTGTTATTAGATGAAGTAGAACTAGATGGAGATTGAGGACAAGATCCAGTTGAATACTTTTTTAGATACTCTTCAAATAAAGAATTCATATAAGCATGCACCTCAGCATTTATTTTCTTCCCTTTTTCCTCCCCAAAATGTTCTTCAAGTGCAAGGCTAACATATTCAAATTTGTTACGTGGATCCAAGACGGAAGCAATAAAAATTATTTTATTCATTTTTTCAGGCTCATCCCAATACTTCTTGAACTTTTCTTGCATCCGCTCAGCCATTTTTCTCAAATGCTCATCCTCACTAATTAAATACATTTTTAAATGACAATAAAGTTCAGATACATCCTCAAAATGAAAATTACAAGTGACATAACGTGAACCTGAAATTTTTTTGGTGAGCTCGTGAAATCTTGCAAGAAACGCTATCACATTCCTCACATTCACCCAATCATCAGATTCAAAAGGACCTGCACTACTACCATCTTCACAAAGATGAGAACATAGATAAGTAGAAAATCCATCATCAAAAAGATGAAACTTGTCAAAGGCCTTTTCAAAATTTTTTGCCGTATCCAGCATAAAATAGGTGGAATTCCACCTAGTAGGAACATCCAAACATAATGTTTTGGTACATTCTACCTTTACATGTGCACAACACTGTTTAAACTTTAAGGTCATTCCAAGCGAAGATCTCACATACCTCACAATATTTCTAAGACGTATGACAGAAGCATCAATTTCTTTCAAACCATATTGCACAATTAGATTTAGTATATGAGCCATGCATCTCAGATGAAGATATTTACCACTCATCATATTAGTTTTTCACATATCTAATTTTTTAGACAATTCTTTGACTGTGACATCATTTGAAGAAGCATTGTCCATGGTTATAGTGAATACCTTGTCTAATTTTCATTCAAGAAAACAATTAGAAATAGCTTTAGCCATCTCTTCACCCTTATGACTAGTGATAGGGCAAAAATTTAGTATTCTTTCATGCAACTTCCAATCTCTATCAATGAAGTGGGCTTTCAAACACATATAATTTATTCTTTGCAATGAAGTCCATGTGTCTGTTGTGAGGCAAATTTTTGGTTGTGCTTCTCTAAAAGACCTTCTTAGATTTTGCTTCAATTCACCGTAAACTTCATAACAATCCCTTGTTATTGTTCTACGAGAAGGAAGACGAAATAATGATTGAGTTATTCTCATAAATTTCATAAAGTCTTCCTTTTCTACAAAGCTAAATGGTAGTTCATCAGTAACTATCATCTCAATTAAGGCCCTCCTAACCACTTCTTGATCAAATTTCCAAAGCGATCCTCCATCATTTTGGCAAGATTGAAAATTTATCTTTGTTTGACTATTATATTTATCAATGCTAGGTAGGTATTCTTTGCATCTAGCCAAATGCTTTTTCAATCCTGTTGTTCCATTCCTAGACATATTAGCAGCATAATCTTGCTTACACTATCTACACCTTGCTTTACCGACCCCATTTACCTCAAATTTATCAAAATGTTGCCAAACTTTGGATCGAGGTTGCATGGCTTTTCTTTTCTTAGAATCTTAAGTCTCAATTGTGTTGGTGTTGCTATCTTCAGTAATAGATAAACTTTCAATTGAACCGGCATCACTTACTCTACTTTCATCCGCCATCTATACAAAATTAAAACAAATATAAACACAAATTGAGACTAGAGTTGAGTTTAGATAATCAAAGTCTAAAATGGAGGTTGACAAGTATTTGACAAGGATGTCTACGAGTTTTTGGGCTACTGTTTCCCTAACATAATTTTGTAATCTCACTAGAGATATATTTATATGATTATCTTTCACTAGAAATACTAGTAATTGAGAGCAAGAAAAAAGAATATTATGCAAAGACTGGAATCTGGAAGTGAGTCTTCATGTCAAAGTTAGTAACCTTCTATAAGACAATTAATGTAGACATTCAGTTTCCTTTTTTATTTTACAAATATAGAATTTGTTAGCTGATTTCATTATTATATCAAATGAAGATAATCAAAATAAAGTACGCCACCTAACAAGAAAATGCCTCTTTGCACGCCACCTAGTGAAAGATAATCACATAAATTCTTTTTGCTTGCCCACCCCTAGTTTCCACTCATTCAAATCTTGTAGTTTAATAACTCTACTAAAAAACTAATCCCACTCTTTACATGTCACTGGAATCTTTAGGTTCAAAGTGGAATTTTCCAGAACTTGTTTATGAAAAGATTAGCCATTAAAAAAAAATAAGTGGCAAAACAAAAAGTTTTCCTTATTCCAAGAACTACCAATTAATCTACCATAAATTATTATAAAAAACTGAAGATTGAAGAATGAAAAGTTATGAACCTTTTGAAGAGTTGAAGATTGAAGACTGAAGGTAAAAAATAAGGAAACCAGCAGTCACACTTGAGAGTCATTGGCGCCGAGGTCGTGAAGTCGCCGTGACATCGTCTGACTCGTCTCTATCGCACCGAGGTTCTCACTTTTCTGAGTTCCCTGTCACAGTCACAGCTCTTTGGCTAGGTTTCTGTTTCTCCCTTTCTAATTTCCTGTAGTGAAGTGAAACTAGAGAAAGACTAAAGAGGGTAAGAGTTGGGCCTTATTGGGTTGGGCTGGGCACTAGGGCAGTGTAGAGAATTAGAGATACAACATATTGGGTTGGGCTGGGCAGCATAGGTCCAACATAAAATTCTTTAAAATTAGGTATTTTGGTATACCGAAATTTCAAGATCCTAATACCGAGGACCGAACCGTTATACCGAAATACCAATAATGTAATACCGAATTATACCGAAATACCGAAACTGAAATACCGAATTAATTCGGTCCGGTTTGGAATTCGGTTTTTTGGATTTTATGCCCACCCCTAGTTGCGCCATGGTTCTATGACCGTGTCAGAGTATGCGGTCCGATTCAGTGATTTGGCTAGGCATGCACTAGCCTTGGTTGCTAATGTTTGAGAGCGGGTTCATCGATTTATTGAGGGGCTTCACCCCAGTATCAGATTTAGTATGGCCGGAGAACTGGAGATGGACATCGCATACCAGCAGGTGGTGTCAATTGCTAGGAGATTGGAGTGTATGCGGATCTGGGAGAGAGAAGAGAGGGAAGCTAAGAGATCTCGAGATTCTGGCACATATAACAATTCTCGTGCCCCAGCTGCAGCCCGTCATGGTAGAGGCTATGTGATCAGTACTATTCATTCAGCACTTCCAGCGGTATTTCGGCTACTCCCAAACCTCAGGTTCCATATTATGCACCGCCAGTGTCTACTGTACCTCCTACACTGGATGCTTTTAACAGTCACTCCAGTCGATCAGGCCCGAGCCAATCCCAATATCCACGTTCTTTGAGGGCTTGTTTTGAATGTGGTGACACTCGTCATATAATGAGGGATTGCCCCATACTCAGGAGGGGTGCACCTCCATAGATTTCTTAGGCCCTAACTATTCCACAGGGCCCTCAGGCTTCTCAAGCCATGATTACTGCACCAGTTGCTACTCCACCTGCACCGCCAGCTAGAAGTGGAGGTCAGACCGTTAGAGGTCGTCCTAGAGGGGGAGGTCAGGCCATATATTATGCCCTTCCTACTAGGACGGAGGCAGTTGCATCCGATTCTGTTATCACAGGTATTGTTCCGGTCTGTCAAAGAGATGCATCAGTCTTATTTGATCCAGGCTCCACTTATTCTTACGTGTCATCTTATTTTGCCCCGTATTTGGGCATATCCCATGATTCTTTGAGTTCTTTTGTTTATATATTTACACCCGTGGGTGATTCTATTATTGTTGACCGTGTGTATCGGTCGTGTTTTAATTGTTATCAGTGGTTTTGAGACCAAAGTTGATTTATTATTGCTCAGTATGGTGGATTTCAATGTTATTTTAGGCATGGACTAGTTATCACCCTATCACGCTATCCTTGATTGTTACGCCAAGACGGTGATGTTGGTTATGCTAGGTCTACTATGGCTAGAGTGGAGAGATACTTTAGATTATGTTCCTAGCAGGGTTGTTTCATTGCTTAAGGCTCAACAAATGTTGAGAAGGGGTGTGATGCATATCTGGCCTATCTCAGAGATATTAGTGTTGATACTCTTACTCTGGAGTCAGTTCTGGTAGTAGGGATTTTCCAGATGTATTTCTAGCGGATCTTCCGGGTATGCCGCCCGACAGAGGTATTGACTTTGGCATTATTTTGTTACCGGGCACCCAGCCCATTTCTATTCCACCATATCGTATGGCCCCAACAGAATTGAAAGAATTAAAAGAGCAGTTACAGGAACTGCTTGATAAGGGTTTTGTTCGGCCCAGTGTATCGCCTTGGGGTTTTCCTATCTTATTTGTGAAGAAGAAGGATGGTTCTATGTGGATGTGTATTTAAGAAGGTTACAGGGAAGAGCAGGTATCCATTGACACGTATTGATGACCTATTCGATCAGCTTCAGGGTTCCAGGGTGTTCTCTAAGATTGACTTACGTTCATGCTATCATCAGTTGAAGATTCGGGAGCCAGATATCCCAAAGACTGCTTTCGGGACTCGGTATGGTCATTACCAGTTCCTTGTGATGTCTTTTGGGCTGACCAATGCCCCAGCAATATTCATACATTAGATAAACAGTGTATTTCAGCCCTATCTTGACTCATTCTTCATTGTGTTTATTGACGACATTATGGTGTACTCCCGGAGCTGGGAAGATCATGAGCAGCACCTAAGCACGGTGCTTTAGACTTTGAGAGAAAAGAAGTTATATGCAAAATTTTCAAAGTGTGAATTCTGGCTTGATTCAGTAGGATTTTTGGGTCATATAGTTTCGTGCGAGGGGATCTAGGTAGACCCGAAGAAGATTAAAGTAGTGCAGAGTTGGTCCAGACCATCCTCAGCTACGGAGATCAGGAGTTTTCTTTGCTTGGCGGGGTATTATCGCCGATTTGTAGAGGGTTTCTCTTCTATTACTGCACCTATGACCAAATTGACCTAGAAGGGTGCCCCATTCAGGTGGACCGAGGAATGTGAGGAGAGCTTTCAAAAGCTCAAGAAAACTTTGACTACTGCCCGAGTATTGGTATTGCCTACAAGTTCAGGGTCTTATATTGTGTATTGTGATACGCCGCGCATTCGTCTCGGCGTAGTGTTGATGCAAGACGGTAAGGTGTTTGCCTATGCGTCCAGACAATTAAAGGTACATGAGAAGAATTATCCAGTCCATGATCTTGAGTTAACATCTATTGTTCATGCCTTGAAGATTTGGCGGCATTATTTGTACGGTGTCCATTGTAAGGTTTATACAGATCACCGAAGACTACATCATATGTTTAAACAGAAGGATCATAACTTGCGTCGGCGGACGTGGTTGGAGTTGCTTGAGGATTATGATATCACCATTCTCTATCACCCTAGGTAGTCCAATGTAGTGGTTGATTCCTTGAGTCGTAAGGTGGAGAGTTTGGGCAGCTTAGCATATTTACCAGTAGCAGAGAGGCCTTTAGCCTTGGACGTTCAGGCCTTGGCCAACCAGTTTGTTAGATTGGATGTTTCCGACCCGAGTCAAGTTTTGGCTTGTGTGGTTCAGACTTCTCTTTATGATCGTATCAGAGAGCGTCAGTATGATGACCCACATCTGCTTGTCCTTAAGTCAAAGTTCAACACGGTGATGCCAAGGAAGTCACTATTGGATATGACGGTGTATTATGGATGTAGGGCAGGCTATGTGTACCCAATGTGGGTAGCTTGCATGAGTTGATTCTCGAGGAGGCTCACAGTTTGTGGTACTCCATTCATTCGGGTGCTGCAAAGATGTATCAAGACTTGAGACATCACTATTGGTGGAAGCGGATGAAGAAAGACATAGTGGAGTATGTAGCTCGGTGGCTAAATTGTCAACAAGTGAAGTATGAGCATCACCGACCCGCTGGATTACTTCAGAAGTTAGAGATTCTAGAATGGAAATGGGAGCGAATCACTAGGGATTTTGTTGTTGGGCTCCCATAGACACGGAGGAAGTTCGATGCAGTTTGGGTGATTGTGGATAGATCGACCAAGTCAACTCATTTCTTTCCTGTGGTTACTACTTACTCTTCGGAGCAACTGGCTCGGGTTTACATTCGCAAGATTGTCAGGCTTCATGGAGTACCGGTATCTATCATCTCTGACCGGGGTACATAGTTTACATCCTGATTCTGGAGAGCCGTACAGTGTGAGATAGATACTCGGGTAGAGGTGAGTACAACATTTCACCCTCAGACAGACGGACTGTCCGAGCGCACTATTCAGATATTGGAAGATATGATTCGTGCGAGTGTGACGGATTTTGGGTGTGCTTGGGATCAGTTCTTGCCACTTGCGGAGTTTTCTTACAACAATAACTACTAGTCGAGCTTTCATATGGCTCTGTATGAGGCCTTATATGGGAGGCGGTACCGGTCTCCAGTGGGTTCGTTTGTGCCGGGCAAGGCTAGGCTATTGGGTACAGACCTAGTTCAGGATGCTTTGGAAAAGGTTAAGTTGATTCAGGATCGACTTCGTACAGCCCAATCTAGACATAAGAGTTATGCGGATCTAAAGCTTAGTGATGGTTGGTGAGTGGGTATTGCTTCGGGTTTCGCCTATGAAGGGTGTTATGAGTTTCGGGAAGAAGGGTAAGTTGAGCCCTAGGTATATTGGGCCTTTTGAGATTCTTGAGAGGGTTGGAGAGGTGGCTTACAAACTTGCACTACCACCTAGTCTCACTGCAGTTCATCCAGTATTTCATGTTTCCATGCTCCGGATATATCACGGCGATCCATCTCATGTGTTAGACATCAGCTCAGTCCAGTTTGACATGGATCTATCTTATGTTGAGGAACCAGTGGTCATTTTGGACAGACAGATTAAAAAGTTTAGATCAAAGAGCATTGCTTCAGTAAAAGTACAATGGAGGGGTCATCCGGTCGAGAAGGCGATTTGGGAGACCGAGCATTATATGAATAGTTGTTATCCTCATCTTGTCACCACTCCAGGTATAATTCTAAACCCGTTCGAGGACGAACGTTTGTTTAAGAGGGGAGGATGTAACGACCCGGCCAGTCGTTTTGAGAGTTGTAGCCCCGTTCCCCTACTTACTACTCATTTTGTACTTTATAACTGTTATATGACTTGTCGGGATAGTCAGTTCGGGTCCAGAGAGATTTCGGAATGAATTGAGACATTTAGTCTCAAGGTTGAAAGCTTAAGTTGAAATGGTTGACCGTATGTTGACTTATATATAAACGACCCCGGAATAGAGTTTTGATTATTCCAATAGCTCTGTATGGTGATTTTGGAGTTAGAAGCGTGTCTGAAAAATTATTTGGAAGTTGTAATTAAATTAGGCTTGAAATGGCTAAAATAGAAATTTAAGTTTAGAAGTTTGATCAGGGAGTTAACCTTTTGATATCTGGGTCAAAATCCGATTCTGAAAATTTGAGTAGGTCCGTTATGTCATTTATGACTTGTGTGCAGAATTTGAGGTTAATCGAACTTGATTTTATAGGTCTCGGCATCGAATGTAGAAGTTGGAATTTCTACGTTTCATTAAGCTTGAATTGGAGTATGATTCGTGGATTTATCGTTGTTTGATGTGATTTGAAGTTTTGACTAGGTTCGTATGAGGTCCCGGGGGCCTCGGGTGAGTATCGGATGGTTAAAGGATCAAATTTGGACTTAAAACAATTGAAATTTGCTGATGCCTACTGATGCAATCGCACCTGCATAACTTGGCTCGAAGGTGCGAGCTCGCAGAAGCAAGCCTAGCATCGCAGAAGCGGATGAGGCATCGCAGAAGCGACATGATGGTCGCAGATGCGGTCTGGGCTAAGGGGGTCCTTGGACCGCAGAAGCGAGTCCGCAGAAGCGGACTCTTGTACGCAAAAGCGAGCCACCCACAAAAGAGACCTCCACCCTCGCATCTGCGAGACCGCAGATGTAGCCAAGTGCACCGCAGATGCGAAAACACTGGCAGTTTTTAAAACAAAGGGGTTCCGAGATTTTTCTCATTTTTGGACATCTCAAGTACGGGTTGGGGCAATTTTTGAGGAAGCATTCCTGGAAAACTTGAGGTAAGTCACTTGCGATCATTGTTAGTCAATTATATTGAATTACCATAGATTATTCCGACTAGATTACGTGTTTTTGAGGTGAAATTCGAGGATTTGGGCCTAGGGATTTGAAAATGCAATTTGGGGATTTGAAGGTCGAGTTGATGTCAAAATTTATAAATTTTGGTATGGTTGGACTCATGGTTGAATGGGCGTTCATATTTTGTAACTTTTGTCGGGTTCCGAGACGTGGGCCCCATGGGCAATGTTTGAGTTAAATTTCGGATTTTGTTGGAAAATTGATAATTTTATATGGAATAAATTCCAATAATTTGTATTGATTGAATCAAATTAATTGTGACTAGATACGAAACTTTCGGAGGCTTATTCGCGAGGCAAAGGCATAGCAGAGTAAGAATTACCCGGTTCGAGATAAGTGACTTGTCTAACCTTGTGTGGGGGAAATTCCCTTTAGGATTAGTATTGATATGATAATTGTGATGTGTTGAAAGTCGTGTACGCTAGGTGACGAATGTGTACATGGGCTAAATGTGGAAAAATCTGATTTTAAATTGTGTAGATCTATGTTACACATTAATTAATTTATTTTATCTGGTTATATTCATCATCATTGATCTATTTTTATATTTTAAATTGCCTGACATTTTTCCTGCCAATTGCTTTACTTGTTTAGTTGAAGCTTTATTTTCTTTTATTCTGTGCTCATTATTTGAAGGTTGAATTTTTTAATTGAATTATTATTAAAATAAAGTACTTGACATTAAAAAAATTGGTATTGAGGTAAAGTGGTAAATTTGTGAAAAATAATTTTGTTGAGTTATTCACTTCTGAATATTTTTGTGAGATTTTGTGTTCATTGTGATTGAGCCGTGAGCTCCTTATTGTGGAAAATAATGTTGTTGCTGATTTATTTTGGCAGGTTGAAATATTTGGTCATTTGAGTTGTAAATTATGATATATTATGATATTGATACTCATGCGGCGGTATAAGATCTGGGTGTTGAAACGCATGCAGTGAGATAAGGGTGGCTTGATACGCGTGGATAGTAAGGGGAACTACTAGAAGTCATGTGGTGTGATAAGGGTGGATAAAATGCGGGATGCTATTTCGGGAAAAATGTTTTCTTTAAAATTAAATGTGAAGACTCCCGCGGTGATATAAGGAAATGAGATATTGTGAATTTATTTATGATTTGGGACTACGAGGCGGTGCCTCAGGAGTGCCCTTGTTGACATTTCTTTATGGCGGCATTGCCTTTGGTTATTTTTGGTGTATTCCTTAAAGTTGTAAATTTCTGTTTTCCTTCCACGAGGTGTTATTTGCCCTTATTCTGTGTAGGTAAATTGTGACATACTACTTACTTAATTCATCCCTATTGTCATTTCTATAATTATATTGTTAAACTTTTCACCCTGTCTTTTATTATTCCAGTAGGCCTTGGCCTGACCTCATCACTACTCTATCGAGATTAGGCTTGGCACTTATTGGGTACCGCTGTGGTGTACTCATATTGCGCTTCTGCACATCTTTTTGTGCAGATCTTGGTACTTTCTATCTGACCAGGCATCAGTGAACTAGCCGTATGCGGAGACTTCAAGGTATATCTACCAGCGTCCGCAAACCTCGGTGTCCCCTTCTATCCATATTATGTTGCTTTCCTTATTCTCTTTAGACTCTGATGTATAGAGACACTTAGAATAAATTCTTAGAAGATTGTGACTTATTTCTACCGGTTTTTGGGAGTCGAAATTATTTGAATTGCAGTTTCATTTATTTTATATTTCTATTATGTTATTCCGCATTGATAGGCTTACCTAGTCTTAGAGACTAGGTGCCATCACGATATCCTACGGAGGAAATTTGGGGTCATGATATCCCGGTAGAAATAAGTCACAAGCTTCTAAGAGAAAATACTAAGTTTCTCTATACATCAGAGTCTAAAGAGAACAAGGAAAACAACATAACAAGGATAGAGGGGGACTACGAGATCTGCGGACGCTGGCAGATATACCTTGAAGTATCCACGTACGATCCAGCTCATTGGTATTTGGCCTGGTAGGAAGAACCTGGATTTGCACAAAAACGATGTACAGAAATGTAGTATGAGTACACCACAACGGTACCCAGTAAGTGCGAAGCCTAACCTCGGTAGAGTAGTGACGAGGTCAGGTTAGGGCCCTGTTGGAATAAAAGGAAATGAGGCAGAAAATATAATAATACAATGAAATGACTCAGAACTAAGAACAAGAAATTTCATTAAAGTAACAACACATCAATTAGAGGTAAACAATAGGGGCGCTCCAGAGGTATCGCCTCGTAGTCCCAAATATAAATACACAACAGGGGGATCTCCTGAGAGACCGCCTCGTAGTCCCAAAAGTAAATATGCAGTAGGGGAGATCTCTCGATGTACTGCCTCGTAGTCCTAAATGTAAATATGCAACAGGGGATCTCCCGAGGTACCGTCTCGTAGTCCCAAAAGTAAATACACAATAGGGGGAGCTTCCGAGGTGCCGCCTCGTAGTCCCAAAAGTAAATACACAACTTGTAACCTATGGAAAAACGAATTTACAGCAAGGAATCATACGGTTAAAGACTGAATACAAGATGACGGAGGTAAGTAATTAAACTAAGCATGTTGCACAAATTTCAAGTAAAAGTTAAGATACGTAGACATGCGATACTAGGCTAAACATGATAGTTACACATGCTAAGTCAACTCGGTTAAGGAATTTAAAAGAAGACTACTCAGCAAGAACCGAAATTTTCACATTTAGCCCATGTACGCACTCGTCTCCTTGCATACACGGAACTCACATATCACAAATTGTTACAACAGTTCCATATCCTAAGGGGAGGTTCCCCCACACATGGTTAGACAAGTCACTTACCGCAAATCTCGCTCAATCAATCTATAAGAATGCCTTTGCTTCGAATTTCCGACTCCGATCGGCTTAAATCTAGCCAAAATAGTTACATACAATAAATATAACAATAAGTAACTAATTTAAATAAGGAAATTACGACTTTAACAAAGGATTGAAAAATCGCTCCAAAACGTCAACTCGGGCCCACGTCTTGGAACCCGACCAAAATTATAAAATCTGAACACCCATTTGATATCACATCCAACCATACAAGACTTAATCAAATCCGACCACAAACGCGTTCCAAATCCCCAAATTTTAGCCTAAGAAGTCTTTCCCCATTTTCCCCAATTTCTACCATGAAAAACCTAGATTTAAGGTTGCAATCTTATGAAATGTAATGGGTAAATGAAAGAAAGTAAGTTGGAATCACTTACCAATGAATTGGGGAAGAAACGCTCATGGAAAAATCGCCTCTAAGGTTTTTAGGGTTGAAAATTCGGAAGAATGAGAAAAATTCCGTCTAACTCTGCTTAAGTCCAGGCGCAGATATCGCAATTGCGACCTGGGGTTCATAATTGCAAACCCCACAAATGCGAAAAACACTTCACAAATACAAAGGTCTCACTCTTCTGCTGCCATCGCAATTGCGATGGTTTGTTTGCAAATGCAAACTTGGACTCCACGCAATAGCGAACTCTGCTCCCCCAGCCCCACTTCGCAACTGTGAAGTAATTGTTCGCAATTGCGAACCATTAGTGCCCAGATATTCTTTGCAAATGCGAGGAAGTAGCTCGCAAATGCGAACCTGACACGGACACTCCCATATCGCAAATACGAGGCCAGACCTCGACTGTACAAGAAACAGGTTTTGCACCAGCTATTCTCTAAGTCCAAATTCACTCTTTAGCCTATCCGGAACTCACCCGAGCCCTCGGGGATCCAAACCAAACATGCACACAAGCCCAAAAACCTTATACGAACTCGGTCGCGCGATCAAAACACCAAAATAATATCTAGAACTACGAATCGGACACGAAATCAAATGAAATTGTTAATAAAGATTAAGAATTTCCGTCTTAATACCCGGACATCCGAACCACGTCAAACCAACTCCATTTTGCACCAAAGCTTGCAGAAAAGTCATAAATATGGTAATGAACTTATGCCAAGCTCCATAACCAAAATTCGGACTCGATAGCAATAAAGTAAAACTTTGGTCAAGTGTTTAAATTCTTTAAAACTTTAAACCTCAAGTTTCTGATAAAATGCGACAACTCGAGCTAGGGACCTCCGAATTCGATTCCGAGCATACACCCAAGTCCCAAATCACGATACGGATCCACCGAGTGTCAAAACATGGGTCCGGGTACGTTTGTTGAAAACGTTGACCGAGGTCAACTCAAGTGATTTTTCAAGGCACGAATTAACATTTTAATCAATTTTTTGAATAGAAGTTTTTCAGAAAAAGACACGGACCGCGCACACAAATTGAGGAAGGGAAAAGGAGATATTTGAGGTTTCAAAAGATAGTATTAAGGTTTAAAACTCTAGTTGACCTATCGGGTCATCATATTCTCCGCCTCTGAACCAACCGTTCATCCTCGAATGGACATAGAAAGGTACATGGACTGGTGAAAAGGTATGAATATCTACTCCGCATGTCCGGCTCGGACTCCCAGGTGGATGCCTCGACCGGCTGACCTCTCCACTGCACTCGAATTGATGGATGACTCATTGACCTCAACTATCGAACTTGCCGGGCTAGAATATCCACTGGCTCCTCCTTATAAGTCAAGTCCATGTCCAACTGGACTGAGCTGAATTCTAACACATGTGACGGATCATTGTGATACATCCAGAGCATAGAAACATGGAATATTGGATGGACTGCAGCTAGACTAGGTGGCAGTGCAAGTCTGTAAGCCACTTCTCCAACCCTCTCAAGGATCTCAAAAGGCTCGATATGCCTAGGGCTCAACTTGCCCTTCCTCCCGAAACGCATAACACCCTTCATGGGCGAAACCCGGAGCAAGACCCGCTCCCCAACCATGAATGCAACATCACGAACCTTCCGATCTGCATAACTTTTCTGCCTGGACTAGGCTGTGTGAAGTCGATCCTGAATCAATTTAACCTTTTCCAAAGTATCCTGAACCAAGTCTGTACCCAATAGTCTAGCTTCGCCCGGCTCAAACCACCCCACTGGAGACCGGCACCACCTACCATATAAAGCCTCATACGGGGCCATCTAGATGCTCGACACACCCAAAATCTATCACACATGCACGAAGCATATCCTCTAATATCTTAATAGTGCGCTCGGACTGTCCGTCCATCTGAGGGTGAAAGGCTGTACTCAACTCCACCCGAGTACCTAACTCATGTTGTACGGCTCTCGAGAACCACGATGTAAACTGCGCACCACAGTCAGAGATGATAGATACCGGCACGCCATAAAGCCTGACAATCTCGCGAATGTAAACCTGAGCCAGCTGCTCCGAAGAGTAAGTAGTAACCATACGAATGAAATGAGCTGACTTGGTCAATCTATCCACAATCACCCAAACTGCATCGAACTTCCTATGAGTCTGTGGGAGCCCAACAACAAAATTCATAGTGATCCGCCCCCATTTCCACTCTGGAATCTCTAACTTCTGAACCAATCCACTCGGTCGCTAATGTTCATAGTTCACTTGTTGATAATTTAGGCACCGAGTTATATATTCCACTATGTCCTTCTTCATCCGCCTCCACCAATAGTACTGCCTCAAGTCCTGATACTTCTTCGCGGCACCTAGGTGAATGGAGTACCGCGAACTGTGAGCCTCCTAGAGAATCAACTCATGTAAACCATCTACATTGGGCACACATAGCCTGCCTTGTATCCGTAACATACCGTCATCTCCAATAGTGACTTCCATGGTATCACCGTGTCCTTAAGGAAAAGCAGATGGGGGTAATCATACTGACGCTCTCTAATACGATCATAAAGAGAAGACTGAGAAACAACACAAGCCAAAACTCTGCTCGGCTCGGAAACATCCAATCTGACAAACTGGTTGGCTAAGGCCTGAACATCCAAGGCTAAAGGCCTCTCTGCCACTGGTAGATATGCTAAACTTCCCAAATTCTCCGCCTTGCGACTCAAGGCATCGGCCACCACATTGGCCTTCCCGGGATGATAGAGGATGGTGATGTCATAATCCTTAAGCAGCTCCAACCATCTTCGATGCCGCAAGTTAAGATCTTTCTGTTTAATCAGATATTGTAGACTCCGGTGATCGGTGAAAACCTCATAAGGGACACCATAAAAGTAGTGTCGCCAGATCTTCAAGGCATGAACAATAGCTGCTAACTCGAGATCATGGACAGGATAGTTCTTCTCATGCACCTTCAGTTGCCTAGATGCGTAGGCAATCACACTACCGTCCTGTATAAACTCCGCGCTGAGACCAATGCATGACGCATCACAATACACCGTATAGGACCCCAAACTAGTAGGAAACACCAACACTAGGGATGTAGTCAAAGCAGTCTCGAGCTTTTGAAAGCTCTCCTCATACTCCTCAGTCCACCTGAACGAAACACCCTTCTGGGTCAATCTGGTCATAGGTGCTGCAACAGACAAGAAACCCTCTAGAAATTGACGGTAATACCCCACCAAGCCAAGAAAACTCTGAATCTTTGTATTTGAAGATGGTCTGGGCCAACACGGCACTGCTTCAATCTTCTTCGGGTCTAACTTGATCCCCTCACTCGATACTACATGACCCAAAAATGCCACTCAACCTAGCCAAAATTCACACTTCGAAAATTTTGCATATAACTTCTTTTCCCTAAAGGTCTGAAGCACAGTCCTCGGGTGTTGCTCATGATCCTCCTGACTCCGGGAGTACACCAGAATGTCGTCAATAAACACAATGATGAAAGAGCCAAGATAGGGCTAAAATATACTATTCATCAAGTGCATGAGTGCAGCTGGGGCATTGGTCAGCCCAAAAGACATCACAAGTAACTCATAATGACCATACCGAGTCCTAAAAGTAGTCTTCGGGATATCTGGTTCAACGATGATAGCCTGAATGCAAGTCGATCTTAGAGAACACTCTGGCACCCTAAAGCTGATAAAATAGGTCATCAATATGTGGAAATGGATACATGTTCTTTACTGTAACCTTGTTCAACTGGCGATAATCAATACACATTCGCATAGAACCATCCTTCTTCTTTATAAACAAGATAGGAGCACCCCAAGGCGACACACTGGGCCGAATGAAGAACCATCCTTCTTCTTTCAACTCTGCTGGTGTAACACCCTGGAAAATTTTGAAGTACTTAAGCGTAAAGCCCGGTAAAAATTTTCAAAGAAAATAATGTTTCATGGTGCCGGACTAGGCTTACGTGTTGAACAATGCACAGGAAAGTGAATGAAAATGTTTGCCGGAAAAAGTGCTTTTATGCGGTCCATTACGCGACCGCATAATCACTCTGCGAGACGCATAATGGCCGCAGAAGTGAGCAGAAGAGGGCCATTCGGGAAGCAGCTATGCGGTCGACTATGCGACCACATAACTGTTATGCATGCATTATGCAACCGCATAACAGTTATGCGAACCGCATAGTGACCACAAACATAGACAGTTCTTTTGGCTATTTTGTAACCAATTATGCAACTGATATGCGGTCCGCATATCAGTTATGCGATCACATACCTTATTCCGGAGCTCCATTTTTTGGGTTTTTAAAACCCGACCCTATTTCGTTAAATACACACTTTGGGCCTATTTTTGAGACATAATTTGATATTTTAGAGTGAGAGAGAGTGCCCTAGAGTGAGAAGGTGTTCTTCTATAATTTTTCTTCAATTCTTGCTCAAGTTTTGGAAGATTAAGAAGGGAAGCT
Source organism: Nicotiana tabacum (assembly GCF_000715075.1). NCBI lineage: Eukaryota > Viridiplantae > Streptophyta > Magnoliopsida > Solanales > Solanaceae > Nicotiana > Nicotiana tabacum. Next base: position 121,659,225 of record NC_134081.1, read on the forward strand.
CACTAGGTCTTCATCCTAAAGGTAAGATTCTACACCCTAAACCCTAAATTCGAAATTTTCTGAAAGTGGGTAACTAGCAAGATAATTTTTGGGCATGAGAGTTGTTTATTTTACTTGCATGTGTTATCAAAGGGTGTAGGAAGATTGTTGAGCTAAAAATGGTAACGATTGGGTTGTGGGATGATGGAATCCTTTTTATAATCCTTCATAAAAAGGACATTGAAACCTTATGCACACCTAGTGTTTGATAAAATGCTCAAGTGAGCTGGAACCATGATCATCTTCCTAATTTTGGTGCAATTTGTTATATTTCTAAAATAGATTGAGGTTGCTAAGAATTCCGGAATATTTAGAGTGTAAGGAAGCTCAAGTGAGGTATGTTGGCTAAACTCTTCTCTTAGAATTGAATCCCACGATATTCATGTGAATTATGTAAGTCCCGAGTGGTTCATTATAAAATTGGCTATTCCGAGTAAGATTGGGTTGAAAGATGTATGTTCAACAAGTATCCCCAAATGATTTATTCATGTTATGTTATCAATTGAGGATGTGTTAAAATATGGCTGTGCATTAATAATGTTTCGACTTCAAGTCAAGTTCAAACAAAGGCTATTATGCCAAAGTTTATGAAAAATCTCTATGTGCCTTAGACTCTAAATTGCTCACATGTATACTACACACCTTGATTTGAATTGTATTTGTTGTTGTTGATGATGATCATATTTGAAATTGAAAAGGGTGAGCATGAAATACTGAATATGGCCAACGTGCCAAGATGGATCGTATAATTATTAACATTAATGTCAATGAAATGAAAAGATGTGAAAGTAATATGAAATGCGATAATTGATATAGAAGGGTTAATGTCTCAAATAAGACAGCCTAGCCGATCGGGTCGTGATCGGACACCATGCCGCACACATGGTGGTGATTGTGTTGGAAATTATAATTGAAATGGTAATTGTGGTTGATGTCATTAATGGATAGCCTAGCCGATCGGGTCGTGATCGGACTCCGTATTAAAGACGGTGGTATTGATATTGAGAGAAATTGTGGTTGATGTCTCTAATGAGATAGCCTAGCCGATCGGGTCGTGATCGGACTCTATGATAAGAGTACGGTGGTACTGGTTTTGTGAATAATGGTTTTGTGAAGAATGGTATTGTGAATAATGGTATTGTGAATAATTGTATTATGGACAATGGTATATCGATAATAAAAATCTCCCAATGTGAGATATAGAAATTTATTTGAACAGTGTCTTGATCCTAAATTGAGGTTTGATGTTGATTAAAGCTTCCTTTGATATTATGATAATCTTGTTTGTATTATTTTTCATTCTATTGAGAGGGTGTTTAGTTATACATACTAGTATTATTCGACAGTACTAACGTCCCTTTTGCCGGGGGCGCTGCATCTTTCAATGGATGCAAGTGTTGCCACAGCAGGAGATATTGGTCAGTGATAGCAGTGCACCTTCTTCCCAACTGACTTGGTGAGCCCTACTTCATTCTGCGGTCATGAATCTTTTGTACTTTGTGTATTCTGTTTGAGGTATAGTCGGGGCCTTATTGCCAGCATTATCATTGTACACTTCTTTATCTATAGAGGCTCCATAGACATAGCGTGGATTGTGTATTGGTGCTGGGAAAGTCAAACTATGTTATGTTGTAGTTGTATTACTTGTCCATTTGAGACTTTAAAAATGGTGAAACTTATGGTAAGAATTTGGTAATTGCAGACATGACCACTTTATTGTTTAATTAAGGAAAACATATATTCTCTTTATTCATGAATGAGTTTGGGTAGAAGGAATCTAACTGGCTTGCTCGGTCGGGTTCACTCAGTTGAGCGTCAGTCGCGCTCTTCGGTTTTGGGGCGTGACAGCTGGGGCCATATGATAAGGTGGAATTGAAATGGGCTGAGTGCTCGATAACAAATCAATGCCAAAGCCAATATCCCTATCGGACGGCATGCCTGGAAGATCCGCCGGGAATACATTTGAATAGCCCCTCACTATCAGAACTGACTCGACAATAGAAGTATCAACACTAACTGTAATGACCCAAAGGGTCATCTAGTTAATTAAGACTCTATTTCGGGCCCGTTAGCCTTAAAACCCTTATTTTTACTCACCTCGATTTATGTGCACAGTCCAAGCGTAAATCCAGAAAGACATTATGTGGAAATTTATGAAGTAATAATTTTTGGCATTTAAAATTTATTTTTAGTTGACTTTGGACAACCTTTTGAGTAAACGGACCTGGACCCGTGTTCCGACGGTCCGGAAGGTCCGTAGTAAAATATGGGACTTGGGCGTATGCCCGAAATCGAATTCCGAGGTCCCTAGCTCGAGAAATGAATTTTTGATGAAAATTGTAAGACTGAAATTCTATGGATTTAAATAAATTGATTAATATTTGATCTCATTGGTATCAGGCCTGTATTTTGGTTTTGGAGCCTGGTACAGGTTTAATATAATATATAAGTCATGTCTGTGAAATTTGGTAGAAATCGGAGTTGATTTGACGTGATTCGGACGTCCGGTTGAGAAGATATGAATTTTAAAGTGTTCTTGAGAATTGCATTTGATTTGGTGCTAAATTCGTAGTTCTAGGTGTTATTTTGGTGATTTGATCATGCGAGCAAGTCCATATGATATTTTTAGACTTGTAGGCATGTTCGGTTTGGAGCCCCGAGGGCTCGGGTAAGTTTTGGATAGTCCACGAGATGTTTTGAACTTAGAAAATTTTGCTGGTATAACTGAACATGTTGCAGGCCTCTAATCTCGCAATTGCGAGATAAGGCATCGCAAATGCAAACATAACAGGGTCCGCAATTGTGAGGCTTCCATCGCAATTGCGATCAAAAGCCTGGGCCAGCAGTTCTCGCATTTGCGAGGTTACCTTCGCAATTGCGAAGGGAGTCTGGGAAGGGCAGGTTCTCAAATGCGAACATCTACTCGCATTTGCAAGGTTCAGTGGTCGCAAATGCGACACTTTCCTCGCATTTGCAAAGGCAGCAGGATTGTGAAGGTCATCGCAATTGCGGTTGTTCCTTCGCATTTGCGAAGCTCAGGTCGCAATTGCGACATCTGCAGCTGAGTAAAAGGGACTTAGACATGATTTTTCCTTCATTCTTCAAATTTTCAAAACCTAAACCTCAAGGGGCGATTTTCCAAAGACCAATTCTTCCCCAAATCATAGGTAAGTGATTCTAAACCATTTTCTTTCAATTACCCATTACATTTTATGAATTATCAACCTAAAATCTAGAGTTTTTATAGTAGAATTACGGGTTAGGGTAGAAACTAGGGATTTCGGGAATTTGAGGATTTAGACCTCAATTTGAGGTCGGATTCCAAAACTAATTACATATTCCGGCTCGGGGGTGAATGGGTAAAAGGATTTTGGTCCGAACATCGGGTTTTGACCAAGCGGGCCAGAGGTCAATTTTTTCAACTTTTTGAAGGAAAATTTGGGAAATTGTATTTATGCAATATAATTGATTTATTAAGAAATATTTGATATTATTGAGTTATTTTTGAATAGACAACGAGTGGTTTGGATGTGAATTCCAAAGGAAAAGCTGTGATTGAGAATTAAGTGGCCTTCGGAGCGAGGTAAGTGTTGTGTATAACCCTGACTTGAGGGAATTAGGAACCTTAGATTATTTGCTAAGTGAAATTCATGTGAGCGGCATATATGTGAGATGAAGAGTACTTATGCGCCGCCAATTTACCTATTTTTCCATGTTTCTTCCATTTTTCTTATATTGTCTCTTTCCCATGCCTAATTGCTACATGTTTATACTAGTGTTGTTAAAGTGATCGTCATTATCATGTTTACAGATTTTCTGTTGGTAATTGAGTATTTATTTAAAAGTTGAGATTTACATTGTGGAACCAAATGTTGAAGTAAGGTTTGTACTTGTTATTCTATCTCCCTGTTGTTAGTTATGCATTGCATTATGGTAAGGGAGAGTGTTAATGCATGAAGGGTGATGCTGTGCCATATTGAGAGTGTTAATGCACGAAGGGTGATGCCGTGTCATATTGTGAGTGTTAATGCATGAAGGGTGATGTCGTGCAATATTGTGACTGTTAATGCATGAAGGGTGATGTCGTGCCATATTGTGAGTGTAAAAGCACGAAGGGTGATCCCGTGCCATATTGTGAGTGTAAAATCACGAAGGGTGATGTCGTGTCATGATATGAGAGTTAATGCAAGAAGGGTGATGTCGTGCCGTTTCTATTGATTTTATGGTGAGATTGAGAGTAAAAGCACGAAGGGTGATGCCGTGTATTTTTCCTTACTGTATTCACTATTCCCGTTGATTCTCAACCATATGCTCCGGTTATCATTTTGTTGTATTTCTTTATCTCGTATTCCCCTCAGTATGTTCCTCTCATGACATTTCCTGTTTAGTTCTTTATTTCTGTTATTTGTATATACACTGTTAAATTGTACAGGTTGATTTGTAGGTGCCTTGCCTTAGCCTCATCACTACTTCGTCGAGGTTAGGCTCGACACTTACCAGTACATGGGGTCGGTTGTACTGATGTTACACTCTGCACTTTCTATGCGCAGATTTTGATACCGGCTCAGGTTGATCTAGATTTTGTTATTGGTCCGTTGTCCGGAGACTCAAGGTAGATCTGTCGGTGTTCACAGACCTTGAAGTCCCCGTCTATCTTTTATGCCCTATTGTTTAATTTCATTTAGACAGATACATTTCTTTCAGACTATTACTTGTAGTAAATTCTAGAATGCTCGTGAATTGTGACTCCAGATCCGGGTGGCAGTAATTAATACAGTCTTATGATATTCCGGACTTATTATATTTCATCTTAGTTAATTATTGTTAATTACTAAATGGGAATAAGGAATAAGGAATTGGTTTAATGATTCCTTAACGTTGGTGGGAATTCCGGGTCGTGATAGTTAGTATTAGAGCACTAGGTTACATAGGTCTCACGAGTCACGAGCAAGCTTAGTAGAGTCTGAAGGATCGGTACGGAGACGTCTGTACTTATCTCTCAGAGGCTATGGAGTTTAGGAACAATTTCACTTCTATTCTACTCTGTCGTGCGATTTTATTTTATCATTGATGATTGAACTCTTCTATTCTTGCCCTCTCGCAAATGGCGAGAACACGCACTGTATCTACAACCGGACAGGAGCTAGAGCCCCCAGTGACATCTATGACTAGGGGCAATGGCCAAGGCCGAAGTAGCGCCAGAGGCCGAGGTAGAGGCAGAGGTAGGGCTCAGTCTAGAGCTCGAGCAATCGCACCTGTTGTAGAACCTCAGGTGGATCTTCAGGGGGAGGTTCTAGTTCAGAATGTACCAATTGGACCAGTTCAGGTCCCGGAAGGTTCATAGCCACTCCAGTACTTCAGGATGCTCTAGTCCATTTGGTGAGTCTTATGGAGGGCGTGGCTCAGAATGGTACATTTCCAGTGGTGCCAGTCATCTCACAGGCTGGGGGAGGAGCACAAACTCCCACTACTCCCGCTGCGGAGCAGATAGCTCCCCAAAATCAGGCTCCAACAGCCCTGCTAGTTGGGATAGTTCAGCCTGTTGTTGCGGCAAAGACCGGTGATAGGCCGCCATGTCTTTTGAGGCCTTATTAAGTCTGGATAAGTTTACCAAGCTCTTTCCAGTTCACTTAAGTGGTACACCTTCTGAGGACCCATAGGAGTATCTTGAACGCTGTCATGAGGTGCTACGGAACATGGGTATAGTTGAGACCAATGGGGTTGATTTTGCTGTATATTAGATGACGGGTTCTGCCAGGAGGTGGTGGAGGGATTATATATTGACTAGACCAGTTGGATCGCCTGCACTTACCTGGGAGCAGTTCTCTCCGCTATTTTTGGATAAGTTCCTTCCTATCACACCGAGAGAGGATTTTTGCAAGTAATTTGAGCATCTACAGTAGGGCAGTATGACTGTTACTCAGTACGAGTCCCGTTTTTTGGATTTGGCTTATCATGTTCTCCTTTTACTACCTACAGAGGGAGAGAGAGTGAGGAGGCTTATTGATGGACTCACTCAGCCTATCAGGCTTCAGATGGCTAAGGAGACTGGGAATGAGATTTCTTTTCAGGCGGGTGCTAATGTTGCCAGACGAGTCAAAATGGTTCTTACTCAGGTAGGTCAGGGGTCTGACAAGAGACCTTGTCATTTCAGTGAGTTCAACGATGCCTCATATAGAGGCAGGAGTACTTTTGGTAGAGGCCATCCTCCCAGGCGGTTTCATTCAGCGCTCCAGGCATCCCACGGTGCCTCAGGTGGTCGTGGCCCTCAGATGCATTATTCCGACCAGCTAGCCTACAGTGCACCACCAACTCCTATTAGTGAACCTCCATTCCAGAGTTATCAGGGTGGTTATTCAGGTCGACAGGGTCAGTTTCAGGGTCAGCAATCACAGCAGCCAAGGTTATGTTATACTTATGGTGATTTGAGGCACATTGCTAGATTTTTCCCTCGGGCAACGGGCAGCTCACAGCATCAGAGTTCTCGTGCCATGGTTCCGGCACCAATTGCTGCACTACCTGCTCTGCCAGCCTGAGGTAGGGGTCAGGCAGCCAGAGGTAGAGGCCAGACTGTTAGAGGTAGAGGTCGGGCCGTTAGAGGTGGAGACCAACCCGTTAGAGGCCGTCCCATGGACGTAGTTCAGGGTGGTAGGGCCCAGCCCCGGTGTTATGCTTTCCCAGCCAGGCCTAAGGTTGAGTCATCTGATGCTGTTATCACAGGTACTATTTCAGTTTGCAGTAGAGATGCTTCAGTTCTATTTGATTTGGGATCTACTTACTCTTATGTGTCATCCTATTTTGCTTCCTATTTGGTTATGCCCCGTGATTCTTTGAGTTCTCTTGTGTTTGTGTCCACACCAATGAGAGATGCTATTGTTGTATATCGTGTTTATCGTTCGTGTGTGGTCACCATTGGGAATCTTGAGACTAGTGTAGATCTTCTACTTCTTGACATAGTTGATTTTGATGTCATACTGGGTATGGATTGGCTGTCACCTTATCATGCTATATTAGATTGTCACGCCAAGACGGTGACCTTAGCCTTGCAGGGGTTGCCTCGATTAGAGTGGAGATGGAATCTTGTCCATTCCTCCAGCATGGTTGTCTCTTATGTGAAGGCTCAGCATATGGTTGAGAAGGGGTGTCTAGCTTATTTGGCTTATGTTCGTGATTCTAGTGCGGAGGTTCCTTCCATTGATTCGGTGCCGGTTGTTCGTGAGTTTCCAGAGGTGTATCCTGTAGACCTGTCGGGATGCCACCCGATAGAGATATTGATTTCTGCATTGATTTGGCTCCGGGCACTCAGCCTATTTCCATTTCGCCATATCGCATGGCCCCGCCAGAGTTGAAAGAAATGAAGGAGCAGTTGCAAGATTTGCTTGATAAGGGCTTCATTAGACCTAGTGTCTCGCCCTAGGGTGCACCTGTGTTGCTTGTGAAAAAGAAAGATGGATCGATGATGATGTGTATAGATTATCGACAGTTGAACAAAGTCACCATCAAGAACAAATATCCATTGCCGAGGATTGATGATTTGTTTGATCAGCTTCAGGGTGCCAAGGTGCTTTCAAAGATTGATTTGAGATCTGGCTACCATGAGTTGAGGATTAGGGTATCCGATGTTCCTAAGACAGCTTTTCGGACTCGGTATGGGCATTATGAGTTTCTAGTGATGTCATTTGGGCTGACAAATGCCCCAGCGGCATTCATGGATTTGATGAACCGGGTGTTCAAACCCTACTTGGATTCCTTTGTGGTTGTGTTTATTGATGATATCTTTATCTACTCCCACAGTCGAGAGGAGCATGAGCAGCACCATCGGATCGTTCTTCAGACTCTGAAAGATAGCCAGTTATATGCTAAGTTCTCAAAATGCGAGTTTTGGTTGAGTTTAGTTGCTTTCTTAGGTCACGTTGTATTAGCAGAGGGTATTCAGGTGGATCCTAAGAAGATTGAGGCAGTCCAGAACTGCCCTAGAACCACATCAGCTACAAAGATCCGTAGTTTCCTGGGTTTGGTGGGCTATTACCGTCGATGTGTGGAGGGGTTTTCATCCATAGCAGCCTCGTTGACCAGATTGACCAAGAAAGGTGCCCCATTCAGGTGGTCATAATAGTGTGAAGCGAGCTTTCAGAAGCTTAAGACTGCTTTGACCACGGCACCGGTATTGGTGTTACCCACATGTTTAGGATCTTATACAGTATATTGTGACGCATCTCATATTGGTCTGGGTGCGGTATTGATGCAGGGTGGCAAGGTTATTGCATATGCTTCACGATAGCTGAAGGTTCACGAGAAGAATTACCTTGTTCATGATCTAGAGGTGGCAGCCATTGTTCACGCGCTGAAGATTTGGAGGCACTATCTTTACGGTATGCCATGTGAGGTATTCACTGATCATCGGAGCTTGCAGTATTTGTTCAAGTAGAAGGAACTCAATTTGAGGCAGCGGAGGTGGCTGGAGCTATTGAAAGACTATGATATCACTATATTGTATCATCCCGGGAAGGCCAATGTGGGTGGCCGATGCTTTAAGTAGAAAGTCAGTCAGTATGGGTAGCCTTGCATATATTCCAGTTGGTGAGAGACCGCTTGCATTGGATGTTCAGGCCTTGGCCAACCAGTTCTTGAGGTTAGATGTTTCCGAGCACAGTCATGTTCTAGATTGTACAGTTTCTCGGTCTTATTTGTTTGAGTGCATCAGAGATCGGTAGGATGACGGTCCTCATTTACTTGTCCTTAGAAACACACAGTGCGGCACGGTGGTTCCAAGAGGTTACTATTGGAGATGACGGAGTTTTGAGGATGCAAGGTCGTATTTGTGTGCCTAATGTGGATGGACTTCATGAGTTGATCCTTGAGGAGTTCCACAGTTCCCAGTATTCTATTCATCCAGGCACCGCCAAGATGTATCGGGACTTGAGGCGGCATTATTGGTGGAGGCGAATGAAGAATGACATAGCTGCCTATGTAGCTCGGTGCTTAAATTGCCAGCAGGTAAAGTGTGAGCATCAGAGACCTGGTGGTTTACTTCATAGGTTAGATATTCCTAAGTGGAAATGGGAGCGTATCACTATGGATTTTGTTGTTGGACTACCACGGACTCAGAGGAAGTTCGATGCAGTTTGGGTTATTATGGACAGGCTGACTAAGTCAGCGCATTTCATTCTTGTGGCAGTTACCTAATCCTCGTAGCGGTTGATAGAGATTTACATTCGTGAGATCGTTCGTCTTCACGGTGTGCCCGTGTCTATCATTTCTGATCGAGGTACGCAGTTTACCTTGCACTTTTGGAGGGCAGTACATCATGAGTTACGTACGCGAGTTTAGTTGAGCATAGCATTCCATCCTCAGACGGACGGATAGTCTGAGCGTACTATTTAGATCTTGGAGGATATGCTCTGCGCCTGTGTTATTGACTTTGGAGGTTCGTAGGATTAATTCTTGCCGTTAGCAGAGTTTGCCTACAATAACAGCTACCAGTCAAGCATTTAGATGGCTCCCTATGAGGTATTATATGGTAGACGATGTAGGCCGCCAGTTGGGTGGTTTGAGTCGGGGGAGGCTCGGTTATTTGGTACAGATTTAGTTCAGGAGGCCTTGGACAAGGTCAAGATTAAATAGGATCGACTTCGTACAGCTCAGTCTAGGCAAAAGAGTTTTGTCGACCGTAGAGTTCGTGATGTGGCATTCATGGTCGGAGAGAGGGTATTACTTCGGGTATCGCCCATGAAGGGTGTTATGAGATTTGGGAAGAAGGGCAAGTTGAGCCCTAGGTATATCGGGCCATTTGAGATCCTCGAGAGAGTGGGGGAGGTAGCTTATAGACTTGCGTTACCTCCAGGGTTATCCTCAGTTCATCCGGTATTCCATGTGGCTATGTTCTAGAAATATCATGGTGACCCGTCCCACGTGTTAGATATCAGCTCTGTCCAATTGGACCAGGATTTGACTTATGAGGAGGAGCCGATAGCCATTCTAGACCGGCAGGTTTGTCAGTCGAGCCCAAAGAGTTACCCTTCGGTTTGAGTGCAGTGGAGAGGTCAGCCTATTGAGGCAGCTACTTGGGAGTCCGAGTCATACATGCGGAGTAGATATCCCCACTTGTTCGCTAGTTCAGGTACGTTTCTATGTCCGTTCGAGGACGAATGTTTGTTTTAGGGGTGGAGATTGTGATGACCCAAAGGGTCATCTTGTGAATTAGGACTCTAAAACCTTATTTTTACTCACCTCGATTTACATGCACAGTCCGGGCATAAATCTAGAAAGCCTTTATGTGAAACTTTATGAAGTAATAATATTTGGCATTTAAAATTTATTTTTAGTTGACTTTGGTCAACATTTTGAGTAAACGGACCCAGACCCGTGTTCCGACTGTCCCGGAAGGTCCGTAGTAAAATATGGGACTTGGGCGTATGCCCGGAATCGAATTCCGACATCCCTAGCTCGAGAAATGAATTTTTGATGAAAATTGTAATACTGAAATTCTATGGATTTAAAGAGATTGATTAATGTTTGATCTCGTTAGTATCGGACCCGTATTTTGGTTTCGGAGCCCGGTAGAGGTTTAATAAAATATATAAGTCATGTCTGTGAAATTTTGTATAAATCGGAGTTGATTTGACGTGATTCGGACGTCCGGTTGAGAAGTTATGAATTTTAAAGTGTTCTTGATAATTTAATTTGATTTAGTGCAGGTATTATTTTTGCAATTTGATCACGCGATCAAGTCCGTATGATATTTTTAGACTTATGGGCATGTTCGGTTAGGAGCCCCGAGGGCTCAGGTGAGTTTCGGATAGGCCACGGGATGTGTTGAACTTAGACAATTTTGCTGGTATAACTGAACCTATTGCAGGCCTCTGATCTCGATTTTACGAGATCAGGCATCGCAAATGCGAACATAACAGGGTCCAGAATTGCGAAGCTTCCATCGCAATTGCGATCAGAAGCCTGAGCCAGCAGTTCTCGCATTTGCGAGGTTACCTTCGCAATTGCGAAGGGAGTTTGGGAAGGGCAGGTTCGCAAATGCGAACATCTACTCAAATTTGCGATGTTCAGTGGTCGCAAATGCGACACTTTCCTCTTATTTTCGAAGGCAGCAGGATTGTGAAGGGCATCGCAATTGCGATTGTTCTTTCGCATTTGCGAAGCTCAGGTCGTAATTGCGACATCTGCAGCTGAGTAAAAGGGACTTAGACGGGATTTTTCATTCATTCTTCAAATTTTCAAAACCTAAACCTCAAAGGGCGATTTTCCAAAGACCAATTCTTCCCCAAATCATATGTAAGTGATTCTAAACTATTTTCTTTCAATTACCCATTACATTTTATGAATTATCAACCTAAAAGCTAGAGTTTTCATGGTAGAATTAGGGGTTAGGGTAGAAACTAGGGATTTCGGGAATTTGAGGATTTAGACCTCAATTTTAGTTCGGATTCCAAAACTAATTACATATTCGGGCTAGGGGTGAATGGGTAAAAGGATTTTGGTCTGAACCTCGGGTTTTGACCAAGTGGGGCTGAGTTATCCAATAACCCTAATTGATTTTCTCTCCATTTCAAGTTCTAATTGGAGGTAAAACCTTGAGTTTGAAGAACCAAGATAGGAGCTGAGTTATCCAATAAATAAGGTGAGTTCACTGCTCTCTTTCATCCATTTTTTCTGCTGTAAATTCATGGTAAGTCATTCTATACTTGTAAGAACTCACGGGACGGTGATCGGAAGCCGTGAGTTCGAGTTATTCACTTGTAGCAGACTGTTTTATGGATTGTTTTGTGGACTGTTTGGTGTTGCTGTTGGGCTGCGTGATTTACTACTGTTTTGTGGAGTTTTGGAGGAGGAAGGGTGTGGAGAAACACCAAATAAATGCAGGATGTTGGGGTGGTCGTTCGTCATAACATTTCTGGGTCGTTTGACACTACTACAGTGGTCGTTTTGTGTATGAAGAGATTGGGGTGTGTTGGGCTGTTTTGTAGTATTTGATGGCGTATATAGGGCTGGAAAATGATGTATATATGTTGTTATAGTTCTGTTCTTGTATTGTTGGTGTTATCTTGAATTTGGAGGAAGTAAGGATTATATGGGAGATGCTGCCCGTTTTAATACAAAATAAGCTTGTCGTTCGTTGTGCGATAGTTGTACCTTTCGTAACTTAACGATAGTATTATTATCATTCTTGTAGATTAAGGTGCGAAGAGCTGAGTTCAACTTGGTGATTGGAAAGATTGTGATAAGGTATGTTAAGGCTAAGCCCTTCCTTCATTTTGGCCCCTATTAGGCGACCTCTGATCAGATGGTAAGTTATATACCAAGCCTACTGTGGCCGAGCGCCTATGAGCGAGCCCAGAATGGCTAAGATACAGAGCCTAGTATGGCCGAGCGCCTATGAGCGAGCCTACTACGGTGGAGCAGTTACATGTTCTGAGCCCTATAGGGCCGGGGCATTTATTTTACTTATTATATTGAGAGAGTTGAGTCAGTATCAGCAGGTAAGTATATCTCCAGATCATCTTTGACTCCCAGTTAATTTCAGTTATCATATTATCAGTTCAGTTTCAACTTTCAGTTATTTTATTGCCTTTCATACTCGGTACATTATTTCGTACTGACGTCCCTTTTCTGGGGGCTGCATTTCATGCGTGCAAATTCAGACAGACAGACGGGTAGACCTCCTCAGTAGGTGTTTCCCGAGTTTAGCCTGATCGGTAAGCTCTACGTCTTTCAGAGTTGCCAGGTCTAGAGTTTTGTGTACATCTTATGTATATCTGTATATATGTTATGGGTAGGTCGGGGCCCTGTTCCAATCACAATACATCTATCAGTAGAGGCTTGTAGACATATCCTGTTGGTTAGTGCAGTATGTTGGGTTTGCAGGCCTGGTATGTATAATTTGGTGGTTTGTCAGCTGTAGTAGTTATGACAGCCTTGTCGGCCTAGCTTTATATTGATGTTTAGTTAGCGCTAGTTTCCATTCAGTTTTATATTTTGCTTTGCAAATTGTCTTGCAAGGTGGCCCCATGGCCAAAGTATGACATTATATGTTCAGAGTCCCTTAGTCGCAATTTGGTACGCCGGGTTAGGTGAGGCACCGGGTGCTGGTCTGGCTCCTAGGTTCGCGGCGTGACAAACTTGGTATCAGAGCAGTTCTGTCCTAGGGAGTGTACAAGCCGTGTCTAGTATGGTCTTGTTTATAGATGTGTTGTGCACCACATTATATAAGCAGGGAACTGCAGGGCATTTTGCAGTTGGTTACCCTTCTTTGAAATCTAAATCGTGCTATAGAACTGAGTTATAGGAAATTTGAATTAAACTTATGTGTTGGTGTTTGCATGCACAGATGACGGTGACTAGGAAGACTACGGCTAGCTAGAGGAGAGATACGGCACCATGTGAGGGGACCAGCAGGGTACCCCCAGTAGATGGGGCCTAGTTTGAGGCCCAAGGCAAGACCCCTACTCAGCCATTACCGGCTCCTCCACCAACTGAGGAGATTTCTAGGGATACCGCACATCCAGTTCCCCCTCCACTTCCATCAGATCAGGACTTGAGAAGTGCGGTGCATTTGTTGACATAGTTGGTAGCTACCCAGCAACAGGCTAGGGCATCAGCTAGTGCAGGAACTTCTGAGGGGTCTGGGAGTTCAAAGGTCCGAGATTTTATTGCTTTGAGTCCCCCAGAGTTCATGGGGACAGATCAGAGGGAGGACCCGCAGGATTTCATAGATCAGCTTCACAAGATCTTTCATGTTATGCATGCCACGGAGAAAGAGGCAGTTGAGCTAGCAGCTTTTCGACTCCGAGATATAGCCATCCTTTAGTATGAGGGATGGGAGAGGTCCAGGGGACGTGATGCACCTCCAGCTATTTGGGAGAATTTTTTCAGATGCTTTCCTTGACCAGTACTTACCGCGGGAGATCCGACAGGCTCGAGTCGATTAGTTTCTAGCCCTCAAGCAGGGTAATATGAGTGTTCGAGAGTATAGTCTCCGTTTTGACTCATTGGCCAGATATGCACCATCCATAGTTGCTACTATGCGGGACAGGATTCACAGGTTTATAGCAGGGTTAACCCCAGAGTTAACCGAGGTATGTGCCACCGCTGCATTACAGGATAGTATGGATATATCCCGGATTCAGGCATTCGCCCAGAATATAGAAAGGGATAGGCATCGGCAGCAGGGTACAGAGAGGGCTGAGCAAGGGCAATGTAAGAGGATGAGATTTCCCAGGTCTCAGGAGCAATCTCAGGGTAGTTATAGGACCCAGTACTTCAGACGGCCACCTAGGCCTCCGCCACCTCAGTTACAGGGTTACAGGTATGACCGCTATACTCAGTCAGGACCAGGTGAGAGCTCACGGGCGTCGGGTTTGCAGCGACAGCGAGGATCTGCGCAGACATGGTCATTGCCGCCACGGTGTGACATCTGTGGTGGAGGACACTTGGGCCAATGCCGAGCAGGTTCTGATGCTTGTTATACATGTGGGCGTCTGGGGCATATGATGCGAGATTGCCCAAATAGAGATTCTGGGGGAATGGCACAACCAGCGAGTTCATCAACAGGATCGTCTATGTTCGTGCATCCTTCAGGGCGCGAGTCTCAGTCTTCGGCTGGTAGAGGTCAAGGCAGAGGTAGAGGTTCCAGTTCAGGTGGTAATCAGAACCGTATCTATGCTTTAGCGGGTCGACAGGACCAGGAGTCTTCACCAAACGTTGTGACGGGTATATTGACCATTTTCTCTCACGATGCTTATGCTTTGATAGATCCAGGATCTACTTTATCGTATATTACCCCATTTGTCGCGAGGAAGTTTGGTATAGTGCCTGAAATACTAAGTGATCCTTTTGCGGTATCTACACCGGTCGGAGAATCGATTATTGCTAGACGGGTTTACCGAGGTTGTACGGTGACAATTTGTAGTCGTCAGACCTCAGCTGACCTAGTTGAGCTAGAGATGATGGATTTTGATGCTATCATGGGCATGGACTGGTTGGCAGCTTGCTATGCCACAGTTGATTGCCGAGCAAAGGCAGCCAGATTTCATTTTTCGGGTGAGCCAGTCCTTGAATGGGTAGGTAATACAGCAACACCCATAGGTAGGTTTATTTCCTATCTGAAGGCGAGGAAAATGATCGCAAAAGGGTACATTTATCATATTGTGCGAGTTAGAGATACAGATGCTGAGATACCTACACTTCAGTCTATTCCCGTAGTCAAAGAGTATGCAGATGTGTTTCCAGATGAGCTTCCAGCTATTCCTCCAGAGCGAGAGATTGATTTTAGAATCGATTTGCATCCAGGAACTCAACCAATATCCGTCCTTCCGTATAGAATGGCACCTGCCGAATTGAAGGAGTTGAAGGAGCAGTTAAAATATTTGCTGGAGAAAGGTTACATCAGGCCAGTACCTCACCTTGGGGTGCACCGGTACTATTTGTGTGGAAGAAAGATGGCTCGCTGAGGATGTGTATCGATTATAGGCAGCTGAACAAGGTAACTATGAAGAATAAGTATCCACTTCCAAGGATCGAAGACTTGTTTGATAAGTTGCAGGGGGCTAGATGCTTTTCAAAGATAGATTTGAGGTCGGGGTACCACCAGGTCAGAGTTCGGGAAAAAGATATTCCGAAGACAGCCTTCAGGACTCGATATGGACACTTCGAGTTCCTTGTCATGTCCTTCGGGTTGACTAATGCACCCGCCGTATTTATGGACTTGATGAATAGCCTATTCCGGCCATTTTTAGATCTGTTCATGATAGTATTTATTGATGATATTCTAGTTTATTCCCGTTCAGAGGATGAGCATGCGGACCACTTGCGAGCGGTACTCCAAAACCTTCGTGATCGTAATTTGTATGCTAAGTTTTCTAAATGTGAGTTCTGGTTGAAGTCTGTAGCATTCTTGGGGCATATTGTATTAGATGAAGGTATAAAGGTAGACACTCAGAAGATTGAGGCCGTGAAATCCTGGCCTAGACCTACCACTCCGACAGAGGTTCGTAGCTTTCTAGGCTTAGCAGGATACTACCGGAGGTTTGTAGAGGGTTTTTCCTCCCTTTCGGCACCATTGACGGAGTTGACGCAGAAAGAAGGTAAGTTTCAGTGGACAGAGGCTTGCGAGCGGAGTTTCCAAGAGCTTAAGAACAGGTTGATCTCAGCGCCAGTTCTAACACTTCCAGAGGGTCTAGAGGGTTATGTCGTGTATTGTGATGCATCAGGTATCGAGTTAGGATGTGTCCTGATGCAACATGGGAAGGTAATTGCGTATTCTTCAAGGCAGTTGAGGAAGAACAAGAGGAATTATCCGACCCACGACCTCGAGTTAGCTGCGGTTATCTATGCACTTAAGATATGACGACATTATTTATATGGTGTTCATGTTGATGTAGTTACAGATCATAAAAGCCTACAATATATCTTCAAGCATAAAGAGTTGAATTTGCGACAGAGGCGATGGCTTGAGTTATTGAAAGATTACGATGTTAACATTCTCTACCATCCAGGGAAAGCTAATGTTGTAGCAGATGCCTTAAGTCGCCGATCTATGGGTAGCTTAGCACATGTAGAGGCCGAGAAAAGACAATTAACTAGAGAGATTCATCAATTGGCTTGTTTGGGGGTTCGATTAGTAGATTCTGAGGATGGTGGATTTGTACTCCAAAACACTGCAAAATCATCCCTCATAGCTGAAGTCAAGGAAAGGCAGTACGAGGACCCAGAGTTGGTTGAGTTGAGAGAGCGAGTTCCGCAGCAGAAGAAGCCATTGTTAGAGCTCAAGGAAGATGGGGTTCTCAGATACAGGGGGCATTTGTGTGTTCCAGATGTAGCGGGGCTACAAGACAGGATTATGTCAGAGGCACATTATTCATGGTAT
Source organism: Nicotiana tabacum (assembly GCF_000715075.1). Lineage (NCBI taxonomy): Eukaryota > Viridiplantae > Streptophyta > Magnoliopsida > Solanales > Solanaceae > Nicotiana > Nicotiana tabacum. The sequence continues at coordinate 121,676,140 of NC_134081.1, forward strand.
TCCATCCATCCTGGGTCGACGAAGATGTATCATGACATTAAGGATGTGTACTGGTGGAACGATATGAAGAAGAACATTGCTGAGTTTGTCGCCCAATGTACTAGTTGCCAGCAAGTGAAGGTAGAGCACCAGAAGCCCGTAGGGCTAATGCAGACTATAGAGATCTCGACATGGAAATGAGAGGTGATAAACATGGACTTTATCACGGGTTTACCTCGTTCTAATCGTAAGTTCGATTCCATATGGGTGATTATCGATAGGCTCACGAAATCAGCTCACTTCCTACCAGTCAGATCTACATATACAGTAGAAGATTATGCAAAGTTATATATTAAGGAGATAGTGTGGCTATACGGAGTACCAGTTTCTATTATATCTGACCGTGGGGCTCAGTTTACAGCACATTTTTGGAGGTCATTTCAGAGAGGTCTAGGGACTCAGGTAAATCTCAGCACAGCTTTTCATCCACAGACTGATGGACAAGCCAAGTGCATAATTCAGACGCTCGAGGATATGTTACGAGTATGTGTGTTGGATTTTAAAAGAAGTTGGGATGAACATCTACCTCTTATCGAGTTTGCATATAATAATAGTTACCACTCCAGTATCCAGATGGCTCCGTACGAGGCTTTGTATGGGCGTAAGTGCAGATCTCCTATAGGGTGGTTTGATGTTGGAGAATCTGGGTTATATGGGCCAGACCTGGTTCAACAGGCTATAGAGAAAGTAAAGCTTATCCGGGAGTGACTGTTGACAGCTCAGAATCATCAGAATTCATATTCTGACGTGCGGCGACGAGACTTAGAGTTCAGGATTAATGACTGGGTATTCTTAAAGGTATCACCTATGAAGGGTGTGATGAGGTTTGGCAAGAAAGGCAAGCTTAGCCCACGGTATATTGGGCCTTATAGGATCAATCGGAGAGTGGGCCAAGTAGCTTATGAGTTAGAGTTCCCTCAGAATTGGAGTCTGTCCATCCGGTTTTTCACGTATCTATGCTACAGAAGTGCATTGGAAATCCTACTCGAGTGGTGCCCACGGATGATGTACAGATTACAGAGGACTTGTTATACGAGGAAATTCCAGTTGCCATCCTAGATCGACAAATCCGCAAGCTACGAAATAAGGAGGTAGCTTCCGTGAAGGTTTTATGGAGGAGCAAGAATGTAGAAGAGATGACGTGGGAATCGGAGGAACAAATGAAATCTAAATACCCCCACCTATTTCAAACTGAAGATATGGCTTGAGATGGGATGCTACAACACATCTCTATTCAGGCTAGCAGGTCAAAAGGTAAGCTTTTATTTTTCACTTTTAGTATTTATGATTTACAGTCGGTGAGGCAAAGTGTTGCTATTTATAAACATTGGCCATGTGTGACATGCATAGTATGTTTTCTGGCTGCGTGCAGGTTGGTTTTAACCTAGTATATGAAGGATACTCTGGCGAAATTTTCCAAAGTGACCGTGAGAACTGAGAGACTTTGAGGACTGAGTTGTTACACCCTATATTTTTGTACGTAAAAATGCATCGTAAGCAAACTAATGTAGGACCAAAAATGAGATAATATTTAAAAGTATATAAAGTAATTTAATCATGTTACCTCTGAGGTTACAAATATTGAAGATCATGAACAACAAGTACAAAGAGGGTTGGACGGTTCAGAAGCTAAAGCAATTGAAGTAAACAATGTTTCGTCGAAAGTCGACAAGTTGGAAATGCTATAACATGTACCTTTGAGGTGAGACTAGGGTGCTTAACATGATAAGGAGATTATGTTATGATTTATATTAGTCGTATGACATCCGTGTGTTACGTTTTGAAGTCAAGCGAGTTGTGAAACAAAAGTCGATGAAAGTCATCACAAGTTACATTCATAAGTTTTACTGAAACTTTGGGTCAAATGTAACTGCAATTTTCTCCCAATATACTTAGAGTTATGGGGTTTCCACCAATAAAATTAAAGATCTATGAGTCTATTTTCCAACTCATTAAACCGTTTGTCAATACGGCATCGGAGTAGAGAGATATGGGCATTTTTGCGATACTGCGCAAGCTGCTAGGTGACAAGTAGGTGTGTCACATACTTGCTTAAATGAGAGCCCAAAAATGGGCCATTTCGGGTCGACCAAAGAGGCCTTTTAAAGGTATATTTTTTTCATATATTAGGATTAAAATAGAGCACAATAACCATACATAAGCTCTGCAAATATCCTCCCAAAAATTTCCCACAAACCCTAATTGATTTTCTCTCCATTTCAAGTTCTACTTGGAGGTAAAACCTAGAGTTTGAAGAACTAAGATAGGAGCTGAGTAATCTAATAAATAAGGTGAGTTTACTGCTCTCTTTCATCCATTTTTTCTGCTGTAAATTCATGGTAAGTCGTTCTATACTTGTAAGAACTCACGGGACGGTGAACGGAAGCCGTGAGTTCGAGTTATTCACTTGTAGCGGACTATTTTATGGATTGTTTTGTGGACTGTTTGGTGTTGCTGTTGGGCTGCGTGATTTACTACTGTTTTGTGGAGTTTTGGAGGAGGAAGGGTGTGGAGAAACACCACATAAATGCAGGATGTTGGGCTGGTCGTTCGGGTCGTTTGACACTACTACGGTGGTCGTTTTGTGTATGAAGAGATTGGGGTGTGTTGGGCTGTTTTGTAGTATTTGATGGCGTATATAGGGCTGGAAAATGATGTATATATGTTGTTATTGTTCTGTTCTTGTATTGTTGGTGTTATCTTGAATTTGGAGGAAGTAAGGATTATAGGGGAGATGCTGCCCGTTTTAATACAAAATAAGCTTGTCGTTCGTTGTGCGATAGTTGTACCTTTCGTAACTTAACGATAGTATTATTATCATTCTTGTAGATTAAGGTGCGAAGAGGTGAGTTCAACTTGGTGATTGGAAAGATTGTGATAAGGTATGTTAAGGCTAAGCCCTTCCTTCATTTTGGCATGATCTCGTAGCTACATGTGTTAATAATGAGACATAAAGAGAAGTTCGTATTCATGAATTTATTCACATTATTCTAGTCTCATAAGTTACAATATTATTCCTTATCGAGACTTCATATTCAGTTTAGTTTTGTCTTTATTCAGTCAAGAGAGCAGAGGGTCTATATATATATACAGTATTACACTATTTTCACCACCATCGAGCTATAATCGGTGGGCAGGCCCCTATTGGGCAACCTCTGATCAGATGGTAAGTTATATATACCGAGCCTACTGTGGCCGAGCGCCTATGAGCGAGCCCAGGATGGCCGAGATACAGAGCCCAGTATGGCCGAGCGCCTATGAGCGAGCCTACTACGGCCGAGCAGTTACACCTTCTGAGCCCTATAGGGCCGGACATTTATTTTACTTACTATATTGAGAGAGTTGAGTCAGTATCAGCAGGTAAGTATATCTCCAGATCATCTTTGACTCCCAGTTAATTTCAGTTATCATATTATCAGTTCAGTTTCAGCTTTCAGCTATTTTATTGCCTTACATACTCGGTACATTATTTCGTACTGACGTCCCTTTTCTGGGGGTGCTGCATTTCATGCATGCAGGTTCAGATAGACAGACGGGTAGACCTCCTCAGTAGGTGTTTCCCGAGTTCAGCCTGATCGGTAAGCTCTACGTCTTTCGGAGTTGCCAGGTCTAGAGTTTTGTGTACATCTTATGTATATCTGTATATATGTTATGGGTAGGTCGGGGCCTTGTTCCGATCATAGTACATCTATCAGTAGAGGCTTGTAGACATATTCTGTTGGTTAGTGCAGTATGTTGGGTTTGTAGGCCTGGTATGTATAATTTGGTGGTTTGTCAGCTGTAGTAGATATGACAGCCTTGTCGGCCTAGCTTTATATTGATGTTTAATTAGCGCTAGTTTCCATTCAGTTTTATATTTTGCTTCGCAAATTGTCTTGCAAGGTGGCCCCATGGCCAAAGTATGACATTATATGTTCAGAATCCCTTAGTCGCAATTTGGTACGCCGGGTTAGGTGAGGCACCGGGTGCTGGTCTCGCTCCTAGGTTCGGGGCGTGACAAGTTTGGAGGTGAATTCCAAAGGAAAAGTTGTGATTGAGAATTAAGTGGCCTTCGGAGTGAGGTAAGTTTTGTGTCTAACCCTGACTTGAGGGAATTAGGAACCTTAGATTATTTGCTAAGTGAAATTCATGTGAGCGGCGTATATGTGAGGTGACGAGTACTCATGCGCCGCCAATTTACCTGTTTTTCCATGTTTCTTCAGTTTTTCTTATATTGTCTCTATCATATGCCTAATTGCTACAGGTTTATACTAGTGTTGTTAAAGTGATCGTCATTATCATGTTTACAGATTTTTGTTGGTAATTGAGTATTTATTTAAAAGTTGAGATTTACATTGTGGAACCAAATGTTGAAGTAAGGTCTGTACTTGTTGTTCTCTCTCCCTGTTATTAGTTATGCATTACATTATGGTCAGGGAGAGTGTTAATGCACGAAGGGTGATGCCGTGCCATATTGTGAGTGTTAATGCATGAAAGGTGATGCCGTGCCATATTGTGAGTGTAAAAGCATGAAGGGTGATGCCGTGCCATATTGTGAGTATAAAAGCACGAAGGGTGATGTCGTGTCATGATATGAAAGTTAATGCACGAAGGGTGATGCCGTGTCGTTTCTATTGATTTTATGGTGAGATTGAGAGTAAAAGCACGAAGGGTGATGCCGTGTATTCTTCCTTACTGTATTCGCTATTCCTACTGATTCATGGTATATTAACTGCTCTAGTGATCATTCTGTTGTAGTTATTTATCTTGTATTCCCCTCAATATATTCCCCTCCCGAAATTTCCTGTTTAGTTTTTCATTTCTATTATTTGTATATACATTGTTAAATTGTACAGGTTGATTTGTAGGTGCCTTACCCTAGCCTCGTCTCTACTTCGTCGAGGTTAGGCTCGACACTTACCAGTACATGGGGTCGGTTGTACTGATGCTGCATTCTGCACTTTCTGTGCAGATTTTGATACTGGCTCAGGTTGATCGAGATTTTGTTATTGGTTCGCTGTCCGGAGACTCAAGGTAGATCTATCGGTGTTCACAGACCTTGAAATCCCCGTCTATCTTTTATGCCCTACTGTTTTCTTTCATTCAGACAGTTACATTTCTATCAGATTATTACTTGTAGTAAATTCTAGAATGCTCGTGAATTGTGACTCCAGATCCGGGTGGCAGTAATTAATACAGTCTTATGATATTCTGCATTTATTATATTTCATCTTAGTTAATTATTATTAATTACTGAATGGGAATAAATAATTGGTTTAATGATTCTCAAACATTGGCTTGCCTAGCAAGTGAAATGTTAGGCGCCATCACGGTCCCGTTGGTGGGAATTCCGGGTCGTGACACTAACATCCCTCACATATGCCAGATACGCATCACACCTCTTCTCAACCATTCGTTGATCCTTAAGAAATGAGACAACCCTACTAGGAACATGATCTAAGCTACCTCTCCACTCTAGCCGCGGTAGACTTGGCATAGCCAACATCACCATCTTGGCGTGACAATCAAGGATAGCGTGATAGGGTGACAACCAGTCCATTCCCAAAATAACATCGAAATCCACCATACTAAGCAATAATAAATCAGCTTTGGTCTCAAAACCACTAAGAATAATCAAACACAACCGATACACACGACCAACAACAATAGAATCACCCATGGGTGTAGACAGATAGACAGGAGAACTCAGAGAATTACAGGATACACCCAAACACGGGGAAAAATAAGATGACACATAGGAATAAGTGGATTCTGGATCAAATAAGACTGATGCATCTCTATGACACACCGGAACAATACATGTCATGAAAAAATCTGATGCAACTGCCTCCGTTCTAGCAGGAAGGGCATAATATCTGCCCTGGCCTCCCCCTCTAAGGCGACCTCTACCTACTCGACCTCGACCTCTAGCTGGCGGTGCAGGTGGAGTAGTAGCTGATGCTGTAACCATAGCCTGAGGACCCGATGGAGCACGTGGTGCCTGAGAAATATGTGGAGGTGCACCCCTCCTGAGTCTGGGGAAATCCCTCACCACATGATGAGTGTCACCACACTCAAAAAAAGATCTCGGATAATGTGGTTGTTGCGACTGGCTCGGGCCTGATCGGCTGGACTAACTGCTGAAAGCACCCCGTACATGAGGTACACTAGACACTGGCGGTGCATAATAGGGATCCTGGGGCCTAGGAGTGGCCGGAGCACCACTGGCAGCTGGATGTGTTGAATGAACATGGGGACCCATATAACCCCTGCCCTAACGAGCTGCAGCTGGGGCATGGGTACCACTATAAGTGTAAGACTCTCGAGACCTCTTGTCATCTCTCTCCTCTCTCTCCCGAGTCAGCATACCCTCTAACCTCCTAGCAATCCCCATTACCTACTGGTACGTAATATCCATCTCTGACTCTAGGGCCATGCTAAATTTGATACCGGGGTTGAGCCCCTCAATAAATCGATGAACCAGCTCTCAAACAGTAGTAACCAAGGTTGGTGTATGCCTAGCCAAATCACCGAATCGGACCGCATACTCTGACATATTCATAGAACCCCGGCGCAACTGCTCAAACTCTGCGCGCCATGCATCTCTGAGACTCTGGGGAACATACTCCCTCAAGAACATGTCTGAGAACTGCGTCCAAGTGAGTGAAGCTGACACGGACGGACTACCCAACTCATATACTTTCTACCTCTGATAAGCTGCTCATCTAAGCTGGAATGTAGTAAAAGAAACCCCACTAGTCTTCACAACACCTACAGTACGGAGGATACGGTGACACTCCTCAAGAAAACCCTGGGCATCCTCTAACGCCAAGCCACTGAAATTAGAAAGGTGGTACTTATTGTACCTCTCGAGCCTGAGGTACTCCACCTCGAAAACTGCTGCCCTAACCTCGGGCTGAACTGGAGCTACTGGCTGCATCGGTATGATCTTTGGAATTTGGTCGACCTAGACACGCTGCTCTGAGGTACCGGCGACGGGAGTCTATGCTCCTCTCCCGGCCTAATATGTGGTAGGAGTAATTTGGTATTAGAGCTCTAGGTTCATAGGTGTTATGAGTCACAAGCAGGTTTAGTAGAGTCTCATGGATCGGTACGAGAGTTCTATACTTATCTTCGGGAGGCTATGGAACTGTCAGGAAAAGTTTCACTTTCTTGATTCCTTATCGTGCGAGATGTTGACTTCGAATTCTAAATTTCTGTCTCTTTATTCTCTCACAGATGGTGAGAACACATAAAACTCTTCTAAGAGGAAATACTAAATGTCTCTATACATCAGAGTCTCAAGAGAATAAGGAAAATAACATAATAAGTAGAGGAGGACTCCGAGGTCTACGGACACTAGCAGATATACCTTGAAGTCTCCACGTAAGGTCCAGCTCACTGGTATCTGGCAGATATACCTTGAAGAACCTGGATCTGCACAAAAGAATATGCAGAAGTGTAGTATGAGTACAACACAACGGTACCCAGTAAGCACCAAGCCTAACCTCGGTAGAGTAGTGATGAGGTCAGGTCAGGGACCTGCTGGAATAAAAGAAAATGAGGCAGAAAATATATAATAATACAATGAAATGACTGAGAGCTGAACAATGAGAAATTTCAGAAAAGTAACAGCACAACAATTAGAGGTAAACAACAGGGGCACTCCCGAGGTATCGCCTCGTAGTCCCAAATGTAAATACATAATATGGGGATCTCTCGAGATACCATCTCGTAGTCCAAAAGGTAAATATGCAACAGGGGGGGATCTCCCGAGGTATCGCTTTATAGTCCCAAAAGCAAATATGCAATAGGAGATCTCCCGAGGTACCGCCTCATAGTCCCAAAAGTAAATATGCAACAAGGGATCTCCTGAGGTATCGCTGTCCCAAATGTAAATAGACAATATGGGAATCTCTCGAGGAACCGCCTCGTAGTCCCAAAAGTAAATATGCAACAGAGGGGATCTCCCTTGGTACCACCTCATAGTCCCAAAAGTAAATATGCAACAAGGGATCTCCCGAGGTACCGCCTCATAGTCCCAAAAGTAAATATGCAACACGCGATTTCCCGAGGTACTGCCTCGTAGTCCCAAAAATAAATACACGATAGGGGGAGCTCCCGAGGTACTGCCTCGTAGTCCCAAAAGTAAATACACAACTCGTAACTTATGGAACAACAAATTTACAGCAAGGAATCATACGGTTAAAGACTGAATAAAAGATCACAGAGGCAAGTAATTCAACTAAGAGTGTTGCACAAATTTCAAGTAAAAGTTAAGACACGTAGACATGCGATACTAGGCTAAACATGACAGCTACACATGCTAAGTTAACTCAGTTAAGGAATTTAAAAGAAGACTACTCAGCAAGAACCGAAATTTTCACATTTAGCCCGTGTACACACTCATCGCCTCGCGTACACGGAGCTCACATATCAAAAATTGTTACAACAGTTCCAAATCCTTAGAAGAGGTTCCCCCCCCCCCCCACAAGGCTAGATAAGTCACTTACCTCAAAGCTCGCTCAATCAATCGATGATAATGCCTTTCCCTCGACTTTCCGACTCTGATTGGCTAGAATATAGCTAAAACAATTACATACTATAAAAAACTATTTTAAATAATCAAACTACGACTTTAACAAAGGATTGAAAAATCGCTCCAAAAAGTCGACCCGGGCCAAAGACTCGTAGCCCAACCAAAATTATAAAATCCGAACACCCATTTTATATCGAAGCGAACCATACAAGACTTACTCAAATTCGACCTCAAATCACCTTTCAAATCCCCGAATTTTAGCTTAAGAAGTTTTTCCAAAATTTCTCCAATTTCTACAATGAAAACCCTAGATTTAAGGTTGAAATCTTATGAAATGTAATGAGTAATTGAAAGAAAGTAGGTTAGAATCACTTAACAATGAATTCGGGAGAAAAAGCTCTTGGAAAAATCCCCTCTAAGGTTTTAGGGTTGAAAATTGGGAAGAATGAGAAAAATCCTGTCTAACTCACCTTAAGTCTAGGCGAAGATGTCGCAATTGCAACCTGGGGTTCGCAATTGCAAACCCGCAAATACAAAAAATAATTTGCAAATGCGACGGTCTCAAACTTCTGCTGCCATCGCAATTGCGATGGTTTGTTCGCAAATGCGAACTTTGCTCCCCCAGCCCCACTTCACAATTGCGGAGTAATTATTTGCAATTGCGAACCATTGGTGCCCAGCTCTTCATCACAAATGCGAGGAAGTAGCTCGCAAATGCGAACCTGGCAGGGACACTCCCATATCGCAAATGCGAAGCCAGACCTCGCAAATGCGAGGTCTGAGGCCTGCACCAAAAACAGGTTTTGTACCAGCTATTTTCTAAGTCCAAATTCACCCCGTAGCTTATCCGGAACTCACCCGAGCCCTCGGGGTTCCAAACTAAACATGCACACAAGCCCAAAACCCTCATACGAACTCGCTTGCACGATCAAAACACCTAAATAACAGCTAGAACTGCGAATCAGACACCAAATCAAATGAAATTTTCAATGAAGTTTAAGAATTTCCGTCTTAACAATCGGCAGTGCGAACCACGTCAAACCAACTTCGTTTTGCACCAAATCTTGCAGATAAGTCATAAATATAGTAATCAATCTATGCCAAGCTCCGTAACCAAAATCCGGACCCGGTAGCAGTAAAGTCAAACTTTGGTCAAGTTTTTAAATTCTTTAAACCTTTAAACTTCAAGTTTCCGACAAAATGCGATAACTCGAGGTAGGGACCTCCGAATTCGATTCCGAGCATATGCCCAAGTCCCAAATCACGATACGGGCCCATCGAGAGCGTCAAAACACGAGTCCCGGTCCGTTTGCTCAAAACGTTGACCGAGGTCAACTCAAGTGAATTTTCAAGGCACGAATTCACATTTTAATCAATTTTTCGCATAAAACTTTACCGGAAAGAGGCATGGACCCCGCACTCAATTCGAGGAAGAAAAAAAAGGAGCTATTTGAGGTTTTGAAATACGGAATTAAGGTTTAAAACTCTAGATGACCTACCGGGTCATCACATCACTATTCTCTCCGGTCCATTTTATATTTTTTTTTGACTTTTTTTTGTGGTCCACAATATTTTATTTTTTTAAATATCAAGAAGAAATTAATTTCTTTTTTCCAAAGTTGCCCGGACTAATTAGTGGCTTTCTGTCTAATCAGCAATATATGTTCCTGGCGTTTACCCTTCAGATTATAGTTAGATCAATATCATCTACGTTCAATACATCTGTCTTTATTTTCAGACTATATTAAATTCAATCGAAAATACAGTACTAAAATTAACTTCATCTACCTACCCAGACTGCCCTCTCCTTCATTTAATTGATTTTGTCCTCTTATAGCTAGCACTTCCATGCAACACGTACTCCTTCATGCAAGAGCGTAATGGTCGTCAACTTTTCCCCGTACTATCTCAAATAATCCAAAGGATTCAGCTCTAACATTTATGTGACATACAGTTTACTAGACTAATTCATCATTTCAGGCATTTCTTGGAAGTTGAACAATACATATATTCAATCTGAGTACTCACTGTAAATCTCATTAATGGCTATAGCTACAGATGCAATGTCATCTGCATGTATATTTTATTTTTTAAAAGAAAAAAAAAAAGGATTCCACATGATATTGAAAGTTGTATTAAGGGTCTGTTTGGCCACAATTTGTTTTTTATTTTCTTTCAGAGAATTTTTACTTTTTTCGGAATCAGTGTTTGGACATAAAAATATCAAATTTCACTTGAACTTGAATTTTGAAATTTTTCATAAATTTAAAAATTTCTAAAACACTGTTTTATTTTTTTAATTTTCACTTCATATCACTCACAAAAATTCAAAAACAGTTCCAAATTGTGTTCATGTCCAATCACAACTCTAATTTTCAAATATCATTTTATTTTTTCCGAAATTTCACAATTCTTAGGTCCAAAAGCTCACTTAATTTGACCCTCGTTTTGATATGGTGATTCATTTTAAATTAATGGAGTCTTATAATAACAAATACTGCCAAACAATTAATGCTTCACAGATAATAACAGGTTATGCAAGCAAGTGGAAACAATATAGCCCATATGCAATCTCAATATTCGCATATATTCTCGTTACCTCCTATAACCTCATATATATGATACCCCATATACGTAGTTAGCTTCAGAATCGCGATAGAGTCCATGCAATCGTGATTAGGATCTCGCGAGGTAATGACATACTCTAAGCATTCACGAAGGGAAAATGGCATGAAACCCATGATCCTCTATTTACAACGCATGATCGCGTTCCTGACCAGGTCTCAGTGGCGGGGCTAGGGAGCGGAAGGGCTCATCCGAACCCCCTGAGAAATCACACTATGCATAGAAAGTTCTGACAGGCAGCAGACAAATGCACAAGCACGGCGCCCCGCGCACTGCGATAGTAGGGATTTCTCAAAGTACTGATTTTCTTGCGTTTTGACATCTAGACTTGGTTCTCAACCCCCGAACACGATCCCGGCTTAATCCCTTAAGCTTTTACTCAGTCTTCAAAGCTCCAAATCACTCAAATGCATTCTATAACATTCACATAGTTCGAATTACTCCTACAAGGCATAAAACACACAATTAGTGCAAAACACTAGCGAACATCCTCCACAAACCCGAACTCTTGGGTAGATTGGCCAAATGGGTCATCGAAATGAGGGAATTTGACATAGAATATAAACCGAAGGATATGACTAAGTCATAAGTTTTGGCTGACTTTGTGGTCTATTTCAGTCCGAGATTGCTTCCTCTAGCAACCAAAGAAGCAGTGATGGTGTCAGAATCAACATCGAGAGTTTGGACCTTATTAACGGATGGAGCTTCCAATGTAAAGGGGTCCAGGCTTTGCATAGTATTAACCACGCCTCGGGAGAAATCCTAAGGTAGGATATCAGAATGGTCCCTTTAACTAACAATGAAGCAAAGTATGAAGCTTTGATTGCAGGACTCGAACTGGCCCGAGGACTAGATTCCGAGGTAATAGAAATCAAATGCGACTCCCAGCTGGTGGTAAATTAGGTCTACGGGATCTTTGAAACTAAATATGAGCGCATGCAACAATACGTAGTGAAGGTCCAGGCTCTGCTGTCCCGATTTCAGGAGTGGTCAATTACTCACATCCCGAGGGAAGAAAATGCAGAAGCAGATGCATTAGCTAACCTCGATTCTTCAACGAAAATGAAGGGATCGGATTCCGGGATGGTAGTACAACTCATGCACTCGGTCCTGGATGCAGATAGCTATTATGAGGTAGATACGACTAATTTGGTCTGGGACTAGATGAATGAGATCATCGGTCTCGAGCACGGGAAGTTTCCCGAAGACTCCAAGCCATCCCGGGCATTGTGTTCCAAACAACACGATATAGCTTCAAATGAGGTCAACTATACAGTAAATCTTTCCAAGGGCCACTGGCCCGAAGCTTGGGAGCGTCCGAAGCTAATTATGTTATGTGAGAAGTCCACGAAGGGATATGTGGAAATCATTTGGGCGCAGATTCCTTAGTACTAAAACTGGTACGGGCAGGATATTATTGCCTCGAATGTAACAAGACGGCAAAGCTTTCATGCCAAAATGCGATAAGTGCCAATGCTACGCAGCACTGGTACATCAACCAACAGAACCATTATATTCCGTTATGTCTCTGTGGCCATTCATGAAGTTAGGGATGGATATCGTTGGAACACTGCTGCTGTCAGGACCCAATTTCCCCTCTGTGTGACGTCGTGACGGCACCTTGTCTCTATAACTAGGTAAGCCTAACATTTTATGGAATATTGAAATAAAAATATAAATTTAACCAATTATTCAAAAATACACAACAAATTCCAAAACCCGGAACATCGTGAATCACAAACTACAGAATGAAACATCTAGTGTCTCTATGCATCAAAATCTAACAAGGAAAAATAAAGAAGATAATGGACATGAGAAAGAGTAGAAGGGGACTCCGAGGTCTGTGGACGCAGCAGATATACCTTGAAGTCTCCCAAGCTGTCCCGGCTCACTGATAGTGCGGCTGATAAGGTGCACCTGGATCTGCACACAAAAAACATGTGCAAAGAGTAGCATGAGTACACCACAATCGATACTTAGTAAGTGCCAAGCCTAGCCTCGGTCGAGTAGTGACGAGGTCAGGTCAAGGCCTTACTGGTAAATATATAATAAAACAATATAGAGTATAATACCGCAATAAAATAAAGGCTGAAATTTAACTACAATAAAATCATAGAAGGTAACAGCTTAGTACACATAAACATAACAGGGGATCTCCCGAGATACCGTCTCGTAGTCCCAAACGTAAATGTGTAGGGGGATCTCCCGGAATACCGTTCCGTAGTCCCAAGTAAATATGCAAGATAGGGGGGAATCTCCTGGAATACTGTTCCATAGTTCCAAAGTAAATATGCAGTACAGGGGGATCTCCCGGAATATAGTTCCGTAGTCCCAAAGTAAATATGCAGCGCGAATGATAGAAATACAACTACATCACGAAGTTCTTAAAATTTAGACTAAGTACCAGTCACGGTAGAAGCAGGAAATTCATTAAGCATGATGCACATAATTCACATAAAACAATTAAGACATGTAGACATGTTGTATTAGACTAAACATGATAGCTACACATATTGGAATAACTCAATTAAGAATGAAAATAGATTTGTACTCATTAAAATGGTATAACTCAAAATAACAGGAAAACATGTTGCTGCTCAGTAAGAAAATTGGGTTTTACCACAACTAGCCCGTGTACATACTCGTCACCTCACGTACACGGCACTCACATATCACAATAGTTCCAAATCGTAAGGAGATTTCCCCCACACAAAGCTAGGAAAGTCACTTACCTCGAACCAAGCTCAATCAATCGGTCACAATGCCTTTCCCACGAATATCCTGCTCTGAATGGCCCAAATCTAGCCAAAGGCAATTACATATCATAAATACAACAATAATAGACTCGTCTAATTAACGAAATCAATATTTTAACGAAAATTTCGAAATTAACTCAAAAATCGCCTGTGTGGCCCACATCTCGGAATCAGGTAAAAGTCATAAAATATGAAAGTCCGTTCACTCACGAGTCTAACCATATCAAATTTACTAAAATCCGACACCAAATGGTCCTCCAAATCCATAAATCAAACTTCTAAATCCCTAGCCTCCAACTTCTAATTTCCACCTTAAATACACACTAACTAGGTGGGAAAATACATGGCAAAGCAAGATTATTGATTAAAAATAAGTACAAGGGACTTACCTCAAGAAATGCCTCGAAAATGCTCTCAAAAAGCTCCCTAAACCGAGTTTGCAAAGTCAAAAATGACAAAAATCACGAAGCCCTTCGGTTTTAACCACTGCCCAGGTATTTCCGCACCTGCGGAGCCTAGGCTCACACCTGCGGGTGTGCTTGTTCGGAAAAAAGTGTGCATCTGCGCAAATCACTTACCCCCCTCTGCCTTCGCACCTGCGATGAAAGGGCGGCATCTGCACGTGCGCGCCTGCAGAATTCCCTTTCGCTTCTACGGACCTTGCGCACCCGCTAACACCCCAAACGCATTTGCGGGCATCGCAGATGCGAAAATCACCTCGCACCTACGACCCCTGGCACTCCTCCATTTTCCCGCTTCTGCGCCAATTTGCTCGCACCTGCGGCCTCGCACCTATGGGCAGCCTTGCACAAGTGCGATTACAGAAGAACCAGCAAAAGCACCAGATTTTCCTAAGTCCAATTTCATTCCATTAAGCATCCGAAACACTCCCGAGGCCCCCGGGACCTCAACCAAACCTACCAACCAATCCTATAACATAATACGAACTTAGTCAAGCCTTCAAACCACATCGAACAACACCAAAAATCATGAATTAAGCACGGATTCAAGCCTAAGAACTTGGAATTTTCCAAATTCTTCAAACGACGCCGAACCACGTCAAATCTAGTCTGAATTATCTCAAAATTTTACACACAGGTCACAAATGACACTACAAACCTACAGCCACTTTCGGAAATCCATTCCGAGCTTGATATCAAAATTTTCACTATCGACCGAAATCGTCGAAAATCTAACTTTCACCAATTCAAGCCTAAATCTACTACAGAGCTCCAAAACACATTACGGGCGCGCTCCTAAGCTCAAAATCACTCAACGGAGCTAACAGAGTCAACGGAATTCCATTCCGGATCCATCTTCATACAGTTCTGACTACGGTCCAAATTCTAAGAGTTAAGCTCTCATTTAGGGACTAAGTGTCCCAAAACACTCCGAAACTCAAAACCAATCATCCCGGCAAGTCACACTAGCATAAATAGATATGGGGCAAGCAATTAATAGGGGTTTGGGGCTCTAACTCTCAAAACGACCGGCCTGGTCGTTACATCATCCCCTTCTTAAAACAATCATTCGTCCTCGAACGAGCATAGAGACATACCTGAAGTGGTGAAAAGATGAGGATAACAGATGCACATATCCTGCTCGGTCTCCCAAGTCACCTCATCGACCGACTGTCCCCTCCAATGAACCTTCATGGAAGCAATGTTCTTTGATCTTAGCTTTCTGACCTGCTTGTCTAAAATAGCCACTAGCTCCTCAATATAGGTTAGATCGTTGTCCAATTGAACTGAGCTGAAATCCAACACATGGGACAGATCGCCGTGATACTTTCGGAGCATAGAAACATGAAATACCGTATGAACTCCTGCTAGACTGGGAGGCAAGGCAAGCTCATAAGCAACCCCCCCTCCAACTCGACGCAACACCTCAAATGGACCAATGAACCTTGGGCTCAACTTGCCCTTCTTTCCAAATCTCATAACGCCCTTCATAGGCGAAACTCGGAGCAAGACTCGCTCACCAACCATGAATGCAACATCATGAACCTTTCGTTCCACATAACTTTTCTGTCTGGACTGGGCCGTGCGAAGTCTATCCTGAATCACCTTAACCTTCTCCAACGCATCCTGAACCAAGTTTGTACCCAATAATCTGGCCTTGCCAGGCTCGAACCAACACACTGGGGACCGACACCGCCTACCGTACAAGGCCTCATACGGAGCCATCTGAATGCTCGACTGGTAGCTATTGTTGTAAGCAAACTCCGCAAGTGGCAAGAACTGATCCCAAGTACCCCCAAAATCTATCACACAAGCACGAAGCATATCCTCCAATATCTGAATAGTGCGCTCGGACTGCCCATCTATTTGAGGGTGAAATGTTGTACTCAACTCTACCCGAATACCCAACTCATGTTGTACAGCTCTCCAAAACCGTGATGTAAACTGCGCACCCCGGTCAGAGATAATAGATACCGGTACGCCATGAAGCCTGACGATCTCACGGATGTAGATTCGATCTAGATGCTCGGAAGAATAGGTAGTCATCATAGGAATGAAATGAGCCGACTTGGTCAGCCTATCCATAATCACCCAAATTGCGTCAAACCTTCGTTGAGTCTGTGGGAGTTCAACCACGAAATTCATAGTGATCCGCTCCCATTTCCACTCCGGAATTTCTAACTTCTGAAGCAATCCACCTGGTCTCTGATGCTCATATTTTACCTGCTGGCAATTCAGACATTAAGCCACATACTCTACTATGTTCTTCTTCATTCTCCTCCACCAGTAATGCTATTTCAAGTCCTGATACTTCTTTGCGGCACCCAGATGAATAGAGTACCGCAAACTATGAGCCTCCTGAAGAATCAACTCACGCAAACCATCTACATTGGGCACACATAGCCTGCCCTGCATCCTCAATGCACCATCATTTCCAATAGTAACCTCCTTAGCATCACCGTGTTGGACCGTGTCCTTAAGGACAAGAAAATGGGGGTCATCATACTGACACTCCCTGATACGATCATAAAGATAAGACCGAGAGACCACACAAGCCAATACTCTATTCGGCTTAGAAATATCCAATCTCACAAACAGGATGGCTAAGGCCTGAACATCAAATGCCAATGGCCTCTCTGCTGCTGGTAGATATGCTAAACTCCCCAAACTCTCTATCCGATGACTTAAAGCATCGGCCACCACATTGGCCTTCCCAGGGTGGTACAAAATAGTGATATCATAATCCTTAAGTAGCTCCAACCACCTCCGCTGACATAAGTTAAGATCTTTCTGCTTAAACAGATGCTGCAGACTCCGATGATCGGTGTAAATCTCACAAGCAACACCGTACAAATAATGCCGCCATAACTTCAAGGCATGAATAATAGCTGCTAACTCAAGATCGTGGACAGGATAGTTCTTTTTGTGCACCTTCATCTATCCGGACGCGTAGGCAATCACCCTACCATCCTGCATCAACACCACGCCGAGACCAATCTGTGATGCATCACAATATACAGTATAAGACCCCGAACCTGCAGGTAATTCCAATACTGGGGCTGTAGTCAAAGTTGTCTTGAGTTCTGAAAGCTCTCCTCACATTCCTCTGTCCACCTGAACGGAGCACCCTTCTGGGCCAGCCTGGTCATATGTGCTGCAATAGATGAGAATCCTTCTACAAAGCAACGGTAATATTCCGCCAAACTAAGAAAACTTCGGATCTATGTAGCTGAGGACGGTCTAGGCTAACTCTGCACTACTTCAATCTTCTTTGGATCCACCTGGATCCCCTCACTCGATACTATATGACCCAAGAATGCCATTGAGTCTAGCCAAAACTCACACTTTGAAAATTTTGCATATAACTTCTTTTCTCTCAAGGTCTGAAGTGCAGTCCTCAGGTGCTGCTCATGATCCTCTCGACTCCGGGAGTATACCAGAATGTCATCAATAAACACAATGACGAATGAGTCAATATAGGTACGGAACACACTGTGCATCAAGTGCATAAAAGCTGCTGGGGCATTGGTCAGCCCAAAAGACATCAAAAGAAACTCATAGTGACCATATCTGGTCCTGAAAGTAGTCTTCGGGATATCCGACTCCAGAATCTTAAACTGATGATAACCTGAACATAAGTCAATCTTGGAAAACACTCTGGCACCCTGTAACTGATCAAATAAGTCATCAATACGAGGCAATGGATACTTGTTCTTCACTGTAACTTTGTTCAACTGGCGGTAATCAATACACATCCGCATAGAACCATCTTTCTTCTTCACAAATAAGATAGGAGCACCCCAAGGTAGCACACTGGGCTGAATGAAGACTTTATCAAGCAATTCTTGTAACTGCTCTTTCAACTCCTTCAATTCAGGAGGAGCCATACGATATGGAGGAATAGAGATGGGCTGAGTGCCTAGCAATAAATCAATGCCAAAATCAATATCTTTGTCGGGCAGCATGCCTGGAAGATCAGCTGGAAACACATCTGGAAAGTCCCTCACTACTGGAACTGACTCAACTGTATGGGTATCAATACTGACATCTCTCACATAAGCTAGATATGCGTCACACCCCTTCTCAACCATTCGTTGAGCTTTAAGAAAAGAAATAACTCTGATGGGAGTATACTCTAAGGTACCTCTCCACTCTAATCGCGGTAAACCTGGCATAGCCAGCGTCACAGTTTTAGCGTGACAATCAAGAATAGCATAATGGGGCGAAAACCAGTACATGCCCAAAATAATATCAAAGTCCACCATGCTGAGCAATAATATATCGGCTCTGGTCTCAAAACCACTAAGAGCAATCAAACACGACCGATACACGCGATCCACAATAAGAGAATCTCCCACAGGAGTAGATACATAAATAGGGGAACTCAAAGAATCCCAAGGTATGCCCAAATACGGAGCAAAATAAGAGGACACATAAGAATATGTAGAGCCTGGGTCAAATAATATCGACCCATCTCTATGACAGACCGGAACAATACCTGTAATGACAGAATCAGAAGTAACTACCTCTATACGAGCAAGAAGTGCATAATATCTGGCCTGGCCTCCCCCTCTAGGGTGACCTCTACCTCCCCGACCTCCACCTCGAGCTGGTTGAGCAGGTGGGATGGCAACTGGTGCTGTAATCACAGCTTGAGGACCCGGTGGAGCACGCTGTGGCTGAAAAGTCTGTGGAGGTGCACCCCTCCTAATCCTGGGGCAATCCCTCACCATGTGGCGAGTGTCGCCACACTCAAAACAAGCTATAGGAGGGCATGGCTACTGTGAATGGCTCAGGCCAGGCCTGCTGGACTGGCCTCTAGTAACACCCCGTGCAGGAGGCACACTAGATACTGGTGGTGCATAATAAGGCTCCTGGGGTCTAGAAGGAGCTGGAATACCGCTGGAGGCTAGAAGAGCTGAATGAACTGGGTGGCTCACATAACCCCTACCATGGAGAGCTGCTGGGGCACGAGCTCCAGAATAATAACCAGCCTCTCGAGACCTCTTGGCCTCCCCATCCTCTCTATCCCGGGCAAACATGCCCTCAAATCTCCTGGCAATACCCATAACCTGCTGATAAGAAATATCCATCTCCAATTCCCTAGCCATACTACTCCGGATGCTAGGATGGAGACCTTCAATAAACCGTCGAACCCTCTCTCGAACTGTGGCAACTAAGGCCGGTGCATGTCGGGCCAAATCACTGAAGCGAACTGCATACTCTGACACAGTCATAGCACCCTGGTGCAGCTGCTCAAACTCTGCGCGCCATGAGTCCCTGAGGCTTTGAGGGACATACTCTCTCAAAAACATGGTCAGAGAATTGAGTCCATGTAAGTGAAGCTGCCTCAGCCGGACTACTCAACTCATAAGCACGCCACCACTGATAGGTTGTTTCTCTTAGCTGGAATGTGGTAAAAGAAACCCCGCTTGTCGCCGTTACGCCCATAGTATGGATAATACGATGACACTCCTCCAGAAAACCCTGAGCATCATCTGTAGCCAATCCGCTGAAAGTAGGTAGGTGGTACTTATTGTACCTCTCAAGTCTGAGCTGCTCCACCTCAAAAGCTGCTGCCCTAACCTCGGGCTGAGCTGGAGCTACCGGCTGTATTGGTACAACCTCTAGAACATGGTCAACCTGGGCCCGTGACTCTGGGGTACGGGCGGCAGGAGTCTGTGCTCCTCCCTCGGCCTGAGATGTGGCAGGAGCAAGTGGAATCAATCCAGCCTGAGAAGGTGCTGAACATGCTCAGAAACTGGGCTAGAGTCTCTAGGAGGGCTGGTGCAGCAGCAGGTATCTCAGGTGTTTGCCCTCTAGCTTGAGCTACTGGGGGCTCCTCTGTAGCAGCTCGTGTGGGTGCTCTAACTAAACCACGTGGACGACCTCGTCCTCTACCCCGGCCCCGACCTCTCGCGGCTCTAGCAGGGGGCGCGGGTGCCTGTTCATCAGATCCGCTTGTACGTGTCCTCACCATTTGTGACAGAATAGAATACAAAAATTTAGAATCTCTGAAGTCAACAATTTTTGCACGACAAGGAGTCAAAGTAGTGAAATTTTCCTAACAGTTCCATAGCCTCCTGAAGATAAGTACAGACGTCTCCGTAGTGATCCGCGAGACTCTAATAAACCGGTTTGTGACTCACGACACCTACAAACCTAGAGCTCTAATACCATCTTATCACGACCCAATTTCCCTCTGTGTGACGTCGTGACGGCACGTAGTCTCTACAACTAGGTAAGCCTAACATTTTACAGAATATTGAAATAAAAATATAAATTTAACCAATTATTCAAAAATACACAACAAATTCCAAAACCCGAAACATCGTGAATCACAAACTACAGAAGGAAAATTCTAGTGTCTCTATGCATCAGAATCTAACAAGGAAAAATACAGAAGATAATGGACATGAGAAAGAGTATAAGGGGACTCTGAGGTCTGCGGACGCAGCAGATATACCTTGAAGTCTCCCAAGCTGTCTCGGCTCACTGATAGTGCGGCTGATAAGGTGCACCTGGATCTGCATGTGCAGAGAGTAGCATGAGTACACCACAATTGATACTCAGTAAGTGCCAAGCCTAGCCTCGGTTGAGTAGTGACGAGGTCAGGTCAAGGCCCTACTGGTAAATATATAATAAAGTAATATAGAATATAATACCGTAATAAAATAAAGGCTAAAATTTAACAACAATCAAATTATAGAAGGTAACAACTTAGTACACAGAAACACAACAGGGGATCTCTCGAGATACCGTCTCGTAGTCCCAAACGTAAATGTACAGGGGGATCTCCCGGAATACCGTTCCGTAGTCCCAAAGTAAATATGCAAGATAGGGGGATCTCCCGGAATACTATTCCGTAGTCCCAAAGAAAATATGAAGTACAAAGGGATCTCCCGGAATACCGTTCCGTAGTCCCAAAGTAAATATATAGCGCGAATGATAGAAATACAACTACATCACGAAGTTCTTACAATTTAGACTAAGTACCAGTCAGGGAAGAAGCAGGAAATTCACTAAGCATGTTGCACATAATTCACATAAAATAATTAAGACACGTAGATACGTTGTATTAGACTAAACATGATAGCTACACATATTGGAATAACTCAATTAAGAATAAAAATAGATTTGTACTCATTAAAATGGTATAACTCAAAATAACAGGAAAACATGTTGCTTCTCAGTAAGAAAATCGGGTTTTACCACAACTAGCCCGTGTACGTACTCATCACCTCACGTACACGGCGCTCACATATCACAATAGTTTCAAATCTTAATGGGATTTCCCCCGCACAAAGCTAGGCAAGCCACTTACCTCGAACCAAGCTCAATCAATCGGTCACAATGCCTTTCCTACGAATATCCGGCCCCGAATGGCCCAAATCTAGCCAAAACCAATTACATATCATAAATACAACAATAATAGACTCATCTAATTAACGAAATCAACATTTAAACGAAAATTCCAAAATTAACTCAAACATCGCCTCTAGGGCCCACATCTCAAAATTGGGTAAAAGTCATAAAATACGAAAGGCCGTTCACTCACGAGTCTAACCATAATAAATTTACTAAAATCCGACACCAAATGATCCTCCAAATCCACAAATCAAACTTTCAAATCCCTAGCCTCCAACTTCCAATTTCCACCTTAAATACACACTAACTAGGTGGGAAACTACATGGCAAAGCAAGATTATTGATCACAAATAAGCACAAGGGACTTACCTCATGAAATGCCTCGAAAATGCTCTCACAATTCGCCCTAAACCGAGTTTGCAAAGTCAAAAATCACGAAGCCCTTCAGTTTTAACCACTGCCTAGGTATTTTCGCACCTGCGGAGCAAGGGCTGGCACCTGCGGGTGCGCTTGTGCGGAAAAAAGTGCGCATCTGTGCAAATACCTTACCCCCCTCTCTACCTTCGCACCTGAGATGAAAGGGCCGCATCTGCGTGTGCGCGCCTGCGGAATTCCCTTCCGCTTATGCGGACCTTACGCACCTGAAAAAACCCCTAATGCATCTGCGGGCATCGCAGATGCCGAAATCGCCTCGCACCTGCGAACCTTGGCACTCCTCCATTTTCCCACTTCTGTGCCAATTTGCTCGCACCTGTTGGCTCGCACCTGCAGGCAGTCTTGCACGGGTGCGATTACAGCAAAACCAACAAAAGCACCAGATTTTCCTAAGTCCAATTTCATTTCGTTAAGAATACGAAACACACTTGAGGCCTCGGGGACCTCAACCAAACCTACCAACCAATCCTATAACATCATACGAACTTACTAGAGCCTTCAAACCACATCGAACAACACCAAAAATCATGAATTAAGCACGGATTCAAGTCTAAGAACTTAGAATTTTCCAAATTCTACAAACGATGCCGAACCATGTCAAATCTAGTCTGAATTACCTCAACTATTACACACAGGTCACAAATGACAATACGAACCTACAGCCACTTTCGGAAATTCATTCCGAGCTCGATATCAAAATTTCCACTATCAGCCGAAATCGCCGAAAATCTAACTTTCGCCAATTCAAGCCTAAATCTACTACAAACCTCCAAAAGATGCTCCGGACGCACTCCTAAGCTCAAAATTACTCAACGAAGCTAACAGAGTCGACAGAATTCCATTCCGGATCCGTCTTCACATAGTTCCGACTACGGTCCAAATTCTAAGACTTAAGCTCTCATTTAGGGACTAAGTGTCCCAAAATACTCTGAAACTCAAAACCAATCATCCCGGCAAGTCACAATAGGAGAAATAGATATAGAGAAAGTAATTAATAGGGGTTTGGGGCTCTAATTCTCAAAACGACCGGCCAAGTCGTTACAGCCGTCGACCCCTGGTAAGGTAAGATTTCTTTTAATTTTAACCGACTATTTTTCTAAGTAGGTTGAAGCAGGTCCTTATCAGAAGATCAGCGAACATAAAATGTTGGATTTCTTATGGGAGAACATAATTTGCAGATTTGGAATACCAAAAGAGATAGCCTGCGATAACGGGCCACAATTTATAGGCGCAAAAATCACAAGGTTCCTTGAAGATTTGAAAATCAAGAGAATCACATATTCACCCTATCATCCGGGCACTAATGGTCAAGCGGAATCGACGAACAAAGTGATACAAAATCTCAAGAAGAGGTTGGAAGCGGCTAAAGGTAAATAGCCTGAGAAACTGCCTGGAGTGCTATGGGCATACGGAACAACGGCCAAATCTAGCACATGAGAAACTCCATTTTCCCTTGTGTACAGAGCATAAGCCTTAATCCCGGTAGAAGTAGGAGAGCCTACCTTGAGATATTTCCAGGAAAGTGAAGAGACGAACAACGAATCGATGTTAGCCAACTTGGAGCTACTCGATGAGCATAGGGACTTATATAAGAATGGCAATCGAGAAGCAGAGAATGGAAATAAATTATAACCGAAGAGCCAACCTCCATTATTTTAAAGTGGGAGACTTTGTTTTAAGGAAAGTAACTCAAAACACCCAGGAACTCAATGCACGGAAGCTAGGTCAAACCTGGGAAGGTCCTATCTGGGTTTTAGCTATCACCGAAAAATGTTCATACGAATTGGAGAATCAAGATGGAGAAAAGTTGCCAAGCAACTAAAATGTGGCACACCTCAAGAGATATTATTGCTGACAAATATCACATGTGCTGAAAGTATGTGCTGCACTATTTTTCCCTTCGTCCAATTTTTGTCCCAATTGAGTTTTTCTGGCAAGGTTTTTAACAAGGCAGCAACAAAAAACATACTATGAAGAAACTTTCAATAGCAGCAATAAGACCTTTAATAGCTAGGCACACAAGCGAAGAGCCACTCCGGAGCATTTAGATAATCTTTGGCTCGATAGCAAAACTCCCACCAGGAAAGTGAGTTTTCTATCAAGAAAAGGTTACCGACCATTAACAAGTGCTCGATAGCATAAATTCCTAAGGGGAAGTGAAGTTTGTTACTCAGCTGAAGATTGTCTAGCAATTCATTAGTGGGGTTCTCGAAGGTGCAAAGCTTCCAGTATTCCAATTCACATTCTTTGCATTCGAACACAGGGGGGAATAATATGAGGATACAACAACAATGACTTCCACGTCAACCGGGAACATAGTAGAATTATCGGGACCGGGACTGCGTGACCAGCCCCGTAGAAACAAGTTGTACAAGTTTTCCATAAGAAATGGAAATTTCATTTTAGCTTAGAGAATGCTCATGTACTTTTTGAAAAAGGAAGGAATAAAGTAAAGTCTTTTTATTTTCCATCTTGTTTCTTGTCTGATCAATGAATTGATTTTATCATTTGAAAGTTAAAAAAGTACTTCAAATGCTAGTGTCGTAATAAATAGGAGACATCTTCTTCAAGAGCACCGTAAACATAAGAGGGCCCTCTCTTATAAAAACCCTTACGATAAAGGGTTGATTTCGGAAGAACTTGTGACCGAAATCCAAATGCTTTTGGGGGAAAAATGCACCCAAAGCCTTACATAATAAGATGCAAACAGTAAAACTTGCACAGAACACTTAAGCAAAAAAGAATGCAAAGATTAAAACTTGCATAAATGTTCAAACAAAATAAAGACTAATGCAATATTTAAGCAAAAGATGCCTTTATTCACAATAAACGTGCCGAAGCGGCACAGATACAAAAGTTGGAAAAAGAAAGGAAAAGCTAAATTGCTGCATCTCCAGAACCCGGAGGAAGAGAAGTGTCCGCGCCCCCAGGGGAAGTGGGTAGATCCGCTGATGGCTCAACATCTTGGCCCTCATCAGTTTGGCCTTCAATGTCTTTGCCTTCCGTTTCCTCTTCAGTTCCCAAAGCTTTGAAACCGAAACCAGAAGAACCAGAAGCATCAGGCGTTGCCCGGAGACACCTTTTAGAAACTGACCCAAGCTTACGGGCCTTAGCAATTTTGGTATCAAAGTCAATGATACCAGCTTTAGCCTCTTCCGAGGTTTTTCTCCTCATGTTGTACATAACATAAGTTTTCTCAACAGCGAGGGAAGCTGCTCAGTGCTTAAGTTATTCTTTGAGTAGGGTAACCTCGGTAGAAAGACTTTCCCGGGTGGATATAATGAATTTGAGGCTCACATAGAGGTCACAGATAGTTGAGCTGAAAATCCAATTATTCTCAATAGTCTTCCTATAATTCTCCTCCAATTGGATATGTTTCATCCCCGCAGCAGCAAGCTCTTCAGTTTTGAAGTTCAAGGCTGCCTCTAAGTTGGTCAATCTTTCAGCGGAGGCAGCCTCACGATCGGTTGCCGCAAGAACGACACTATGGATTTCAACCCATTTGGCCATGGCCTCATTGAATTGAACCTTCATTGGAGCAATATCTTGGCTAAGGGTTTCCACTTCTTGCTCACTTTGCTGCAAACGAGTCTCCAGCACAACGGCCTCGGTAGCTTTGGCTTCCAATTTTGAGAGGCGAGCAGCAATTTGCTCCAAATCGGCCAAAAGTCGATCCCGTGCGGAGGTAAGTCCTTCTTTTCCCCGAATCAACCTCTAGAGACCAACAGAAGAAATGAAATTGGCCTACAAAAGAAGAAAGTCAAACTCAGGATATTTTCTATCAAATATAGAAGAAACGACAAAAGAAGTGATGAATGTACCGCTGTGGCATTGTGCATGACATTGTTCAACAAGCACTCTCCTGAGAGAGCCTGTATCTTTTCCTAATCTTTTTCTGAAGCCAAAGGCTTCTGATAGTTAGCAACTTCCACCGGTCGGGATTGCAAATTACATCTGATGGAGACAAATAGAGTAATGCTCCTCCCCATTTGCGGATCTTCTGAAGGAGGAGCATAGTTTTTCCCTAAATTCCCATGAACTGGGGATTGGGGGAGAAGAACACCCTCTTCTTGGGCAGATGCGGCCGGTGGAGATGATAAAGCAGTTTCTTGTGGAAAGGTTGGTGAAGGTGGAGATGATGTAGCAGTTACTGGTGTTGGTGATGATGGAGATGAAGCCGAGAGTGTTGAAGGGTGAGAAGCAGCAGCGACAAATGAAGTGCTACTTGTTGGTTGCTCGTCAACCGAAGACGGAAGGGACCCGGTACTCAGCCCCAAAATACTGAGCACAGCTATTGGGATCTGGAAGCGGGAGTTGACATTTTCCACCATTTTATACTTCACCTAGAGTGCCGAGACATCGTCCTCGGTTGGTGTAACTAACTCAACAGATGGAGCATTCTGTTGAGTTAAGGAAGGTCATCGTCTTCTATGTAGAGAAGCTCCCTCCTCGCTAGCTTCTCTATCATCGCCAATCATCACGGTATCTTTGGCCGGACCGGGTTGAGGGATCATCACCACGACTTTCGGAGATGACTCGGGGACAACATTCTCCGCCCTCTTATTCTTTCCCCCAGCCACGGAGGAACGCCTTCTTTTTGGTTGCTTATTCTCCGACAGTGGACTCCGAGAAGAAGCACTT
This sequence comes from Nicotiana tabacum, assembly GCF_000715075.1. Taxonomy (NCBI): domain Eukaryota; kingdom Viridiplantae; phylum Streptophyta; class Magnoliopsida; order Solanales; family Solanaceae; genus Nicotiana; species Nicotiana tabacum. The sequence continues at coordinate 121,702,983 of NC_134081.1, forward strand.
GTGCCAGAAGCAGCTCGGAGATGCATGTCTGTGAAAAAGCTTTCTGCAGCAGCCTCGCTGCATCAGCAGAATCAGCCAAAGTCCAAATTTTTCTGAACCCATTGGTCCAAGCCCTCAACCCTAGGGGGACCCCACCGAGTCGCTGAGGCAGGTAAAGGAAGAAAAGTTGATAATGACGAGAAAAAGATCTTTAACATTAGTGGAAGCAAATTGTATACTTACGGGAAGGAAGGTGTCGAGGCCGGGATGATGTCACTGGCGGGGATTGCAAATTACATCCGATGGAGACAAAGAGTGTAATGCTCCTCCCCCTTTGCGGATCTTCTAAATGATGAGCATAGTTTTTCCCCAAATTTCGATGAACTGGGGATTGGGGGAGAAGAACACCCTCTTCTTGGGCAGATGCGGCCGGTGGAGATGATAAAGCAGTTTCTTGTGGAAGGGTTGGTGAAGGTAGAGATGATGTAGCAGTTACTGGTGTTGGTGACGATGGAGATGAAGCCGAGAGTGTTGAAGGGTGAGAAGCAGCAGCGACAAATAAAGTGCTACTTGTTGGTTACTCGTCAACCGAAGATGGAAGGGACCCGGTACTCAGCCCCAAAATACTGAGCACAGCGATTGGGATCCGGAAGCGGGAGTTGGCATTTTCCACTATTTTATACTCCACCTAGAGCGCCGAGAGATCGTCCTCGGTTGGCGTAACTAACTCAATAGATTGAGCGGTCTGTTGAGTTAAGGACGTTCGTTGTCTTCTATGTAGAGAAGCTCCCTCCTCGCTAGCTTCTCTAATATCGTCAATCATCACGATAGCTTTGGCCGGACCGGGTGGAGGGCTCGTCACCACGACTTCCGGAGATGACTCGGGGGTAGCATTCTCTGCCCTCTTATTCTTTCCCCCAGCCGCGGAGGAACGCCTTCTTTTTGGTTGCTTGTTCTCCGACAAGGGACTCCGAGAAGAAGCACTTGCGCCAGAAGCAGCTCGGAGACGCCTGTCTGTGAAAAAACGTTCTGCAGCAGCCTCACTGTATCAGCAGAATCAGCCAAAGTTCAATTTTTTCTGAACCCATTAGTCCAAGCCCTCAACCCTAGGGGGACCCCATCGAGTCGCTGAGATAGGTAAAGGAAGAAAAGTTAATAATGACGAGAAAAAGATCTTTAACAATAGTAGAAGCAAATTGTATACTTACGAGTACGGATCCACAATTCGGGGAAGGAAGGTGCTGAGGTCGGGATGATTTCACTGGTAGCAATGGAGACAAACCATTCCATCCACCCACGATCGTTATCATCATCCATGCCGGATAGTAATGCATGGTGGCCTCTCTTTCTGAAGATGATCATCCCCCCACGGAAGATCTTGGGGGAATAAAGGTTCATTACATGAGCTAAGGATAGCTCCTCCCCCGTTTCCCGGCACAGATACCGAAGGCAAGAAATCGTCCTCCACATAGAGGGACTCACCTGTGACAAACACACTTGATAATAGAGGCAAAACTCCTCAATGACGGAGTGAAGCTCTCCACTCAAAGAAAATGTCCCCAAAGTGAAGGGATACATGTAGAAGTATGTACAACCCTTCTTGGGTAATGTTACCCGCTCCGCCAAATCAGGAGCGATAATGTCTCAATCCTGGCAACGACAATCTTCTTTCATAGTAGGAATGCTAGAAGGACGGATGGAAGAAGGATATCTGTTAACGGCCCATGCACGAGGGCTAACAGAAGGAAATTTCTCTTCGAAGTATTTTGTTGTAACAAGACTTCTAGGGATGATGGTGCTTACTGTTGGAGGATCGACATCCTCGGATTTGTTTTTGTTCTTTGAGGAGCTGGTATTTTTTGAAGAAGAATCCATTTTATGTTATGGAAGAAGGAAAAGCTTTTCTCGTTTGAAGAGAGTTAAAGTAAGGTTGAAGAACATACTACAAGTTGAATGAAGAGAGTTTGAGAGAGTTTGGAGAATTAAGGAGTATGAATAAAGGAGGTTGATGCGTTTAAGTAAAGGTTTAGCAGCTAAATTCGTGGCCATGATTACCTCGATAACTGGCAAAAGTTATGCTAAAACGTGGGATGACGCGTGGTCGGGGCATTAAATGCGGAGAGACGTGTTGTTGATACCCAATTTTGGCCTCATATTTTCTCAAATAGTATATATACCTTTCAAAACATAATTTTGCACAATTATTTAGTTTACAAAAATCTATACAAGAATTTTCTATAATTTGCCATAATTTTTAGTTCTTTAGAATCGATTTTCTTGCATTTAAATTACTTGAATATTTATTAATTACTCCTTCAAATTATTTTGTGATGACATACTTACCTAAAATTATTATTTTGCACCTATAATACATGTTTCAAATATTTAAACATCATTATATATAATTACATTAGCATTTTTTAAGCTAATGCATAATTTTGCAGTAATAGCCTATACTCAACCATAATTGCTTTTATTTATGTTATTTGTGTCAAAATAGCATTTTTATATTTTATTAACACTAAATTATTATTTATAATCATTTTAGTGCATAAATAGTATTTTTTATTTATTTATTAAATATTTTATATAAATTATTTTTAATAAATTTTGCATATTTAAATAGTAGCCCAGATTTAAACCAATATTCCGGACCAAAATGGCCCAACACCTTAGCCTAATAAACCCCAAGCCGAAATCAGGTGACCCTTGTACCCAACCCGGTTGTGACCCGCTTAATAAACCCCTCCCCATTCCCCTTAGGACTGACCTTAATCGCTAGATTTTCACTGAAAATTGGAGCTATCACTTTATTGTTCTCTCGTTCTCTTATTCTATACCTTGATTCTTGGCCTTGCTGAAAGCCAAGGCTACCGGGATTCGACTTTTCAACCTTTTCTTGGTGCGAGCATTGCCCGGAGTTCTTTTGAAGCCCTTGGGAACTTTGACGCATCGAGATTCTAGGTTCTTGTTCTTTGTTGATACTCAGAAACATTGTGGAATTTGTTCTTTCTTATTGTCCATTTAACTGGTAAGTCACTTGGCTTTGCAATTTCGTTCTTATGGGTTTATGGTTCGCACATTCTTACCTCTGAAATTCATTGCTTAATGTGTTTGTGGGATACTTTTGTGTGCTACTTTGATTAGTTTTGCATTTGTTTTGAACCTCTTTAGTATTTAATTTTACCTAATGCTGCTAGTTCTGAGACATGTTTATGCCTAATTTGAATAATTTGAACCCTCATAAGTGCATTAGTCTACTATGTCAATACTTGAATGCCTACGTTTGCTATTTGACGTGAGCTTGCTTTTCCACTATGTTCTGAATTTCTGGAACGACACACTTGCACATGTAATGTGTTCTAATATATGTTTAAGACCTTTTCTATCAACTACGATCTGCTCCCCTGTTGATGTGTTTCACAGCATGTCTCTATTTTGCTTAATCCTATATCCTTAGTAACTGTTTGAAACCTTTAGAATGGTTATCTTAGTTTGTGTTTCCATACCATGTTTGATACTTTTTTGCTTCATGATATAAGTTAACATGGCTGTCTTATGATATTGTGATGAATCCTTAGCATAATTTGGACCTTTCAGCTTTAAACCTTTTAAGTTAGTGCCTTACTTAAACTTGTTTGGTATTATGCACCTGTGTATGATAACTTTTGTCAATCCAGCAAACTTGTTTTTCCCCTAACTCTTTCAATATGTGGCTGCTTATGTGCTACTTTGCTAAGTGCTGAAGTCCTGTTGAACCTGCTTCTAAGTTCTGTGACCTTCTTGATTAGCTGCTCTGTATGCTCAACTTTGCTATGTCTACTTTAAGCTATAAGTGAATTTCCTCAACTTCTGTCCCTTAACCGTTGTCCATTCTCTCTCATTTGTTACGTACGATATTCTGAACCTATCATTCTTGGCCGGCTGAAAGCCAAGGCCACCAAGACTCTTGCTACTGACTTCCCTAGTGTGAGCACTGCTCGGGGGTCCATTTGAGACTCTTGTGAACTCTGACGCACTAGGGTTTGGGGTCTTTTAGCCACTTTCTCTACTACTGATATCTGAATTACCCCACTCAATTCCTTCTTCCTATTGTCTAATGAACATATAAGCTGGTTGGTTTAGGTGCTTTAATACCTAGGTAATATAGTGATCTATGATTGTGTGATTTGGCTTTGACTCTTCTATGGATTCTGAGTTGTGCTGATGAATATGGTTCCTTGTTGAAAATCTGGGTATACCACGGGAGAATTATTGAAGGCCCAGCAGTGCTGGGTATTTCTTTTGGGTCTGCTGCGGGCCAACTATCATTATTTGTATAATATTTGTAATTATATTCATTATTGGGCCTGTAATAACTTTGTAATAAACAATTGGGGTGTTAGTAAAAATGGGGGATGGGTAAATTTCTGATGTTTGCATGCAAGGGTAGAAAACATGCCTATAGGATTCAATTATTCATCTGCTATATATGCCATTCAATCTCTATGTGCATTGTAGAAATTATGCCATTAAGAGAAGCACACACTCACACTACTTGTCTACTAGAAAAGCATGAGTTCAAATGCTTCAATTATCCCTGCTGCTACAGGTTATTAGAAAACCTACCCATAGGAAATAAATATCATTGAATTTTCCTTCAATTTGCATCGCTGCAGCATATCCACTAGAAATCATGCCTATAGTATTTTATTCATTTCATTCGCTATTGTATCGCACTGTTCACCTAGAAAACATGCATATAAGGTTAAAGCATAACAATAGAATTGGTTCCAATCGCCAATTGTTAGAGATCCTGCATATAGGGTATTCCTACTCGCCAAACAGTGTTAATTTTCGAAACGTTGTTTGCTGCTCGAAAAGCATGAATAATTCTGAGCTTTCTTCCAATTGATTTCATTGTCACTTAATGCATAAATCACCTAGACACAACATCTATAGGTTAAATAACTGGAAATCTGCAATCTTAAATCAACATGCAACAATCGTATAATTATTTGGATATAAGCACGCCTAGCCTCTAAAATTGCTTGTATGTTTTAATGCATAATCACATAGAAATCATGTCTATCGGGCTTAAGGTTCTTAATTCTGAAATGGCCAAACATGAAAACCTATTTCGCGTGCATTTGTTGCTTAAGTGTGGAGGCTAACTTGAGCCCTTAACTGCCCATATTTGAAGTCCAATATATGTTTTGTATGTCGCCTAGTTTTGACATTTCTGGGCCACCTAAGTAAGGTCTAGAACCACCCTAGTAGATGTCCAATACCTCCTAGACCATAAGAATGATACGGGTAGTGCAGGCATAGAGCACGACTTAGAATTGAATTAATGCGCTTTAGGTAAACAACTTTAACATAGTAATCATGTAGCAGGAGATGATAGTATGTGCTCGCTGAATAATATGAGTAACTCCCTATCTCAAGGGAGTTGCAAAGTATTATTTATGTTGCATGGGGTGATCCTTTAGGCTAAAAAATATAGGACCCCCCTCCATACTTGTTATTTACACTTAGTCATTTAATATAGACCAATGTAGTTGTATCCTCATAGTCAAACTAAGATTTGTATTGATCCTCATATATTTTAATAAGATTTTTCAACTTCTAATCTCTCTTTATTTACTTGATCACCTAGTCTAATTACATAATCAACATAGTTTAAAGTTCGGCAGGGATCCACAGTTGTGGACCTCGAAGAGTGCCTAACACCTTCTCTTCGAGGTAATTTGAGCCCTTACCCGATCTTTGGTGACATTGAGTGGTCAAAACAGAGTTACATGCAAATAGGTGCCCTAAAGCACCTTAAATCGTTAGGTGGCGACTCTTCGCTTTTAATACCTCATTTAAAAGAGTTGTCAACATCAAAAGCCTGCTTTCGCAAGAAAACGGGGCGCGACAGCATGGTGACTCTGCTGGGGAAATACTTAGGCCCTTACCATAATGAACTTGGCTTATGTGGATTATTTTCTTTGTTATAACATGCACATCCTTTCCCTTATCCACATTTATTTGTTTAAATTTGTTTTAACATGTACATCCCTTCCCCATTATTTGCTATGACTGCTCTTCATTTAACTGCTATATCATGCCTCTCCCATCCCTACTCCCTTACTTGCTTTATTGCATTCTCGCATGTATTCCATGAACTAACTTCTTCCTTTGTATTTCTTTCTTATGCTTTTCATGTTTTAACTTATTACCGTATTTGCTGCTTTTACATATTTATCATGCAAATACTTGGAAACGCGTTATTATCTCTGCATAAATCATGCTCCACATCATACTCCACTCGTGCCAATTATCAACATAGAGACACTTGATGAGTGTTCGCGCTCTTCCGGAATTACCCTTTTTAAATCAGAAAGGCTTATCTGTGGTAGACTATTCGATTAGTGGTGTAGTCGACGGTCCCGTGCCTTTCCCTATCAAGTTATCCACTTGAGAGTACCATTCTAGACCATTCTAGAAACCTTACTCCACCATCAAATGTACATGCATCATGTTAAACCTAGTACGGGGTATGACGTTGTTAACGTAATAGCCTGCTAAGATAAGCCTTGTCCAAATTCCGATGGGATTTCCACAATCCCAATGGACACTACCATGTTATGTGCATTACTTGGAGAAAATGTGACAATATGTTGATCATTATTGTGTAAATGGTCGAATTTGGATGGGGAGAGGGCTAACTCTATTTGCTTGTAGAAAATGAAGCACGAAGTCCCCAGGTTTCGCATGGTCCAAAACATCCCACCTCTGCTACTTGATTGGTGGAAAAATATCGCGCCTTTCGACAAGAATCATGTGAGAAGGGTCCTTGGTAATTTGCCGTCCTTGCTAGACATCCGACCAAATAGAGCATTGATTGAGGCCGCTACCATGTTCTGGGATGAGAAAAGGGATGTCTTCCGCTTTGGTGACACAAAAATGACTCTCTCCTAGAAGAAATAGGAGGCTTCGCTAAGCTGCCATGGGATAGTTTAGGGTTATTAGTGCCAGAGAATCGCACCCCTCGCGGTTTTTTAAAAATGCTAGGTTTCAAGAAAAATGATGAGTTGCTTTGTTTGAAGAAGTCATACATCCCATTTGAATTTCTTTATGAGCACTGGCACAGTAAGTCATATCGTCTTCATCATTAGGAACTTGCCATTACCTCCTTAGGTTGGACGCACCGCAGAGTTTATGTATTCATCATTTGCTTCTTGGGTTTGTTGATATTTCCAATGGAAGGGGGAAGGGTTCACACTCGTTTTGCTATGGTTGCAAGAACTTTAATGGAAGGCATCAAGAGGCAAACCTATACCATCATCCCTATGATCCTAGCTGAACTGTACCGCGCTCTAGATCGGTGCAAGCAGGGGTTCGGACATTTTGAAGGTTGTAATCTATTATTGCAAGTCTGGTTATTGGAACACTTTCAGAGGGGAGAATAGCGCCAAGAGCTTCTGCGATGACCGTTGAATGAGTACATAGCTTACTATCACCCAAAGAAAATGACATTCATCCTAGGTAGGTTTGCACAGCCCGGAGGTGCTGTAAGTTGGGTACGTTTCTTCAGCAATCTGACAGATGAGAAGGTACATTGGATGTTTGAGTGGTTTCTCAGCAGCGAGTTCATCATCAGGTCGAGGGATACTACTCATTTGGTATTAATCGGATTGCGAGGCAATCCTTATGCTCATATAAGGGTAATGAGACAAGTAGGAAGAAAACAGGTCATACCTCAGGTTTACAACATGGTCCAGTACAAGGAAGATTTCAAAGGGGACATCATTCCTTTCAAGTTCAAGGTGCAACATATGTGGAACCAGAAGGTCATTGTGGAAAGAGAGACTATCGAGCCAGACAGGTACCATGTCGGTTATGTGTATTTCTATCCATCATGGTTGTTAGATGATATAGCGGGAGATGTCAAGCCAGGGTCAATTTGGAAAATAGGATCATTGATAATGATGTTGAGGCACAGATCAAGTATAGAAGATTTCGCAAAAGGGTTTTTGAGTCTGAAGCTAGACATTTGGAACAACATAAAGTGGACATGGAGACAATTAATGAATGGAATGAAATTGCCACTAAGTCCACCGAGAGATTGGAATATTTGGAGCAAGGGTTGATAGAGTTTGAGGGAAAGATGAGGAAGAGGATTTCAGATTGTCAGAACACGGATGGCAATGAAGGACGACATCTAGCAAAGGCTTACCTATTGTTGGATATGCGCGACCTGGGGAACCTGATTGATGGAGTCAAGAGAGCCAAGCATAGAGAAGGTCCCTCAGGGACCAAATAGATTTAGCAAATGATATTCTTTACTATTTTCTAGCTTAGTTTAGATTTCGATTGTAATAAGGCTAAACGCCATTAGTAACTTCATTATTATTGTTGATTTAGTAAAAGTTTGGCTCGTTTTCACATTAATGAAATGACACGATATTGGCATCAATTTTCTCCGAGTCTATATGTCGCTTAGGCCTACCTAGGGCACAATGAGGTCCCCAATTAGGACGCGAATTATTGCATGATTTTACAGAACATGTTTAAATACTGCAAGCATTCTTTCAAATATCCCTACTGACTTGGTTACCTTTGTTTGTTTTTCTTTCTTTTGATTATTCTCATTCCCCAAAGTTGGTTCGTGCATACTGGCATCATCTACATATCACACTAGATCCAGAGGTCCTCCACCTCCTCCTCCACCAAGTGATCTTAAAGGCAGAAGCAAAGGGAAAGGAAAAATGGATGATTTGAGCGGTATCATAAAAGAAAATGCTACTGTAGAAGAAAACGTTAAAACTTCAAATGGCCGAAGAATTCCGGCACAGAACGAATTGGTCTTACGCCTGGAACAGAAAATCCTGGAGCTACAAGGAGAACTTGAGCAGGTCCGAAACATGGAAAATCTTTCCCTCACCTTAAACATCCCTGATATCAACCAACAAAATCCAAATGCCCAAAACCTGGCACAACCCCAAAACAAGCAGAACCAAAATCCACCGCCGAATCCTCCCACACCACATCAATACACCACAGCTCCTCAGAAACACAACCCTCCACCAGTACCTACTCCTCCACAAAACCACCATCATCCGACTCAACACCCGAAAACCACCACTTATCATGCTTCCCAGAATGCACCATAACCTACTCTTGATCCCCAAAATGCAACAAATGACCATCCTTATGCCCAGATTCCCAGAGTTCACCAAAGCAATCCCATATATGTGGAAACTTTACCCTATACCCCACAACAAACCCTATATATACCGGAATCAACCGAGAAGGACCTACTCATCAAGAACATGGAAGAAGAACTCAAGAAGTTCACTGGCAGAGTTCAGAGCGTCGAAGGTGGTAAGGGCATTGAAGGTTTGAATTATGAGTAGTTATGCATTCAACCAGATGTGGAACTGCCGGCGGGTTACAAACCTCCCAAGTTCGAAATGTTCGATGCAACTGGTGATCCGAAGGTAAATCTAAGGACATATTGTGACAAACTTGTAGGAGTGGGCAAAGATGAACAAATTTGTATGAAGCTATTCATGAGAAGCCTCACAGGAGATTCTTTGGCTTGGTACATCAGTCAAAACCCGAAGAAGTGGGTTCATTGGGTGAGCATGGCGTCAGATTTCTTGGATAGATTCAGGTTCAACAAAGAAAATGCACCAGTTGTTTTCTACATTCAAAATCTCAAGAAGAAACCAACAGAAACTTTTCGTGAGTATGCTACTCGGTGGAGAGCTGAAGCTCCAAAGTAAGGACAGTGCTTGAAAAAGAACAAATGAATAAGTTTTTCGTCAAATCTCAAGACCCGCAGTACTATGAAATATTGATGGTTATTGAAAACCATAAATTCTCTGACATCATCAAGCAGGGATAAAGAATAGAAGAAAGAATTAAGAGTGGAATGGTGACAAATTTTGAAGCACTACATGCCACAAATAAAGCTTTCCAGTCAGGAAGTATCTCTAAGAAGAAAAAAGTGGGTGCTGTAATGGTGGCCCAGGGTCCTAAGTCTCCTCTCACATACCAAATACCTCCACCCATATACCAGCCCTCACCCCCCAGATACCAACAACTTGCCACCACCTACCACGCCTATAACACCCAATCCTCATATTATCACTCACCACCACCCGCCCGCCAAAATGACTAAAAACCAAGACCAAACTTTGACCGCAGACTACCCAAACAATACACTCCAACTGCTTAACACATAGACCAACTATATGAGATACTGAAGGTTGCTGGTTATGTCACTCCCATTCCCGCAGTTTTTATGGAAAACTCTTCTCAGTAGATTAACCCAAACAAGACATGTTCCTATCACTCAGGCATGAAGGGTCATACCATTGATGAGTGTCGCACTCTGAAGGACAAGATTCAAACATTGATTGACACCAAGATCATACAGGCAAAAGAAGCCGCACCCAATGTTCGTAACAATCCTCTTCCGGATCATATAGGTGAGGGAGTGAATGTGATAGAGACCGATGAGGAATGGGATCTGGAAGGGTCATGTGGACTCATTCGGGAGGGGGATGATCCTAAAACATCTCCAGTCACCCTCATGCCCATTGTGGTACAAATCCAAGCACCACTTGAAGTCAAGGTAACCGCACCAACACCATTTGAAGTTGAGGTAACCACACCCTTCACTGTGTTGGTAGCACCAATGCCATCTTACAAGTCTGATATTATACCATGGGATTATGTTACCAAAGCGAGAAGGAAAGGAAAAGCAAAAATGGAAGAAACAGGTACAACACAAGGCATGACCAGAACTGGCAGGGTTTATACACCTGAGCACTTGGGAGGAATAAGCAAGGAAGCTGCATCTAAGCCGCCTGTCATTGAAACTAGCCCTGACAACCTTTGGAGAAAAGTGCAAGCAAAAAAATACTTTGTGGTTGACCATTTGAACAAAACTCCCGCTCAGATATCTATCTTGTCACTCCTTCAAAACTCTGAGACACACATGAATGCCCTGATGAAGGTGCTGAGTGAAGCCTATGTACCCACCAACATCACTAGTGGGGAAATGGCCAACATGGTCGGGCAAGTACTGGAAAGCAACAAAATCACCTTTCATGAAGACGAGCTGCAACCAGAAAGACTAAGTCACAACAGGGCACTACATATCATTGTGCAATTTGAAGATAAATTCATCACTCGGGTCCTGATAGATGGGGGTTCTAATCTAAATATATGTCCACTGACCACTCTAAAGAGATTGTATAAAGACCTGCACGAGATACGAGTAGGAAGCATGAATGTAAAGGCATTTGATGGATCTCAAAGAGCCACAATCGGAGAAATCAACCCCAGCCTATAGATGGGCCCAACCTGGTTTGATGTTGAGTTTCAAGTGCTAGATATATCTGCTACCTACAATCTATTGTTGGGACGACCCTGGATACATGCCGCTGGGGCAGTGGCCTCTACTCTGCATCAGGACATGAAGTTTGAATGGAACCACCATGAGGTGATCATCCACGGAGACAGAAGTAATCTGATTTATACCAATCAGACTGTTCCAGTCATCGAAAATAGGAAGAAGTTAGGTGGAGAAACATACCATCGCATTGAGCGTGTCAACACAATTGAAAAGGATAAATGGTGGAGCAACAAGATAGAAAGCATACTGTTATGGACATGGTATGAACCTGGCAAGGGTCTCGGCAAGAACCTCCAAGGGATCACCAAACCGGTACAGCCGAAGCATCATGGTACAACTTTCGGACTTAGGAACGAATATACTTGCCAAGAGTGCCAGTATTGGTAGCCACCATGGTACGGTCCTTATTATCCACTGGAACAACCGGTACCACATTTGCACCAGACATTTTGATCAAGCTAACATGATATGGGAGTCTGAGGAAGATGAAGCCTTAGCTGGCATAAGGAAGCTTTTTCTGGATGACGAAGACATGGATTGCAATGCGATAGTTGAGGAGGAGGAGGAAGACCTTACCATTCAGACCATTGAAAAAGGAGTTGCTCTCAAGAATTAGACTGCTGCACCATCTCGGGCCCGTCAAGTTCGTGGGTAGCCTGGCAATTAGCATCAATTATTTTAAAGCAATCTTTTAAGCATCTAAGACATTTTCAGTATTTTGTTTTGAACGTATTTTGTTTTGAAATAACTGATCGAGTCATCGAGCCGTACTTGTTGACGTTTTTAAAATTTTATTAATGCATTGCTATTTTTAGTATTTATTGTTATTCTTTATATTTTTTCTCTCTACATCATTATTATTACCAATCCCGATGAATCTACGACTGTGAGATGTAATGAGGCAACGCGACATAAGGATAATGATTCAGAGAATCTGGAAGACGACGTAATACCTAAGGAAATTGTCAGAGAAGTGGAAAACTTTGAAAACAAGTCTAACTCTAATTTGGATGAGACTGAGACAGTTAACTTAGGGGACTCCGAAATGGTCAAGGAAACACGTATAAGAATTCACCTATCACCATCAGAGAAGGAAGAGTATGTCCGATTCCTAAAAGAGTATGCAGATATATTTGCATGGTCCTACAATGATATGACTGGTTTGAGCACATCCATAGTGGCTCACAAGCTACCTACCAATCCCATGTGTCCACCAGTAAAACAGAAGCTCAGAAAATTCAAGCCGGATATGAGTTTGAAGATAAAAGATGAGGTCACAAAGCAAATCAAAGCCAAGGTTCTCAGAGTGGTTGAATATCCGACTTGGTTGGCCAACATTGTGCCGGTTCCAAAGAAAGATGGGAAAGTCAGAGGGTGTTTTGATTACAGAGATTTAAACAGGGTAAGTCCCAAAGATGATTTCTCATTGCCCAATATACACATACTGATTGACAATTGTGCCAAGCATGAACTCCAGTCCTTTGTGGATTGCTTCGCGGGGTATCATCAGATCTGGATGGATGAAAAGGATGCCGAAAAGACAGCCTTTATCACACCATGGGGAATATACTGCCATAAAACGATGCCGTTTGGTTTGATGAATACTGGATCCACTTACATGAGAGCCATGACAACCATTTTCCACGACACGATACACAAGAAATTCTTTGATCGGCTTCGAAGGTACAATCTGAAACTGAATCCTACAAAGTGTGCCTTTGGAGTCCCTGCCGAAAAATTGCTAGGATTCATCGTCAGTCACCGAGAGATTGAATTAGACCCGTCAAAGATCAAAGCTATCCAGGACTTGCCACCACGGAAGAATAAGAAAGATGTGATGAGCTTCTTAGGGCGTCTCAACTACATCAGTCGTTTCATAGCACAATCAACCGTGATCTATGAGCCGATCTTCAAAATGCCGAAGAAAGATGCTGCAACAAGTTGGACTGAAGAATGTTAGAAAGCCTTCGACAAAATCAAGGAGTATTTATCCAAACCACCCATTCTGGTCCCACCAGAGCTAGGAAGACCACTGCTTCTTTATTTGTCTGTACTGGATGGAGCTTTCGATTGTGTTTTGGGACAACATGGTGAAACTGGAAGAAAAGAGAAGGCAATATATTATTTGAGCAAGAAATTCACACCTTACGAAGCCCGATACTCTTTGCTAGAGTGCACCTGCTGCGATTTAACATGGATAGCTCAAACGTTGAGGCATTATTTCTGTGCATACACCACATATCTCATATCAAGTATGGATCCGCTAAAATATATCTTCCAGAAACCCATGCCTACGGGAAAATTAGCAAAATCGAAGATATTGCTGAGTAAATTCGACATCATCTATGTAACTTAGAAGGCGGTAAAAGGGCAAGCATTGGTAGATCATTTGGCAGAAAATCCTGTGGACGGAGAATACGCACCATTGAAAACATATTTTCCCGACGAAGAGGTGTCATTCGTAGGAGAAGATATCACCGAAGCATATGATGGTTGGAGAATGTACTTCGACGGAGCTGCAAACTTCAAAGGAGTGGGTATCAGAGCTGCCTTAGTATCAGAAACTGGCCAACACTATCCGATATAAGCAAAACTCAGGTTTCCATGTACCAACAATATGGTAGAATATGAGACTTGCATCTTGGGACTCAGGTTGTCCATTGACATGAATGTTCAGGAGTTGCTGGTGATTGGAGATTCCGATCTTTTGGTGTATCATGTTTAGGAGAATGGGCTACCAAGAACACCAAAATATTACCATATTTGTACTGTGTACAAGAGCTGATCAAGAGGTTCACGAAGATAGAGTTTAAACATGTTCTGAGGATTCAAAATGAGTTTGCAGATGTATTGGCCACTTTGTCTTCCATGATACAACACCCAGACAAGTACTTTGTCGATCCTACCCAACAGGAATTCATAAAAAACCGGCTTATTGTGCTCATGTTGAAGAATAAATTGACGGGAATACTTGGTTCCACGACATCAAAGAATACTTGGCAAAGGGAGAGTATCCGGCACATGCAACTCATACTCAGAAGCGCACACTCCGAAGGTTAGCCAACCATTTCTTTCAAAGAGGAGGAATTCTGTACAGAAGGACTCCAGACCTGGGATTATTACGGTGTGTCGACGCCAAGAAAGCATCCAGATTGCTCGAGGAAATACATGCCGGAACCTGCGGACCGCACATGAATGGCTTTGTCTTAGCCAAGAAAATACTAAGAGTAGGATATTTCTGGATGACTATGGAAAAAGACTGCATCAAGTATGTAAGAAGTGTCACCAGTGCGAGATACATGCTGATGTGATACGAGTGCCACCCAATGAACTCAATGCAACAAGTGCACCCTGGCCTTTCTCCGCTTGGGGCATGGATGTCATCGGTCCAATCGAACTCGCTTCTTCAAATTGGCATAGGTTCATTCTAGTGGCCATAAATTATTTTACAAAGTGGGTTGAGGCCGCATCTTACAAAACTGTAACTAAGAAGGTCATTGCAGATTTTGTTCAGGATCGCATTGTTTGTCGGTTTGGAGTACCAGAGTCAATCATCACCGACAATGCCGCCAATCTCAATATTGATTTAATGAAGGCCATGTGTGAAACTTTCAAGATCAAGCATAAGAACTCCACAAAATACAGTCCGCAGATGAATGGAGCTGTAGAAGCTGCCAACAAAAACATCAAGAAAATACTAAGAAAAATGGTAGACAATTACAAACAATGGCACGATAAGCTGCCCGTTTCTCTGCTCGGGTATCATACCACGATTCGTACATCAACTGGGGCAACTCCTTACTTGCTGGTCTACGGTACGAAAGTGGTTATCCCTGCTGAAGTAGAAATCCCTACTCTATGAATCATACAAGAAGCTAAGCTCAGCGACGCAGAATGGGTACAGAGCCGATATGAACAACTGGCTCTCATCGATGGAAAAAGAATTAATGTGGTATGTCACGGTCAAATCTACCAGAAAAGAATGGCAAGAGCTTTCAACAAAAAAGTTAGACCAAGACAATTCACACCGGGGCAGTTAGTGCTAAAGCGGATCTTCCCACATCAGGACGAAGCCAAGGGGAAGTTCTCACCCAACTGGAAAGGTCCATACATGGTTCATCGAGTACTAACAGGAGCAGCACTTATACTTGCAGAAATGGAGGGAGAGATTTGGCCAAAACCTATCAACTCGGATGCAGTCAAGAGATACTATGTTTAGGATTGTTTACATGTCTTCACTTGATGTAACTGAACTACGCTTGACCTGATTCCCATTTAAGAGAGGATACGTAGGCAGCCTTGTGGGTTCGGTCACATCTTAATAAATTTTCATTTTCCCCACGATCATAAACTGGGGCAAGATCGCAAGTTCAGCCAACTTCGTCATATGCAGAATAACCAAAAGTATTGTCAGAAGTATGCATTTAAACTGGGGCAGAATTTTGAGAGGGGCCTTCAACATTCTAAGGCAATGAGGTCGTAATGTCTCTAAAATGTGTCACAGTCACCGGTTCATATAAATTATTTGATGTCGCATACTACCACATTTCAAATAACTATATTTATCAAATATATTGCATATTTTTCGAAACCTTTATTTCTATGACAACCAGATATTGCCCATGGTAACTTAAACAGGATCCCAAGACGGGAGCAAAGGCCAAGCAAGAAGACAAAAGCACGAACCAACCTTCCCCCACCACAAAATTCATGATTTTCCTTTGGATGCAGGCATGATAAAACAACATTATCCGCAGATACATCAAGTCACTACCTTCATGGCGACAAATTACCTAGCGCAGACACCTCCAGCTAAGAAATACTTTACTTTCTCACCGCCTTCTCATCATTTGCATGAGGTTAAGCTCTACCGCCTCTTCTTGCATGAGACTAAGCATTGCCTCCCTAATTGCATAAGGCTTAGCATTGCTTTTCTTTGCAAGACACTAAGCATTGTCTCTTCTTCTTGCATGAGGCTAAGTATTGCCTCCCCAATTGCATAAGGCTAAACACTACCTTTCCCCGCACGAGACTAAGCATTGTCTCTTCTTCTTGCATAAGGCTAAGCATTGCCTCCCTAATTGCATAAGGCTAAGCATTGCCTTTCCCTATATGAGACTAAGCATTGTCTCTTCTTCTTGCATGAGGCTAAGCATTGCCTCCCGAATTGCATGAGGATAAGCACTGCCTTTCCTGCATGAGACTAAGCATTGTCTCCTCTTCTTGCATGAGGCTAAGCATTGCCTCCCTAATTCCATGAGACTAAGCATTGTCTCATCTAATCGCATGAGAATAAACACTATCTCCATGAGACTAAGCATTGTCTCCTCTTCTTGTATAAGGCTAAGCATTGCTTTTCTTGCACAAGCCTAAGCATTGCATCCCTAATTGCATAAAGCTAAGCACTGTCTTTCCTGCATGAGACTAAGCATTGTCTTCGCTTTCCTGCATGAGACTAAGCTTTGTCTCCTCTTCTCTCATGAGGCTAAGCATTGCCTCCCTAACCGCATAAGGCTAAGCATTGCCTTTCCTGCATGAGACTAAGAATTGTCTCCTCTTCTCGCATAAGGCTAAGCATTGCCTCCCCAATTGCATAAGAACAAGTATTGTCTTTCCCCGCACGAGACTCAGCATTGGTCTCCCCTTTTTGGTATAAGGCTAATCATTGCCTTTTCCTTGTATAATATTAAATACTATCTCCACTACGCTATCTCTTTGTTCACCTAGGGCTAAGCGATGCCCTCATCTCTCACAAGACTAAGCCTTGTCTTGTCTCGACCTCGCATATGACCAAGTATCATATCTTTGCATGTCATGGGCTAAAATATCACCATTTTGTCCAAAGACTTCATCGTCCGAAGGCATCATCCTCATAGCCTAGAGACATCATTCCATGTCCTGAGGATCTCTCAAAATTGCACACCATTATTCAAAGGTGTCATAGTCCAGAGGCACCATCCTCATAGCCCGAGGATACCATTTCATGGCCTGCGAATCCCTTATCACATGCTTTATGGCCCAGGACGTCATGGTCTAAGTATATCATCCTCACCGTCCAAAGACAACCTTCATGGTCCGAAGGGAATGCGCATCACATTTAAATTCTCGCAATAACCCGTATATATTCGCATGCGCCATGTTTTAAGTTTTGCAGGTAATCCAGGAGGTAACCGTTCTCCAAACGGGGGCAATCTTTGCTCCGGCTTTCATGCACAACATTCACATCCTGAAATTATTTCAAACATCACCGACCACCATCAATTCCCGCCTTTCACTCTATGACCGTTAAGATATTTGTTCAGTGATATATTCGCAACATTTCAAATTCACATTCATGATTTTGCATAGATTCATTCGATACTATCCAGCCCAAAAGAACCCTTTCCAAAAACATACGATCATTCTTATAACAACTCCCTCAGTTTCGTTCGTCGTTGGATCCAGAACTACACACGGACCGATTCCTATAACACTATGGATATGTAGGAAACTCAGGAACCAGGGTTCGGCCCCCAATTTTTCAAATCATATCATCCCTCATTCAATTCGGTCAAAATTGGTCATCATTTTCTTTACCCGACAACTCTTTCATCATTCCCGGATAAAGAGGGTCAACTGTTGATACCCAATTTTGCACTCATATTTTCTCAAATAGTATATATATACCTTTAAAAACATAATTTTGCACCATTATTTAGTTTACAAAAATCTATACAAGAATTTTCTATAATTTGCCATAATTTTTAGAACTTTAGAATCGATTTTCTTGCATTTAAATTACTTGAATATTTATTAATTACTCCTTCAAATTATTTTGTGATGACCTAGTTACCTAATATTATTATTTTTTACATATAATACATGTTTCAAATATTTTTACTTCATTATATATAATTACATTAGGAGTTTTAAAGCTATTTGCACAATTTTGCAGTAATAGCCTATACTCACCCATAATTGCTTTTATTTATGTTATTTGTGTCAAAATAGCATTTTTATATTTTTGTAATACTAAATTATTATTTATAATCATTTTAGTGCATAAATTGTATTTTTATTTATTTATTTATTATTTTTATAAATTATTTTTAATACATTTTGCATATTTAAATAGTAGCCCAAATGTAAACCAATTTTTCGGACCAAAATGGCCCAACACCTTAGCCCAATAAACCCCAAGCCCAAACCACGTGACCCTTGTACCCAACCCGGTCGCGACCCGCTTAATAAACCCCTCCCCATTCCCCTTTAGGAGGGACCTTAATCGCTAGATTTTCGCTCAAAATTGGAGCTATCACTTTATTGTTCTCTCGTTCTCTTATTTTATACCTTGATTCTTGGCCGGCTGAAAGCCAAGGCCACCCGAATTCGACTTTTCAACCTTTTCTTAGTGCAAGCACTGCCCGGAGTTCCTTTGAAGCCCTTGGGAACTTTGGCGCATCGAGATTCTAGGTTTTTGTTCTTTGTTGATACTCAGAAACATTGTGAAATTTGTTCTTTCTTATTGTCCGTTTAACTGGTAAGTCACTTGGCTTTGCAATTGCGTTCTTATGTGTTTATGGTTCGCACATTCTTACCTCTGAAATCCATTGCTTAATGTGTTTGTGGGCTACTTTTGTATGAAACTTTGATTAGTTTTGCATTTGTTTTGAACCTCTTCAGTATTTAATTTTACCTAATGCTGCCAGTTCTGAGACATGTTTATGCCTAATTTGAATAATTTGAACCCTCTTAAGTGCATTAGTCTACTATGTCAATACCTGAATGCCTACGTTTGCTATTTGACATGATCTTGCTTTCCCACTCTGTTCTGAATCTCTGTAACGATAGACTTGCACATGTAATGTGTTCTAATCTATGTTAAGACCTTTTCTATCAACTATGATCTGCTCCCCTATTGATGTATCTCACAACATGTCTCTGTTTTGCTTAATCCTATATCCTTAGTAACTGTTTGAAACCTTTAGAATGGTTATCTTAGTTTGTGTTTCCATACCATGTTTGATACTTTTCTGCTTCATGATATAAGTTAACATGGCTGTCTTATGATATTGTGATGAATCCTTAGCATAATTAGGACCTTTCAGCTTTAAACCATTTAAGTTAGTGCCTTACTTAAACTTGTTTGGTATTATGCACCTGTGTATGATAACTTTTGTCAATCCTGCAAACTTGTTTCTCCCCTAACTCTTTCAATATGTGGCTGCTTATGTGCTACTTTGCTAAGTGCTGAAGTCTTGCTGAACCTGCTTCTAAGTCCTGTGACCTGCTTGATTAGCTGCTCTGTATGCTCAACTTTGCTATGTCTACTTTAAGCTATAAGTGCGTTTCCTCAACTTTTGTCCCTTAATCGTTGTCCATTCTCTCTCATTTGTTACCTACGCTATTCTGAACCTATCATTCTTGGCCGGCTGAAAGCCAAGGCCACCAAGACTCTTGCTATTGACCTCCCTAGTGTGAGCACTGCTCGGGGTCCATTTCAGACTCTTATGAACTATGACACACTAGTGTTTGAGGGTTTTTTAGCCACTTTCTCTACTACTGAG
Source organism: Nicotiana tabacum (assembly GCF_000715075.1). Classification (NCBI taxonomy): domain Eukaryota; kingdom Viridiplantae; phylum Streptophyta; class Magnoliopsida; order Solanales; family Solanaceae; genus Nicotiana; species Nicotiana tabacum. The sequence continues at coordinate 121,722,903 of NC_134081.1, forward strand.
ACCTGAATTACCCCACTGAATTCCTTCTTCCTATTGTCTAATGAACATGTAAGCTGGTTGGTTTAGGTGATTTCATGCATGGGTAATATGGTTGATCTATGGTTGTGTGTTTTGGCTTTGAGATCTTCTATGGATTTTGAGTTGTGCGGATGAGTATGGTTCCTTGTTGAAAATCTAGGTATACCACGGGAGAATTATTGAAGGCCCAGCAGTGCTGGTTATTTCTTTTGGGAATGTTGCGGGCCTACTGTTATTATTTGTATAATATTTGTAATCATATTCATTATTGGGCCTATAATAACTTTGTAATAAATAATTGGGTTGTTCGTAAAAATGGGGGATGGGTAAATTCTGATGTTTGCATGCAAGGGTAGAAAACATGCCTATAGGATTCAATGATTCATCTGCTATATATGCCATTCAATCTCTATGTGCACTGTAGAAATCATGGCATTAAGAGAAGCACATACTCACACTACTTGTCTACTAGCAAAGCATGATTTCAAATGCTTCAATTATCCTTGCTGCTACATGTTATTAGAAAACCTGCCCATAGGAAATAAATATCATTGAATTTTCCTTCAATTTGCATCGCTGCAACATATCAACTAGAAATCATGCCTATAGGATTTTAATCATTTCATTCGCTACTGTATCACACTGTTCACCTAGAAAATATGCATATAAGGTTAAAGTATAACAATAGAATTAGTTCCAATCGCCAATTGTTAGAGATCCTGCCTATTGGGTATTACTACTCGCCAAAAAGTGTTAGTTTTCGAAATGCTGTTTGCGGCTCGAAAAGCATGGATAATTCTGGGCTTTCCTCCAATAGATTTCATTGTCACTTAGTGCGTAAATCACCTAGACACAACATCTATAGGTTAAATAACTGGATATCAGCAATCTTAAATCAACATGCAACAATCGTATAATTATTTGGATATAAGCAGCGCCTAGCCTCTAAAATTGCTTGTATGTTTTAATGCACAATCACATAGAAATCATGTCTATCAGGCTTAAGGTTCTTAATTCTGAAATGGCCAAACATGAAAACCTATTTCGCGTGCATTTGTTGCTTAAGTGTGGAGGCTAACTTGAGCCCTTAACTGCCCATATTTGAAGTTCAATATGTGTTTTGTATGTCACCTGGTTTTGACATTTTTGAGCCACCTAAGTAAGGTCTAGAACCACCCTAGTAGAGGTCCAATAACTCCTGGACCATAGGAATGGGACGGGTAGTGCACGCATAGAGCACGACTTAGAATTGAATTAGTACGCTTCAAGTAAATAACTTTAACATAGTAATCGGGTAGCATGGGATGATATTCTGTGCCCACTGAATAATATGAGTAACTCCCTATCTCAAGGGAGTTGCGAAGTATTATTTATGTTGCACGGGGTGATCCTTTAGGCTAAAAAACTTAGGACCTCCCCTATTCTTTATACACTTAGTTGTTTAATATAGACCAATGTGGTTGTATCCTCATAGTCATACTAAGATTTATACCGATCCTCATATATTTTAATAAGATTTTTCAACTTCTAATCTCTCTTTATTTACTTGATCACCTATCCTAATTACATAATCCACATAGTTTAAAGTTCGCTGGGACCCATAGTTGTGGACCTCTAAGAGTGCCTAACACCTTCTCTCTGAGGTAATTTGAGCCCTTACCCAATCTTTGGTGGCATTGACTGGTCAAAACAGTGTTACTTGCAAATAAGTGCCCTAACGCACCTTAAACCGTTAGGTGGCGACTCTTCTCTTTTAATACCTCATTTAAAAGAGTTGTCAATGTCGAAAGCTCGGTTTCATGAGAAAAAGGGGCGCGACATGTGCGTTTTATCAACCATCAGAAGCTTTTCAGAGGGGATCAGAGTAACTCCCGCTAAAAAGAATATTTCTACCAACTTCCCGGTGATACAAAGTTGTGTCACTGGAAAGCAGGGGGACTATCTGTATAAGGTAAAATATGCTATTCTAAGTGGTTGCATAAGAGAGTGACATGTGGAGTCGAAGGCGAAGGATAGTTAAAAGCGAAGACAACTGTTCCATTTTTCACAAGAAAGAATGACGCTTATAAACATGCAATAAATACCTGCCGCCCGGTAGCATTTAATGGAGAATATTTTACAACATTAGTATACTGCCTATTACAAAGAATTTTTCATTTATGCTCACTGTTACACATTCTTCAATGGCCCTCATAATTGACATTAAAGAAGGGCATGATCCTAGGACCTTGTCCCTAGGTGCAGCTATAAATAGTGAGTTTTGTTATCATTATAAAGGACACGAATTTTCTGGCAAACTTATGCTATAATCAATTCAAAGCTTTATACAATTTTATCTTCTTACTCCTTGAATTCATTGTTGTTGTGCCCGGAAGCCCTGCTCCCGAAATTACTGTTTCTGCTTAATTTATCTTCATTTCAAGGCCAAGTCTTGCGTATTTCTTCAATTATTTCATTATTTCAAGATCGAATTAATTCACTTGTCTAGAAACAATGTATAAATTCAACTGTACTGTTTTACGGGTAAAGAATGTTGTTAGCATATCTTAGAATAATAATGGAGAAATAATGGCTCAAGAATGAAAGATAACAATAAATGATATTTATGTATTAAATAGAACAAGCTTCACCCGACGAGGGAGAGAATATCAATGATGGTCTTTACAAAAATGTTTGATCCCTCTCTTGAACTACATATCTTCCTATTTATAAGAGTACATGTGTCACAAAACCCTAGGTAGTACACAAAAAGAAATATTCACTAGAATACTCTCTAGAAAATCTAAATATCCTTAAACTAGTTGTTACTACATGCCAAGGATGGATGCTCGTCCTCGTCCTCGTCCTCGTCCTCGTCCCCGTCTTCTTTTAAGCTACCTCGACCTCGACGACGATTTGGCTTATTCACATGACCTCGACCTTTTGATAGGTCGTGACGCTAATACATCAAAGCCTTCAAAGGGTTTTATCTCCGTTGACCACGTCAAACGCATATCATGAAGTTTTTTGCTCATACAAAAGCTAACGTGACATCTTTCTTAAACCAATAATGACATTTATCTCTCTTTTTTCAATTCATTGTCATTTTTATAAAAATATACATTTTTCTTGCAATGACCTCATACAACAATTATGATCCCTCTACCTCGAGTACACCATCTCTTTAGTGTTGTGGCCGCATTTCTCCTTTGTCATATTGTATACGGGTAAAACCCGGCCCGCTAAACACCTCGATTAGAATTGTACTTGGGGCGAAACTCCCCTATTATATAAAGGGGAAAGGTTATTATTCATGAGACATATTGTACCACACATATCAAAGCAATTTATTTCAATTCTCTTTGTTGTTCAAAGTTCTTATTCTTGTTCTTACGTTCTTCATAAGTACAAGCTTGGAATCGAGGGCATGTTCTTCGTCGAGCCATCAACCGAAATCGGAATCACCCTTATCATTGGTTTGGTCATTTATTACGTCTTTCATTTTCTTAATCTAACATCATTAATCACCCGTATTGAATTAATCCATTTATCCTTAAAATCACATATATATTCAATTGTTATCTATTTTTTAAGGTAAACAGTTTGGCGCCCACCATGGGGATAGGGGTAATAGTGTTAATTTGATACAAATTTCCATAACGCACTCTATTTTACACTTGTACTTTGAGATTTTAATTTCATGTCAAAATAAATATGTCGAACTCTCAGTCCGAATTTGAACCGTTAACCATCTGAAACTCACCCGAGGACCCCGGGACCTCAACAAAATACATCAACAAGTCCTAAAACATACCACAGACCTACTCGAGTTCTCAAATCACATCAAACAACATCGAAATGATGAATCGCACCTCAAATCCAAATCTATGAACTTTGAACTTTTAAATTCTATATCTTGTGCCGAAACACATCAAATAAATCCGGAATGACTTCAAATTTTGCACACAAGTCACATTTCACATTACGTACATATTTCAATTTCCAAAATCGGATTTCGACCCCGATATCAAAAGTCAAACCCCGGGTCAAACTTCCCAAAAATTCAACTTTCATCATTTCAAGCCTAATTCCATTACGGACCTTCAAATAATTTTTCGTACATGCTCCTAAGTCCAAAATCACCAGACGAAGCTATTAGAATCATCAGAATTCGAATCTGAGGTCGTTTACATATAAGTCAATATCCGGTCAACTTTTCCAACTTAAGTTTTTATCTCAATTCACTCTGAAATCCTTCCGGACCTGAACCAACTAACCCGGTAAGTCATAAAAAACTGTAAAGCATAACTTGAGTAGTAAATGGGAGAACAGGGTTATAATACCCAAAACGATCAGTCGGGTCGTTACAGAGGCTTATGCCTTCATTTCCTTCCTATTCAATCTTACGCGGCGTGAAGCGCTTGTTATAAATTGGGAATCGAAGAATTCAAATGGTACTATGGATGTGATGCGGGATGTTTCTCCTTGTGTATTTTCTTTGGGATATTGTTGTCGCCTTGAGGAAGGTCGTTCTGTCGTTTCAGCTCAGTTTCAGTATTACCTAAGGGTTTGAGACTTGGCATTAATTCTTATGACGATTCGCGCATTGTTACTACACAATGTTGGTGTAATGGTAGGATACTTGTCTACGCGTCAAAGCAGTGAATGACTTGGAAGGAGGTTTACCCAGTGCATGATTCGGAGATCCAGTGTTTTATTTTCGATGAAGGAAAGGCAAACGGGCTATGAATGTTTAGGTTTGGGTGGACAGAGTAACGAGACTTGGTATTTCGAGCATGGTAGAATTTTCATTTGTGATGTGGTATCGTCGCCCTGGATTGAATGTGTTAAGTTCGCTGATGTTTTGGTCTTCATCAGCTTGCCTTCGGGGCAGAGTAGTGTGGGATGGTGCCGTAGAAGCGATTGTTAGAGACAATAGAGTGCAATAATTCTGGAATTTAAATGGGTATTTCTATTGTTGACGGCTCGAGGAAGATGATCTTCGGAGGGGTTTAAAGTTGGTAGCGATCTATTGGTTCAGGTGCTACAGAGATAGATATTGAGTTAAGGCAACAATTGGGCAGCGAAGGATGAGGAAGGACATGTGGGAGGTGTCCTGCGGTGGTTAAATTTCTAGAAGGCCAAGTGTGAGAAACAGAAGTTGGGTAGTTGCTTAAAGGAGAGGGTTTGACAAAAGTGGGAGAGCGGCAGAGTAGTATATGGGTTCTATGGTAGGATGACTATACGCCTTAGGAAATGTTTAGAGTGATTTGGAACTCATGGTGGACAGTGACTAAGTCTATGAACTTAATTTGGAATATTGGCTGCTATACGGAGAAAGGTTGGATACGACGGAAAAGAGTTGTATGACATAAAGAAGGATACAACATGACTTTGGATTGGAATATGTCGTCGCACGTTTAGTGGATGTCAATGGGGAGTGAACGGGCTTGTACACCTGGTGAATGAGCACGGGCTCCGGATGGTTTAATGATTTCATAGTAATTATACTCGGTGCAGCGTTGTTGGAAGATGTCGACATAGAATTTCCACATGTGGGTTATTTCTGGTGAGCAGGTTAATTGTTGCGTGGTGTTGATGAAACTTCTACGAAGTATTTTACAGGCTATCCGGTAAAAGGTCGAATATGTAAATGTGGCTAGTGATTCAAGGCGCTCATGAAATGGTTAACACAGAGATTTTGATGAATTTGGCGGGTCGATTGTGCAAGGTCATGTCAGTAAGGAAGAAGGAATCTTGGTAGGTTCCAGAGTTATGCAATGGTAGCTTCAAGCTAAGCGGGAGAGCCCCACCATCTATGATTGGATTGCATGGTTATCTACTTGTGAGGTTTCTGGTTATCGGCATGTTGGTGGGTTATTAAGACTAAAGAAAGAGGACATCAGTGGTGATTTGAGCCAAGGATTTGAGGAATGTGTGCTATAATTTGTATTATCGATTCATGTTCAGGCTTTGGGAAAACTCGGAGTTTATGCTTTGCGTAGATGTGATTTACAAGGAAAGTGATTCAGCCGGGTGCTTCTTTAAGAGGGTGTTCATGTGCTAGCAGAGCCTTGGGGTTTGATTATATTCGGGACCAAGTCAGAGTGGGTGACTCTCAACAACGGTCCTAGTGGATTCAAAAGTTAAAGTGTTGTGACTAAGAATTTCGAGTCCGTAGTATGGTTAAGTATTGAGCTGTTGCAGTGGATTATAAAAGGGGCTTGGAGTGTTCTATGTTATCTTCGGTATATGGTGTATCTGTGGAAGAATGGGAGAAAATACTTCGGAATCATAGGGAAATTATCAGAATGAGTGTACCCGTTGAAGATGCGAATATGCACACAAGAAAAGTGTGTGATGGTTTGTGGGTTTTGAGACAGCATGGTCTCGTGAAATAAGGTCACTCCGTATAAGTGCGGATTTGGGTTCATGATGTTTTGAATGGACCTATTATTATTCCTAAGACAAATCTGGAGAAAATTAGCTGAAGTGGCTCGGTTGGTAATGGTTGAATCAGCACGGTTATGGCAGTGACCAGTTTCTCCAGCGTGAAGTTATACATGTGGTTTGTGGTTGTACACTTGGGCTTGAGTGCCATCACAACTTGGTTGATTTGGGAGGCATTCGATTCGTATGGCCTTGTTATGTAAAGGGATTTTCCGAAAAAATTATGGCAGTTTAGATTACGACATGAGGTTGTATTTTCTGCGATTTGAGAATTTAGTTGCGTGTTGCATTGGTTCTTCTGAGATGAGCTAAGTGAAATATTTCTATATGATAAAGTGTTTATTCTATTAGTGGTTCAGGAGTTATGGTGAAATTCTTGTTCCATCGCGTATTGGCATGTTAGGTGCAGTGAGCGACATGGGAAAAATTGGAAGTTACTCAATCAAAGGACTAAGCATCATCCTCTTATCTATCACAATTACACCCTTATTCTACTACAAGGGAAGCATTTGATCTCTTCTAATTGCTCCTAGTCTTAGATTCCTCCAAGTCAATTCAAGCTATACTGAGCTTTCTATAACTTACGAAAACCATCAGCTCTCTTAGTTTGATCGGATTAATCTCGAGGCCTTACCTATTCTTGTCACCTTCTCACTCATATTTACTTATCCTTACTCTTATCTACCTAAAACCTTGTCGCTATATCATACTTTAGCTTGCGACCTACATATATTTATTTATACTACGCGCAATCTTCCTTTAAATTACTAGAACCATAGATTTCCTTTCGTGCCTTCTCAGTTCTCTTTAAATGTAAGCAATGACTTTTCCTAATTGTTCTGCCACTTGTTGCATGAATACTTGGAATTCCATGCAACCCATATGATCTTGAATATCACCTTTTAATTTTTTATTTCCCGTTCATTAGCCACGATAGGTGCCATTTCTTCTGTATGTCACTATGCTTAAGTTGAAGCCTACTACCTTATTTCCTCAGCTAGTCTTTCTTTGTAGTACTTAAGGAGACCTTCTGGCTCTTGTAAATTTGCGAGGTTATTATATTGTATACAAGAAGGAATTATCGATGTTCTTACTTGCCTACAAATATCCTTAGTTACATACCTCCGTGCCCTTGTGCTCGTAGGGTTACTTCTGAACTAAAATTTTGATTGTCTCCATAGTGACACTCTCTCTTATTTTCGTATCACTTATACGGTGCCTTTAATTACCCCAACTCCTATCTGAAATTGTTTTTCAATGATTGCGATCTCGTATAAAAGAGACTGAATTCCCTATGCTAGGGTTCACTACGTTTATCTTGCATGATCTGCTGATTTGTCTATGACCTTTTGTCTAGCCATAACTAGGATCTTCCAAAATCAACTACAGACTACTTGTTGGTCTATTCTCATATCTACATTCTGCGTAACCCCTCTTGGGTTATGTCCTTTGTCTTAACTTACCTTTCGTACGGGCTCCTTATGTATCAAGTGTTCATTCCCACTTATTTATCAATATCATCGGGTGCCGAACCCTTATGGCTTCTCCCCGACGTCATGCTTGCATAATGTTCTGGAGTCATATCATATCTGTAGGATTTGAATAAATGCAATCTCATTCCTTTTACCTTTTTACCGCATGCTTCCTTTACTATTCCATAGTTACCTCTTCATCTTTGGCATTTTTTTTCACATCTTCACTGACATCTTACTCGCCTTGCGGTAATTCTTCTATACCAGGGATAATTGAATTTCTTACGCACAAGGGTGACACTTAGTGTAACTGGCACACTTAGTCCCTTAAGCTTAACTCTACTCACCGTGCTTGATTTTGGGAAGCGTCTTCCTAAATGAACTTTAAGGGTTATTCTTTTGTTGTCCATTCTATTATTGTCGGAATGCTATCTCTGAAATTCTCACGATGCCGACTATTATAAAATCCTTCGGTCCCTAACTCATGTTCAGTTTATCTTGTTCACCAACCCATACTGATTTCTATTACTCTGGGTCTAACGTTTTCTTCTGGTAATCATGTTGGAGTCACCAACTCCTTTCTCGAAATGGGGATATGACTTTATGGCTTATACTCTTTTATTGCCTCAAGGCCTGTCACCTCTTGTGTTTTCTTTCACTTAAGTATACATTCCATCATCCTGTCATATTTTGATTTACTGTTATCACTCATTTATCAGATCTTACTCATGATGCTTCATTTACTCTCTTTTTATTCTCCGGCTAATATTTTTGTCCATCACTTTATTCTGAAAACTTCAACAAAATGTTCATTCACTTTTAGCTCCCCTTGCTTCACCTCACTAGCTCTTCGGGATGCATAACATTCTCTCTTTTTTTTACTAGGGACTGGAGTCATACGAAGGTAAATATTTATCTCTTCTAGGATTCAACTGCCTATCTTCTGAAATTCTAAACATTTCAGTATTCATATCTGACTATACAATTTTAGAGTGCACCATCTGGATGTATCGCAAGGAGAACTATTACCATATTTTCCACTATCCTTCAGAAATGTTAGCTAATGATAACAATCCATCCACCATTATCGGGTTACTCTAACCCCAGCTTGATCCTGATATCCTATCCTTCTCTTAAACTATATCTACTGGCTCCCATAGGGCATAATTAAGATGATTGTGGCCAATTGTATATAACTCTATTACTGTTGAAAGTAACTCATAATGCTAGTATTTCTCTATTTGAATTGCAAATACTGATAATCTTCATTAACTAGGTACTTCGTGCCCCTTCTCCATCTTGTTTATTTTACTTGCCGAAACGTGTATCTACCTTCTGATTCCCTTATTTCTTTTTTTTGTATATGTGGATAGATATTCTTGCCTTAGGTCTCCCTATCAAGAAGCTTACACATCTTAGTACACACATGATCTGCTGAAGACCTCACATTTACTCATTATAAGCATGATGCAAAATCGAGTTCCTCTGACTCAACTCTTCCACAACCACATTCAATCTCTTACCAACTATCTTTTTGGATGTAGGTATCGCTGTATTATGAATAAAATAAAATTTAGGAGTTTGAATTCTTACAACTGAGCTCTACCACACGATCTAGAGTAAGAAGAAAGAGTGACAGTCCTAAATGCCATGTAGCCTCATGCTTATAAGTGTGGTGCACAACACACCCATATACAAGACTCTACTAGACACGGCTTATAGACTCCCTAGGACAGAACTGCTCTGATACCACTTTTGTCACGACCCAAACCGACGGGCCGTGACGGGTAACCGGTACCTTACCCAACCGAGTACCAACGTAACGCATCTTTCGTATCATACTATCATAGGTAAATGAGCCGAAAAGGCTGTCGTTAGATAACTAGAATAAAACATGAGGGAATACTCGACATAGGATGAACCAACATGTAATACAAACTTATACATGTGACATAAGGGCCTATAAGGCCGACATGATCATTTGTGTACTCAAAACATAGTCCGACAAGGCCCTACAAGTACTCATATACATGACCTCTGTCTACAAGCTTCTGAGAGTAAATAAATGTCATAGGCAACTTCGGAGCAAGTGAAGTGCACAAGCACCTTCTGCTGAGCTGATAGCCTACTAGAAGGACTCTCAACCTATCTATCAGGACCCACGGGCATGAAACACAGCGTCCCCTGGCAAAAGGGACGTCAGTACAAATAAAGTACCGATTATGTAAGGCATGACAGTAGTATATAAAAGACATGATAGAAACATGGAGTAAAGAACTCAACCTGTAATTCTGAATAGCTCTATGAATCATGAAAAATTTATAATGTCATGCATGTGCGTATAAATGCCATACCATGCATGGGTGTATGCGTACATAACATCATCAAGCCTCTGAGGGCATCCCATCATATCATCTCAGCCACTGCGGGCGAAATCATCAACGTATACTAGTTGATCAGGTGGTTGTGCGTATATAATGCCATAACCCTTTTCCATATCCTATATAAATATAATATACCTGTATATAACGCCATCTGGTCATGGGTCAATATGCATGCATAAATGAGTGCAATGCATAATGAAGTAAGTCAGTAAGATCTCTCGGAATGTCATAAGATCACTATGCCTTCAGTTAATATCATGAAATAAACTTTATCAACTTACGTATTTTCTGAGACCCATGAACAGACGATAGAATAATAGGACACATGGGGAATCAAGAACATAGGCACCCCTAGTACTTCTAAGAATAGAATCATTTGTGAAAGTTGCGTGCTTGCTCGTTTCGTTGCATTATATGGATCATGCCAAAAGCAAAGAAGGGATAGCCTTAACATACTTTTGCAATCTTCTCTCCAATCGTCAACTAAGCTCAATATGATCTTCTTACGTCTACAATGAGTAACCCGACTTCGTCATCATCATATAAGCATTGTAACTCTCATATTTCAAGACAAATATTCTACAAGAAAATAGAAAACACCTCCCATGTTTTTAATACATCCCATAAGTTACTAAAAGTCACCAAACAACCCAAACAATAACAATATAATTCACAATAAGCTCTCTGATTACTTCAACAACCATTTTGAGAGGCAAGCTCAATTAACAATTAACAAAATATAATTTAATCCAATTCATTTTCCATGAATCTGCCTATAGCTTGTATAAGATCATACTTATGCTTACCATATCATTTTCATCCCAAAACATCATAAGACTAATCTTCAAAAATAGTCCACACGCCTAGCACCTTAACCTTTATTGTCAACCTCTTGTTTTTCATGCTATCTTTTTCAATCCATTGAATTAGCACATAGATAAGCTTAACAATAGCAGCCATAACATAATCAAACTATTTATAACAATTTCCAGCCACAACAAACCATATATATAGCCTCAACACATCCCACAAAAAGAGAGATAACTATTCCTTATGCCATGTCAATTACTATGTTGAAGATTTTAACTCACACAACTCAAACAACACATGATTAACCTTAAGCACAACCAAGAACTTGATTTACATACCTTAGGTAGTAGATACAACTTAAAATTTCAGCCATAACAACGTATATATATAGCCTTAAAATAACCCAACAAAAGATAACAACAACTCTTCCCCTTTCAAGTGTTATCTTGTAATCTCCATCCAATAACTTAACCAACACATAGATAATATTAATCCCAAGAAATAGGGTGTTATACATACCTTAAAGAATCTGGAAAAACTCGAACCAAAGCTTCTCTTATCTTACAACCACCCTTAATATCACATCACGACACCATAGAGACTCTCTTCTTCACTTGGGCTAACGTTTGATGTTTGATTATGGTGTATTCCTTTGGAATTTGTTTGGAGCTTTTGGGGAACTGTTTGGGAGGGTTTGGAGAGTGTGAGTCTAGAAGGAAGACAAAAAATGGGCAAAGCTCATCCCAAAAACAAGATAAAAATAAGTGAAGGTCGGCCCCGGACCAAGTGGGTCCCATAGGGGCTTCCTACGCAGTCTCGCGAAAATGCAAATATCTCTCTACATCAATGTCGTATTGACAAACGGTTTGCATATTTAGAAACTAGATACATGGGGCTTTAATTTAATATACATATCTCCCTTTAACTCTAAATATATTGGGAGAAAACTGCCTCACAACCTGGCCTATAAACCTGCTAGTTTCTCCAAAGTGCGGTGACGTGACTTGGCGACCCTACTTTAAAAATTCATATTTCTCTACCCCAATATCGTATGAATAAATGGTTTAGTCCTTTTGAAACTAGGTCCAAGTACCTTCATTTTTGTATGATATATGTCCCAAAATAACATCATAAAGCTTACGAATTAATTTCTCAAAAGAGCTCGTCACAAAGAAAATCTTAGCTCAATTTTTCCGTAACTTAAATCCGACTTTTCCCAAACTTTATATATCATATCCAAATATCATATATAGTCATATCATGACTTTAAACGCATTTAAATCATGATTAACAAGTTTCATATTCATCTTAACTTACTTAAAACTTCGGTAAACCTTTCTTATCCTTATAGAAGGATTTCGTCCTTTTTGAGCTTACATTAGATAATCATATAATGACAGTGACGTTTGAAGTACGGGGTGTAACAACATTAAATCACTTCATATAATTTCAAAGAGGATCTCATTTCCGAGCTTACATCAATTGACTTACGACGTACTTTCACGTACAAAAATATGGGGTGTAAAATAGAATATACAAAAATACTACGCTACTGTCTGAAGTGAAAAAAGACAGAAAGTAAAAGCAAAAGAAAGACTTCGGGTGCTACAGAACGGGCTCAGTAGGCAGCTCACCGCAAATTCTCGTGGAATAAAGGATGCGTGCGCACTGATATGACCGCCAGATGCACCTGCCTCAGATCCTACACGATTAGTGCAGAAGTGTAGCGTGAGTACATAAACAACATGTACCCAGTAAGTATCTAGTCTAACCTCGAAGAAGTAGTGACGAGGGGTCGACTTCGACATTTACTATGGGCTAATAATAAAATACTAAGATTTATAATTAAGCATGAGCTACATAAATAAAGTTGAAAACTCAATAACAAGAAATAGTGGACAATTCTCTCACTAATAGTAAATCCCATTTCAATTTTCATCCTTTAAGAATTCAACCACACGAGCCAATGGAACAATATCAAATATAATTGGGCTCCAAATATCATTACGCATGAATTATGCCGAGGTCGTACGGTCCCCGTATACAAAATATATATATATATATATATATATATATATATATATATATATATATATATATACTGTGCACTGCCGAGGGTCGAACGGTACGAACCATAGATGCATCTATTCTACTGTCGAGGCATTCGACCTGCTTCACAAGAAGGGAAATACTTTTTAAACAACCAATTCAAAGATTATTAAGAGGCTAATATTCAAAGAAGCGCAAATTATTATTAACGGCCAAGTAACCCGTCCAAAACTCAAGTAAATGAAATTCGACCATCTTCAATTCCTTTATCAAGTTCCAATATGACTTAAGCACTTAAATTAACAAGTAGGGTGAAAACATCGGAAGTATAACATGATTTGGGTCCTAAAGTATCCAGACATAAGCGTAATTAGTAGCTACGCACGGACTCTCATCACCTCGTGTATACGTAGCCCCCACAAATAGAATCACATATTAATTCAATTCACCTATGGGGCTAATTCCCTCTTACAAGGTTAGAAAAGAGACTTACCTCATCTCAAAGCTTACTTTCTGATCCACAAATGTGCTTTAAACCCTCAACTCGGTGCCAAACGACTCGAAACTAGTCAAATGTTATATAAAATAATCAATACTATCACGACCCCAAAATCCATTAAAGGTCGTGATGGTGCTAGACACCGCTATCAGGCAAGCCAAAAATAAATACTTAGTTTGGTTCTCATTTTTTTAATATTTCTGAAATCATATTTCCTTCAATTAAATAGTAAAAGATGGAGTTTACAAAATACATAATAATATCTTTAAAAATTTCAATACAACGCAACCCATAATCGCCCCAAACCCGGCGTCACAAGTGCATTTTAGCATCAACTGGGAATATAAAATAAAATACAACATCTGTTCGAAATACAAATTGGACAGGAAAATATAAATACTCTGAAGGAGACTCTGCCAGCTGCGGACTCGTAACGTGAAATGCAGCTCATCTAAGTCCCCGCAATAACCGCGCCTCTGCGCCCACAAGGCCACTAGACATATATGCACCTGCACAAAAATGTGCAGCAAGTATAGCATGAGTACGTAAATTAACGCGTACCTAGTAAGTATCCCGCCTAACCTCGAAAAATTAGTGACAAGGGGCCGACTTCGACACTTACTTAGGCCAACAATATGATAATATGAAATTCTAATTAAGCTTGATATATATAACAATAAAACTCAGAACAAGAAGTAACTAGACAATTCATCACCCTGTTTAAGGACCCAAATCAATTCCTTCATTTAAAACAAATAATCTTTCAAATAATGAATTTATACCAATTATAAAAGGGACTTCCAGTTCTATTATCACGCACAAAATTTCACCAAGGGCGTTCGGCCCGATCCAACATAAATGTAAACTGTGCACTACAGAGGATCGAACGGCGCGAACCATAGATGTATCTATTAACCTGCCGAGGCGAACGTCCCGCTCCCATGAGAGTAGTAGAAGATATACCCTGCCCACGAATCATACATGCGACGCAGTCAAATATAAATTATCAATAAATCATAACTCTTTATTGATTCTTTTCAAAATAAAGACAATTCAACTTAAAGCTTTTAAATCCTTAAAATCCTTGACTTAGTTCCATTTGATACAATTAATAAATATAATCAAATAACGGTTTCCACAAAGCATGGTGTAAACCTAAAACTACTCGGACACAAATAAGAATAGTAGCTACGTACGGACTCTCGTCACTTCGTGCGTACGTAGCCCCCCACAAATAATAACACATATTAATTAAGTTCACCTATGGGGTAAATTTCTTCTTACAAGGTTAGAAAAAAGACTTACCTCGCTCCGAAATTCCATAACTGGCTCCTAAGCCCTTCCAACAACTCAAACCGATGCCCAGTGCTCCAAAACTAGTCAATAAATGTGTAAACCCATAAATATATACTCTAATACTCATTATAATTCAATTTACAATAATTTCTAACTCCGCTTGAAAAGTCGATAAAAATCACCCTCAGGCCCACGTGCCCGGATTCTGAAAATTTTCGAAGATAAACTTTACCCATGACACCACTAACTCAAATATATAATTTATTTCAAATTCCATGTCCAATTTCGTGGTCAAAATCCAAAAATATCAATTTCTAGGTTTTCTACTAAAACCCTAAATTTCTACTAATTTCCATGTTTAAATCCTTATATAAACCATGTATTTAACTCACAATATGTGGGAATCACTTACCTTGACATAGATGACGAAAATCCCCCTTCCAAGATCTCCAAAAATCACCCATCGAAAAGAAAAATGGAGGAAAATGGCCAAATCTTGTCTTTAAAATGACACTGCCCATCCCGACTTCTCGCACATGCGGTCACTTGACCGCTTCTGCGGTTTCGCAGATGCAGCAATTATTCCGCTTCTGCGAAGATGCCCCCCAACCGCTGCTTCCGCTTCTCTGTCTTCCCTTCCGCAGGTGCGGTCTCGCTTCTGCGGTGAGATAACCGCATCTGCGGTCTCAGCACTGTTCAACCAAAATCGCACTTGTGCCCCTCATGGCCACTTCTGCGCTCCGCACCAGCGGCCAAAACCTCGCAGGTGCGGTTGCACCAGCTACCAGCTGCCTCATCATTCCTTTAGTCCAAAAATTGATCCGTTAAACATATGGAATCCACCCGAGGCCCTCGGGACCTCAACCAATTATACCAATATGTCCTAAAATACATTACGAACTCAGTCGAGCCTTCAAATCACATCAAACAATATCAAAACTACAAATCACCCTCCAATTTAAACCTAATAAACTTTGAAGCTTCAAACTTCTACCTTCGATGCCGAAACCTATCAAATCATGCCTGATTGACCTCAAAGTTTGCACACAGGTCATAATTGACATTACGGACCTACTCCAACTTCCGGAATCGGAATCCGAACCCGATATCAAAAGTTCACTCCCGGTCAAACTCTCCAAAAACCTTCAAATTTCTAACTTTCGCCAAATGACCCCGAAATGACCTACGGACCTCCAAATCCACATCCGGACGCGCTCCCAATACCAGAATCACCATACGGAGCTATTCCCATACTCAGAATCCCAAACGGACATTGATAGCATTGAAATGCACTCCAACCCAAATTTACGAAATCCTTCCAAAATGCGAACTTCCACAATAGGCGCCGAAACGCTCCCGGGTCATCCAAAACCCGATCCGGACATACGCCCAAGTCTAAAATCATCATACAAACCTGTTGGAACCTTCCAATCCCGATTCCGAGGATCAATGTTGCGGTTCGGTGTTGAGAAGAATGTCACGAGCTCAGATGATTAGGGAAGAATTCAGATGTTTAGAGTAAGATGGTATTGTCTTTAGCGTCACTTGAGATCGGTGTCCTATGTAAGATGCTTTATGTACTGATTGTGGATTCTTGATTTACTTTACAGCATTAAAGTGGCCGGCTGTATGGAGGTGCAGACTTGTTACCTGGTGCGGAAGGTTGTGGGAGTGCGTCCCACGGGAAGATTATGTAAGTGTGACATGTAGTCACCTGATTGATTAAAGATTTAAAACCAAGTATGAAGATTGTTGTACTATCGCTAATGTGAGAATTTATGCCTGAAGGGCGCTTGGTTCATTTGATTGTGAGTTGTGGAAGTTTGTTCCGGATCCGACGGTTGTTCTTGTGTGCCATGGGAAAAAGGGCTATTGTGGATCCTTGAGAGGTTATTAGCCCAGTACGGTACAATCATAATCGGCTTGAGGTCCGTGTATGGATCTAAATATGAATGTGGGCTCTATATCAAGCCAGAAATGTTCCTTTCAACATAGCGTTGTTTCGAAGGGTTCTTCGGACCTTGGATGTTATTTCTATTATCGACCCTTCCGTGTAGTCTCTATTGTGTCATGTGGGTTGTGAGGCAGTTTGATTATTCGCACTCGTATTGAGATCCCGTATAGGTTGTGGTGTTATATGAGCAGGATGGGTCTTGAGATGTAGGTCATTTATCGCACCTTAGTCATGCTTGAGTTTTGTAGCTTATGGCGCTACCCGTCTCCTCAGGATTTGTATTATGCACTTAGCGTGCTTGTGGTTGATATTCGGGCATTTCGTGAGTATGAGCGTTACGACTCGAGGTATGTTTTCCTTAGATTATTATGTGTGGACCTGGTGGCATGCTGCCACAGATATGTTGTTTGGATCCGCTGGCACGCCGCCACGGGTATCATGGTTGGATCGGGTTGCACGCTGCAACAGTGTGGTATTGAGTACCATATCTATTATGGTGTGTTTTGCCTCTCATTTCCTGGGGAGGGTTCCTAACATCCTTTCGGTTGTTTAATTAGCTACGTGGGTCAAGTAACTCTTTTCATACTTTGTTTTTCCTTATGTATCACATTCGAGTTTATGGCATCATATGAGATTTTTGGCAGTGTCTGAAATGGCTTATTGCCTGAATAGCTTGTACTAGGTAAGACGAGATTATTGGACTTGGGATCAGTGCGATCAGATTTATATGAGGCATATTAAAGAGTAAATATTGTTATTCAATCCAGAATGAGGTAATGGTTCTTGTCAGGAGAAGAGACTCCATATATTGTAATTCGGTAGGTGGCTATGAGTTCTACTCATCTTCTCTATTGTGGCCTTTTATGAGCTGAAACAAGACTAGTATGTGTCATGAGGTGTGTTGTGAGCATCAGATGCGTGGGATTTTGGCTATTGTCGTAAGAGGTTGTTATTATGGTCATGTGAATAATGCGGTGCATGGTGTGAATTCAGTGAGAGTATACAATCACGTATTGGTACATCGTGTAGTGATTGAAACGGTGTTTGTATGTTGGAATTTGGCTCTAAGGCTTATTTGCCTAGATAAAGGGGAGGATCTTCAGATTTGCTCGAGCTAATATGCTCAACTGGGTTATGGTAGCACGGGTAGGGGCACGAGGTGTTAATCAGTGATTTCAGACAACTCCATAGCAGTTCTTAGCACGTTCGCGGACGAACGTATGTTTAAGTAGGAAAGAATGTAACGACCCGACCGGTCGTTTTGAAATCTAGCACGTCATTCAGCAGTTTGAGACCCCGAGCAGCTTCACTTCAGGTATTATGACTTGTGCATATGGTCAGAGTTGAATTGATTTTTAGTATTTGCGCGAGTAAGCTTGATCAATCCCCCTCGGAATATCCGGGGACTGTATAATCGAAGCAGGTGGTCGATCGTGAACCGACAAGATGCGGTCTTGTTCACAAAGTAGCTAAGGAGGGTCACGATCCTCCACAACGATGAGTGGATATGCCCGAGGCATACCTTGTACCTCTTGCAAAAGTCTAGAACGATCGAGTCTATCGGGCCCAGTGTGAAGGGATAAGTGTCAACACTTAAGTACCCTTCCATGTGGGTGGTGATGGCGTCCTCGGGCCCGGGGACTACTATATTCTTTTCTTCCCAATTGCAGTCCTTACGAACTATGGGAAGAACATCTTTAGTTACAAAACATATGTACCTCGAGTCTCCTTCACCCTGGTCCTGTTTGCGCGAGGGCTTCTCGACTTTAAAATCATCTGCAATTGAGCAACCCCTTGGAATGAACTCCGATAAGGGAGGCTCGGCAGCCAGTTCGTTAGTAGCCACAATGGGGGAAGTCGTTATGAGGGCAACCACCTCAGGGGCAAACGCTTCAGTACCAGCGACGGATTGAGAAGATGAAGAGGCAACTTGTTAAGGCACGGTTTTCAATGTTTGACCATTGTCATTTGAGGGTGTGTTTGAAAGTTTGAGAAAAGAACGCAAAGTTTTGGGAAAACGGTTTTTGAAGATAAAGAACAGAGTATGAAGATTTGAAGAAAATCTAGACAGAAATCTGGAGATTTCTATGGAAATTGAAGAACAATGATGAAGATATGAAGGTTTGAAGAAGGTTTGATGATAGTTGGAAAGCTCGAAGGTAATGATTTGGTCGAAAAGTAGAAATTCGGAGGCGATCTGTTGATTAGCGACATGTGTCTGAAGTCAGAACGACGCGATTGATGGGACGTTGCGGCTCCCTCGCCGTAACGTACGAAGGATGGAACCGGATTCATCTGTCGTTTCCCATTATGTCGGCAAGCCTACTCTTTGAGAAACGAAGGGACTATCTGTATACGGGTAAAATTGGGCCCACTGAACACCTCGATTTCCCTGTAAGACAAACAGAGCAGGAATGTGATCGTAATGAGTCGGAGCCAAAGCGAGGAGCCCCTCGTACCGGGGCTCGGGCAAAACACCTACCCTCGAAGGTATCGGGGTCGTATCCCCCGGGTCCGGTTAGAGGATCAAGACTTCGGAGAGCATTACCCAATAGTTGCACACGACTAAAAAAGGACAGTGATGTCTGTGACCAACCGGATATAACGGCGTGAATCGCAGCCCGTATCGACAGAAAATCAGTAATTAGTGAAATAAAAGTTTTTTACGTTTCTTAAAATTGTACTTATGGTAAAAATCCCCTACTATATAAAGGGAAAAGCTTATTATTCATGAGACACGTTACCGAAGTATTTTACGAATTGTTGAGCTTACCGATATTTTGATATGTTAGTAAATGAGCACTATACTTGTCATAATTTGTTTTTTTTGCACACCACGCACCCCACCCCAACCCCTCAAATCCCCTCCCCCTATTTTTTTAATTAATATTGTTCTGATTTTTTCATTTCCAAATTTTACGAGTTCCAAAGTTATGAGTTTAGAGATTTATGTGTTTGGAAGTTTGCGGGCTTAAAAATTATAGAGTTTGCAGGTTGAAAGTTTGCGGGTTCAAAAGTTTTACGGTTCAAAAATTTATGAAATTTGTGAGTTCGGAAGGTCGTTGGTTCGAAAGTTTATGGCTTCATGCTTATTGTATCTAAATTATTTATGAATATTCTTGAGAAGTTATTTTCCTTAATTTGCGTACTAAACACCGAAAAATAAGTAAAATTACTACTTATTTTCTATGAAAATATTTTTTGGAAAACATACTCTACAGAAAGCATTTTTCGTTATACCAAACACACCCTTAGTTTTCAAAAATTGTCCACTTAGAACAAATATACAGAAAATAGGTAGATATGGCTACAGGGTACGGTGCTAACGAGAGGAGGGGAATATTTTTCTGATCTTTCCACTAGGATTCGACCAGAAAAATGCTAGATACTTTGGGTTTAAAAAATAACGATACTGTCTCAAATTTGATGCAAATCTGTCCCCATGAATAAAATTTTATTAATTACTACTAAAAAGTTCAGTTATATTTAGTATTTCCTCCGGTCCACAATAATTGATCAATTTATCTTTTTATTTTGGTCCAAAATAAGTGTTCATTTATATAATCAAGGAAAAATTCAATTTGTTTTTTCAAAATTACCTAAAAAGTCTTTTACTCCTCACATTAACTATGCTGCAATATTTAATTAAGGATAGTTTAGTCACACTAACTATTTTTGTCTAGAATTTTATATTTTCTTAATGGATGTGCCCAAAACAAATTGGTCGATTATTGTGGACCGGTGGGAGTATGAGCAAAAATTGATAAGATAATGAACCTTGGTTAAACTTAACCTCAAAAGCTAGCCCGTAAAGTGAGAATTTCCTAGGACTATATATTAGAACACAAATTGTCGCATCTACCCACCATTGTGGTAAACTAACTAACACACACCCGACCTGACACGCCTTCTGGAGCATGGATAACATAATATAAGGAGAATTGGTTGTTGTCTCCATATATGATTTTATGCGGTCTTTCCCTCGTGAGCTAGTTTTGGGATTGAGTTAGGTCAAATATCCATTTTTTTCGTGGTATCACATACAAACATATCTTAATTCTTTGTACTCGATATTGGATCCGCTTAAGGTGTCCAGTCCTGGTCGTGCAAGGCAGAAGGTGTCATATTCCACATCAATTGTGAGTGGAATATTTGATCTTCTTAATTACGCCATCTTGATCAATCATTACATTATTAGCTAGCTTTCGGGATTGTGTTAGACCCAAAATTTATTTCTTATAATCATAATTAAGTAATTAAATAAAATTATGCTTTCTTTAACAACTTATGCTTTTAGAGTAGATGGCCACTATTCGACAAAATATGTAAAAATACTACTCCATCTTTTTCAAATTAGATGAGGTACTTTACTTCTTAGTCTGTTTCAAAATAAATGACACATATCTAAATTTGGAAATAATTCAACTTTAAACTCTTCATTTTACCCATCTTACCTTTAATTAGAAGTTTTTATAACCACACAAATGTCATGACCTCACAAACTTTTTACCCCTAACCTTTTAAGACCACAATATTTAAAACTTTTTTCTTTTTTATTAAACTACGTGGTGAGTCAAACTATTACTGGGAGTATACGTAACTATGTAAGTACATGGTAGATCCGAAGAAGAAGAAGAAAAAGGAAATAAAGCTTCTGATTCATTGATAATAGGCTGATTCCAAACAAAGGTTACAAAGTTACAACGATAATACACGTAAAGCTCTTATTGGGGAATACAGAAAAAGTAGTAGCAGCAACTCTGATCCATCACACACAGAATGCTTAAGCTTCGATCTTAAAAGGCTCCAATGCTGCGTGATACACTGATTTCTTGCTGAGGTAATGGGGCATAAATTCCTCACCCCATTTGAAAGATTTGAACAACGGAGGATTACACGAATCAACAAGTGATTTTGCAGGCTCAACGATATCTTCAGGACAAATAAAAGTGCCAATGGATGTACGAGGTTGAGTTGTGTTAGTCACTACTCTATGTGCAACACTTGCTAGCTTCCCGTTGCTAATCACCTGCATTTATACAAAATATAGAGATATTTATAACTTTGAATTAGCCTTCCAACAAACTAAGTACATTCTGTTTTGTTAGTACTAAAGGTTAAGAGACTGTACCGTCAGTGGCAAACCAGAATTGACAATAAATGCATTAGGTATAGGTTCCACACCAATCCATTTCTCATCCTTCAATATTTGAAGGCCATATACTTCTTGTTGGATTATGGTTATGAGATTAGGATCACAATGTCCACCAACTCCTAAAGTTGAACTTGGATCTGGGCATGCTGGGTAATGATTTACAAGCATTCTTTGCCCAAGATCTTTCTCAAAATACCCTGCCTCCAACCCTAATCCTTCACTTACCAAACCCAAGATAATCTTGCTCAGCTTTCTCACTTCAGTAGAATATGAACCAATAACCTCCCTGAAATTTCATTCTCATATTTTACCTTGACATGAAAATACAGGGCAAGGATTTTAA
This sequence comes from Nicotiana tabacum, assembly GCF_000715075.1. Classification (NCBI taxonomy): domain Eukaryota; kingdom Viridiplantae; phylum Streptophyta; class Magnoliopsida; order Solanales; family Solanaceae; genus Nicotiana; species Nicotiana tabacum. Next base: position 121,745,312 of record NC_134081.1, read on the forward strand.
AAAAAAAAAAAAACAGTCTGGTGTATTAAGTTTTCGCTCTGCGCGGGGTCAGAGAAGTGGCAGACCACGAGGGTCTATTGTATGCAACCTTACATTGCATTTCTGCAAGAGGCTGCGAACCCGTGACCTGCTGGTCATATGAGAACAACTTTAAAAAAAAAATTGGTACCTATATCTTGGAGGGTTATGAGGCCAAGTTTTTTTGTCTTCCCCATCAACATTGCAGCTGTGTTCTAAGACATCCCTCCAATAACGATGCTCCTCTGAATCATAATGCTTGGCATTGCTACTGTACAGTGTAGCTGCACCTCTTGCTGTATTATTTGTTGCCTCTTTTGCGTAATTCGCTTTCTCTTCCACCGGCAAACTGAAGAATTCTTGGTACACTTTCATTGCCTCCTTCATTAGATCTTCCGGTACTCCATGATTGACTACCTGTGTACATAAGCTTTTATAATCACACAAATGTTACGAAATATTTAACACTATAAATTTCAAAACTCTTCATGTTTTTCTTGAATGTCATTTCGATCAAAATTGTGTCACATAAATTGAAACAGAGATAGCATTGCAGGAAAATGGACCTGGAAAAAACCATATTCTTCACAAGCATTACGAAGTTGTTGAACGATAACAGCACGTTCTTCGCCCTTAGCTCTTTCCAAATCAATGACTGGAATTTCCTTAGCAATTAGAACTGGATCCAGTGGTCTTTCATGCAATGGAATGCAATGGCTAGGAGGAACTGTTTCTACTTTAGACCAGCTGGAAATGAGGTCCGCCATATTCTCTCTTTTTTTTGTGAATTAATCTAATCTAAATAAAAAGGGAAACTTAATAAATAAACATTTAAAAAGTTGGTATATTCAAGCACCCAAGAATTGAAGAAGAATGAGATGTAATGTACCTGGAAAAAAAACTTCAGTTATTGCTTTTTTGTTGTTTTCTTTACTGGAGATAAAGGACCATATATAGAGAACAAAATTGCATAACAAGTCCTTGAAGTTTTTGGAAGTTATTCTAACACCCCCTGTATTTCATATGTAGGGGAAACTTTATCAAGAGATAGGAAAGAGGTATTTGTAAATTAACATCATAGGTAAATACCAATATTATTCTTTAGTAGGAATAGAATCTACGATTCTGTTTAGAATACAAAATTATATTTGGTTAGAACTGTAAAGTATAACGGACTTCATTCTTGTTTCCAAATTCTCATTAAGTTTCAATTGATTATTAGTTGGAGAACTAAATAAAATAATTAATGAAAGATAAAATATTCTCAATTTTCTATCTTGTTCGTGTCTGCCAATGGGGGGGAGCTATCACCCTAAAATATGTGTTATGTGCATTAAAGAGAGGAGTAGTGGGAGTTAGCTTTAATATTAATGTGACAATATTTTATTTTCAAAGCAACACAGTTGAGTTCATTTCCTAAGGCATTAATTGTGCGGACATTAAGGTTATTAGACAAATTCAATCTAACTGAAAAGCTCATTATAGTGTCTAGCTACAAAGACCAATGGTATATTAAGAGAGCTTCAACAGCTCACACTTTCTACTCCCTCCGTCTATTTTTAGTTGTCTAACTTTGGAGTTTTTACGCTTTTAAGAAATAATAATTATACTACATATTTTACCATATAACCCCTAATAATGATAGAATTTCAAAAAATCTTGAAAATAATTTGAGATTGAGTAGTTAATAATAAAGGTAAAATAAGAAAAAAAAATTGTCTTTCTATTGATTTGCAGAAATGGACAAGTAAAAGTGAAAATATAGTTTTGTATAATAGACAAGTAAAAGCGCACGGATAGAGTATACATATTTTAGAAGAGATATTGCATACATGTTTACATACTCCCTCTGTTTCAATTTATGTGAACCTATTTCCTTTTTAGTCTGTGCCAAAAAGAATGACCTCTTTCCTTATTTGGAAACAATTTACCTTTATGCAATGCTTTATAACCGCACAAAATATATGTGCTTCATTCTACACCATAAATTAAAAAGTTTTCTCTCTTTTCTTAAACTTCATACCTAATCAAATGAGTTCACATAAATTGAAACAGAGGGAGTACGTCTTTTTGAAGGCTAAAAAGCATTTCTTCGAAGCAGGTTATATGATGACAGAGGTTCAAGCTTCTCCACAGAGCAAATGTACCAGAAACTTAGAGGAGATTATCGGAATATAGCATGGCGGAAATCGGTGTCACTGCTAAATAAACTAAAATTAGTTAGCTACAAATATCATCGCTAATTTGTCGCCAAATCGTTCGGAGCTAACAAAATTTTTGATAATATGTCGCTAATTTGAAGCTAAGTAGGATTAGCGACAGATTTTACTGTTTAACTATAAAATTTGTCCATCGCTAATTCTAATTTTTTTTTTTGGAGTGTATAACAATGATGGACTACTTGGTTAAATGGGGAGTAATTAGTAACCAACCAACTATGTCTATTGTGTGATTAAGAGAATGAAACCTTATCTCACTTGTTTTTTAGATGTTATGTCTCTTCTCAAATTTGGAAAAAGCTCCTGACATGGCAAGGTCTACAACGGAACCCTATGTGCCGGAAGAGTTGAAGCATTGTGGATTTAATGCGCACAAACAAATAAAATTATATTAATATGATTTTTTTTTAATATTAACCGTGCACAGCGTTACTAGGAAAACTAATTCTATGAATAAGGTAGTGGTTATATATATTGAACTTGACTTGTTTTTACTTATTTTTTAGTTAGTTTATTTTGAGAAGGACAATGTTTTGAGGTCCTGTAACTTTTAAACCAAAGTAAAAGGTCATTCAAGCATAATTAATTATTAACTAGGTTACGTACGTTTACATAATATTTTTGGCACCAAAATAAGACTAACATGACATATTTTAGAAGACATATCATAGACGGACCTAGAATTTGTAGGTCGGGGTGCACTTTTTCTTTCAACTAAAATGTGCTTAGTATACAAGGTGCCACTATTAATATATTAATATTTTCTAAAAACATATACATGTATTTATGAAAAATTTGCCAAACTTTTTGGGTACCGGTGACCCCTCACTTGATAATTGTTAGGACCGAAAAAATCAGCTGTCATGCGGACGCTAGTAAAACAACACTTGAACAACGATAAATCACACAACAAAAGAGACACAAACATTTAACATGGTTCGGTCAATTTGACCTACGTCCACAGATGGAGATGAGCAGTCCACTATATAAAAGAGAGTACAACATATCGAGAGAACAACCTCACGAAGAGGCAAACACAAGCGGCACACTAACACTTGTCCCGAAAAGTTCTCCCTTTAAACAAGACTCTCAAAACCCTTGTGACTCTATTATGGATGCTGCTAAATGAGAAGGTAGGATCCTCAATTTATAGAAGTCTAAAAATTTTTCTTCCAAGAAAAATGATTAGACAAATATGAGAGATTTATAATTTCCTTCTAGAAGAAGAAAACCCCAATTATGATAAGTATGTTACCCTTTCCAAAAAATAAAGAAAACCAAATATAACATAATACCTGACAATAACATAGGTCCGCCTGCATATTCGAGGACCTGAAATTTCTCTGTGATTTATTATTATTGTACTTTGAAATATAACACTATAGAACAATGCGTGTATAAAAGTTTGGTGTTATTTGTTACATAACTGTATTAATCTTATCTATGAAACGTGTAGTATATTGAGCTTATAACATTACTTCGATTGAATGAATTCTAGTTATGAGCATGATACTTCTTTACCCGTAAAATGATACAATTAAATTTATACGTGATTTCTAAACAAGTAAATTCTAATGGATTTGTTGTTGTTGTTGTTGTTGTTGTTGTTGTTGTTGTTGTTGTTGTTGTTGTTTCTAGACAAGTGAATTAATTCGATCCTAAAATAACAAGATAATTAAAGAAATATATAACACTTAGTCTTGATAGGAAGACGAAATGACAAAAATAATAACTCGGGCAGTGAAGCCTCCGGGCGCAACAGTAATAAGAACAAGAACGGAAAATAAGAAGGTAAAATTGATTAGAGCTTTGAGTAGATTGTAGTATTAGTTTGCCAGAAAATTTGTGTCATTACAATGATAATAGAGCTCACTATTTATAGCTACGTCTAGAAAAGGAGGTCCTAGGATCGTGCCCTTATTTAATGTCGATTATGAAGGCCATTGATGAAGATGTAATGGTGAGCATAAATGCCAAATTCCTTGTAACGGGCAACATACTTAATGTTAAGGAATATTCTCCATTTAATGCTAGCGGACGAAGAGTATTTATTGCATCCTTTTTCCCGTGACAGACGAGACCGTTGCCTTTGGTTTTGGCTATCCCCCGTCTTAGGTTCTACGTGTCCCTCTTTTGGGCGGCCACGTAGCATAGCATATTTTACTCTATACAGATAGTCCCCCTGCTTTCCGGTGACATAACTTTGTGTCACCGGGAAGTTGGTAGAAACACTCTTTTGGCAGGAATTACTATGATCCCCTCTGAAGGATTCTGACGGTTGATTAGACGCACTTCTCTCTGCATTTAATGCCCCGAACATGCACTATCCCATAATTCAGCACAACTTTTGCCAATTATCGAGGTAATCATGGCCATGAATTTAGTCGCCAAAACTTTTACTTCTACGCATCAACCTTCTCCCCTTATACTCTATAATTTTCCAAGTTTTTTAAAACCTTTCTTGTTGTTAATAAACCTTTCTTTAACTCCCTTCAAACAAAAAAGCTTTTCTTTCATCCAAATGGCTTCTTCTTCAAATAACGTAAACTCTTCAAAGGGCAAGAACAAAGCCGAGGATGTTGCTCCTCGAATGGTGGATTCCATCATTCCTAGAAGTCTTGTTACAACAAAAGATTTCGAAGAGAAATTCCCTTCAGCTCTCCCTCGCATATGGGTTGTTGGCAGATATCCTTCTTCCATCCGTTCTAGTATTCCTGTTGTGAAGCAAGTCTGACGCTGCCGTGATTTGGATATTGTTGCTCCTGATCTATCGCAATGAGTGACCCTTCCCAGGGAGGATTTTACATATTTTACATGTATTCCTTTACTTTGGGTAAGTTCTTTTTAAGTGGAGAGCTTGACTCCATTATTGCGGAGTTCTGCCTCCGCTATCAGGTATGTTTGGCACAAGTAAGTCCTTATGTGTGGAGGATGATTGCCTGTCTTCGGCGCTTGTGCTAAGAGACGGGAGAGTAGCTAATTCCCCCAAAATCTTCCGTGGGAGAATGATAAATTTCAGCAAACGTGGCCATTATGCTCTATTATCTAGCATGGATGATAACAACGACCGTGGGTGGATGGAACCATTTGTTGCAGTTGCCAACAACGACATTATTCCGGCAACAACTTCATCCTTTACGGAAGCATGGAACTGCACTCGTAAGCCCCTTGTTTAATATTTCCTTTATTAGGTATTCTTTTATACCCGTATTGATCCTCCATCTTTTGCCTGTTTCAGCAACTCGATGGGCCCTACCGATGGTTGAAGGCTTGGACTAGTGGGTCTAGAAGATCTTGGATCCCACTACGCCTGAAACCTGCACGTGGAAAGAATTGGCCCTTAAATACGGGTGGAAGGCTAAAAATTATAGTAACTCAGACTCACCTTGTTTCAGCTTTTTAGGTGAAGAAATCGATTGACCACTTCTATATTTTCTCTAAAATCAGGTCTACAAGCGGGATCTTTTATTGTCCCCTAAGAGGACGTTTTGGTTGATCCTGCTGATGTGGTGAAGTTGCTTCAGGAGGCGCTTACCCGAACAGGTGTCTCCAAGCCTACTTTGGGCACAAGTGTTTATTTACGGAGTTCACGGCCGGAGGACAAACAACCAAAAAGAAGACGCTCCTCCGCGGCCGGGAAAAGAACAAGAGGGCGAAGATTGTTTCCCCCGAGTTGTCTCCAATAGTTATGGTGACTAGCCCTCCACCCGAGCTAGTCATAGACACTGTGATGATCAACGATGATAGAGAATCTAGTGATGGGGTATCTTATCTATATTGAAGGCAACGATCCTTATCAACTCAATAGAATGCTCAACCTGTCGAGTTAGTTACACCATCCAAGGACGATGTCTCGGTGCTCTAGGGAAATATGATATAGTGGGAGATGACAACTCCTGCTTCTGTGTCCCAGTAGTCGCGCTTGGTATTTTAGGGATGAGTACCGGATCCCTTCCGTCCTCGGCTGATGAGCAACCAATAACCAGTACTGAGTTTGCTGCAGCTGCTTCTCACTCTTCAACTCCATCAGCTTCATCTCCATCTTCACCAATACCATCAACTGCTACATCATTTCCATATTCATCCACTCTTCCACCAACAACTGCTATATCATTTCCACCTGTTGCGCCTGAACACAAAGAAGGTGTTCCTCTTCCCCAGTCCCCAGTTCATGGGAATTTGGGGCAAAATTATGCTGCCCCTTCTGAAGATCCACAAAGGAGGAGGAATGTTACTCTTTCGGTCTCTACCAGATGCAACTTGCTATCCCGACCAGTGGAGCTTGCTAATTATCTGAAGCCTTTGGCTTCAGAGAAATCTTGGGAAAAGATTTAGGCACTCTCAGGAGAGTGTTTGTTGAACAACGCCATGCACAATGCCACAACGGTGCATTCCTTTCTTCATTTGTTATTTCTTCTATTTTTGCCTGAACATATCTTGAGTTTTGCCTTTCTTCCTTTGTAGGCCAACTTTCTTGCTTTCGAGGGCCTTCAGAGGTTGATTCGTGAGAAGGAAGAAATTATCTCCGCACGGGATCAGATTATGGCAGAACGAGAGCAAAGTGTCATTCGCATATCAGAACTGGAAGCCAAAGCCACTGAGGTCGTTGTATTGGAGGCTCGTTTGCAGCAAAGTGAGCAAGAAGTGGAGACCCTTAGCCAAGAGATTGCCCCGCCGAGGGTTCACTTTGAAGAGGCTAAGGCCAAATGAATTAAAGTTCATAACGTCATTCTTACTACATCCGATCGTGAGGCTGCCTCCGCTGAAAGAATGACTAACATAGAGACAGTCTTGAACTCCAAAACTAAAGAACTTGCTGCTGCGGGGGCGAAATATACCAAGATGGAGGATAAGTATAGGAAAACCATCGAGCATAATAGGCTCTTGGGTTCAACTGTCTGCGACCTTGATATTATCCTCAGATCCATTAGATCCGCCCGGGAAAGCCTTTCTGCCGAGATAACCCAACTCCAAGAAGAACTTAAGAGCCGAGTGACTTCCCTCGTCATTGAGAAAACTTACACTATGTACAACATGAGGAGAAAAACCTTGGAAGAGGCCAAAGCTAGTATCATTGACTTTGATGCTAAAATTGCTAAGGTCCGTGAGCTTGAGTTGGCTGCTAAAAACGGTCTCCCGGCAGAGCCTGCTACTTTCGGTTCTTCCATTTCCGATTCCGAAACTTTGGGAACTGAAGAGGAAGCGGAAGATGAAGATGTTGAAGGCCAAACTGGCGAAGGCCAAAATGTTGATCCATCGGCGGATCTATCCACTTCCCCTGGGGGCACAAACACTTCTCTTCCTCCGGGTTCCAGAGATGCTGCAGTTTAGCTTTTCTTTTCTTTTTCCAATTCTTGTATCTGTGCCATTTTGGCATGTTATTGTAAATAAAAACATATTTTTTCTCAAGTATTGTTTGAGTCTTTCCTTCGTTCGAACATTTGTACAAGTTTTAATCTTTGCATTCTCTTCTTTTTGCTTTAAAGTTTTGCGCAAGTTTTACTATTTGCGTCTTATTATGTGAAGAATTGGGTGTATTTTTCCCGAAAGCATTTTGATTCCAGACATGAGTTCTTCCGAAATCAACACTTTAACGTGAGGGTTTTTATAAGAGAGGGTCCTCTTATGTTTATGGTGCTCTTGTAGAGGACGTTTTCTGTTTATTATGGCACTAGCATTTGAAGTACTTATTTAACTTTCAAATGACAAAGTTAATTCACCGTTCAGACAAGAAACAAGATAAAAACAAAAGAACTTTATTTTATTCCTTCTATTTTCAAAAAGTACATAAGCATTTGTTACGATGAATAATGAAATTGCTATTACTTGTAGCTAACTTGTACAACTTGTTTCTACGAGGCTGGTCGCGCAATCCATGGTCCCGATGATACAACTATGTTTCCGGTTTTTGCTTCCCGATTGAAATGGGAGTCATTGTTGTCATATCCTCATATCGTTCCCCCAATGTTCAAATGCGAAGAATGCGAATTGGAACACTGGAAGCCTTGTACCTTCGAGGATCCCACTAATGAATTGCTAGATAATCTTTAACTCGGTAACACAATTTACTTCCCCTCAGAAATTCATGCTATCAAGTGAAGGACTATCTAACAACCCTCTAGTGGTTTGTACTTGTGAACGGTCGGGTAACCTTTGCTCTATAGCAAACTTATTTCTTGGTGGGAATTTTACTATAGAGCAAAAGATTATCTAACCGTCCCAGAGTGGATCTTCGCTTGTGTGCCTTGCTATTAAAGGTCTTATTGTTGCTGTTGGAGCTTTCTTCATAGTATGATTTTTGTTGCTGCCTCATTAAAAACCTTGCCAGAATAACCTAATTTGGACAAAAACTAGACGAAGGGAAAATGAGTCCAACACATACTTTCTGTTATGGTGATGTTCATCAGCAATAATATCTTTTGAGGTGTTCCACGTTCTAGTTGCTGGGAAATGTTTCTCCATTCCAGTTCTCTAATTCATATGAACCTTTTCCGGTGATAGCTGAAATCCGGTAATGGCCTTCCCATGTCTGACCTAGCTTCTCTGCGTTGAGCTCCCTGGTTCTTCGAGTTACTTTCCTTAGGACCAAGTCTCTTACTTTGAAATAATGGAGGTTGGATCTTCGATTATAATACCGCTCTATTCTCTGATTTTGGGCTGCCATTCTTACATGCACCAAGTCCTTGCACTCCTCGAGTAGCTTCAAGTTGACTAACATTGCTTCATTGTTTGATTCTTCATTTTCTTGGAAATATCTCAAGGTGGGTTCCCCTACTTCCACCGTGAATAAAGCTTCTACACCGTACACAAGGGAAAAGAGAGTTTCTCCTATGCTCGATTTGGCCGATTTTTGGTATGCCAATAAAACTCCGAGTAATTCACCGGGCCAATTACCTTTAGCCACTTCCAAACTTTTCTTGAGTTTTTTTATAATCACTTTGTTCATTAACTCTGCTTGACCATTTGCACTTGGATGGTAGGGTGAAGATGTGATCCTCTTTATTTTTAAATCTTCGAGGAACTTTGTGACTTTTGCACCGATAAATTGTGGCCCATTATCGCATGCTATCTATTTTGGTATTCCGAACCTACAAATTATTTTTTTTCACAAGAAATCCACCATTTCGCACTCGCCGATCTTCAGATAAGAACCTGCTTCCACTCACTTAGGAAAATAGTCAGTCAAAATCAAAAGAAATCTTACCTTTCCGGGGCCCGGCGGCAATGGCCTGACGATATCCATCCCCCATTTCATGAACGGACAAGGGGACAGAACCAAATGCAATGGTTCTGTCGGTTGATATACCCGTGGTGCATAGCGTTGGCACTTATCACACTTTAGTACGAAGGCTTTGGCATCTTGTTCCATGCGGGGCTAATAATATCCTGCCCATACTAATTTTTGCACTAAGGAATCTACACCCGAATGATTGCCGCATATACCATCGTGGACTTCTCGCATAACATTGTTTGCTTCGGATGCCCCCAAGCATCGGGCCGACGGGCCTTGGAAAGATTTTCTATACAGTTTGCCTCTCTTGAAGCTATATCGCGCTGCTTTGGCGCGCAGCGCCCGGGATGCTTTGGAGTCTTTGGGCAACTTCCCATGCTCAAGATAGTCGATGATTTCATTCCTCTAGTTCCATACTAGATTAGTCGCATTTACCTTTATAGAAGCTATTTGTATCCAGGATCGATATTACCATCCCGGACTCCGATTCCTTTATTTTTGTCGATGATCCAATGTTAGCCAATGCGTCCACTTCTGCATTATCTTCCCTCGGAATATGAGTAATCGACCACTTCCAAAATCGCGCCAACATAGCCGGGACCTTTACCACATATTGTTGCATGCACTCCTCCTTGGTTTCGAATAACCCGTAGACCTGATTTACCACCAACTATAAGTCGCATGTGATTTCGATAACCTCATAATCAAGTCTCCGGGCCAGTTCGAGCTCTGCCATTAAAGCCTCATACTCTGCTTCATTATTAGTTAAAAGGACCGTTCTAATGGCTTGCCTTAGGGTTTCCCCCGAAGGCATGATTAATACTATACCCAGTCCGGACCCTTTTACGTTGGAAGCTCCGTCCGTAAATAAGGTCCAAACTCCAGATGTCGATTTCGAAACTATTACTGCCTCTTTGGTTGCTAGAGGCGGTAATTCCAGACTAAAATTGGCCTCAAAGTCAGCCATGACTTGTGACTTAATTGTAATCCTTGGTTTATATTCTATGTCGAACTCACTCATTTTGACGGCCCATTTGGCCAATCTACCCGATATCTCGGGTTTGTGAAGGATGTTCCGCAAAGGGAAAGTGGTTACCATGGATATCGGGTGGCATTGGAGGTAGGGCCTTAGCTTCCGAGCGGCGACTATGAGAGCTAAGGTCAGTTTCTCCAAATGGGGGTAGTAATTTTCTGCTCCCGTTAAAATTTTACTAACGTAATTAATGGGAAATTGCGTACCTTCGTCCTCACAGACAAAATTGTACTTACTGTGACTTCCGAGACCGAGAGGTAGACTAACAACATTTTACCTTCTATTGGTTTCAAAAGCAACTGAGGGCTTGACAAGTGCTTTTTCAAATCTCTTAATGCCTTATGGAACTCCGGGGTCCATTCGAAATTATTTTTCTTTTTGAGCAGTGCGAAGAAACGATGACATTTTTCTGATGACAAGGAAATGAACATGCTCAAAGCTTCCAATCTCCCCGTGAGTCTTTGGACTTCCTTCACGCTTAACAGTTGATCCGGGATGACTTTGATGGCCTTGATCTGATCAAGGTTTACCTCAATTCCCCTTGGCGATACCAGAAATCCCAAAAACATACCAGAGCTGACCCCGAACATGTATTTCTCGGGGTTAAGTTTCATATTATGCTACCTTAGGATGCCAAAATTTTCTTACAGATGTTTAAGGGGATCACATGTATTTAAAGCCTTAACGAGCATATCGTCTATATAAACTTCCATAGTTTTTCCTATTTGTTTTTCAAACATCTTATTCATAAGCCATTGATAAGTGGCTCCAGCATTTTTTGGGATATGTACCAAAATTTGCTATAAACGAAGTCTTTTCCTGATCCTCTGGGTTCATCTTAATTTGATTGTACCCGGAATAAGCATCGAGAAAACTCATTAACTCGTGCCCGGCCATAACATCAATCATTTGATCAATGTTTGGCAGTGAGAATGAGTCTTTTAGGAACGCCTTATTCAAATATTTATAATTTACACACATGCGAAATTTATTGTTCTTCTTAGGAACTACTACTACATTAACTAGCCAGTTTGGATACTTTACCTCTCGCATCGAACCGATATTAAGCAAGCGAGTTACCTTTTCTTTGACGAATTTATTCCTGGCTTCAGTAAAAGGGCATTTCTTTTGTCTTAACGGAGGTACGTTGAGATCCAAACTTAACTTGTGTACGGCTACCTCCGTCGGGATACCTATCATATCCGCATGTGACCATGCAAAACAATCGACATTAGATTTAAGAAATTTAATAAATCCAGACCTGAGCTCGGGATGCAGTCATGTCCCCAAGTGGAATTTCCTTTCTAAGAACTCTTCAAACAATGCAAGTTGCTCAAGCTCTTCCGCTGTGGATTTCGTTGCATCCATCTCTTCTGGAACCTGAAAATACCTCGGTACCTGATAAAATTCTGAGATTTCTTTCCCCGGGCTAACTTCATTTAGTTCGGGAGCGGGCGTCGGTTCCTGTAATTGCTATTGCACGTGTTCCTTTCCTTTGCTACTAAAGATCAAAATTGCATACATCTCCCTTGTCGCCGGTTGGTCACCCCTTATCTGTTTAACTCCTTCGGCTGTTGGAAACTTTAGCAATTGATGATATGTTGATGGTACAACTTTTATTTCGTACAATCACAACCTTCACAGAATAATGTTATATCCCACATCACCATCTACCACTTCGAAAAGAGTTGTTTTCCTTACTCCTTCAGCATTTGTGGGTAGCATTCTCTCCTCATATTGTCACACTCGCGAGGTTTAATCAGGCAAGGAGTTTTGTGGCCGAAATGATGCTTCCAGTGAGTTTAGCTTGCTCCAATACTCTCTATTGTATGATATTGGCCGAACTTCCTAGATCCACTAGAACACGTTTAATCTTAAAATACAATATATTTAAAGAAATTACCAGTGCGTCATTGTGCGGCAATAGCAATCTGTCTGCATCCTCCTCCGTGAAAGTGATATCGTCTTTGGCGACTTCCCGGAGCCTTTTGCTATAGGCTATTGATACTTTTGTCTTTTTTGCTGTCGAAAAGGTGACCCCGTTAATCTCGTTCCCCCCAAATATCATATTGATCGTTTGGCGTGGGGGATCTTCTCCTGCTTTCGAGGGTTCCGTGTTGTCCCAGTTACAACCATAATTGTTCTTAGCTCGGTCACTCAAGAATTCTCTGAGATGACCATTCTTCAACAGTGTTGCCACTTCTTTCTGGAGGTGTCGGCATTCCCCTATTCGGTGGCCATTCGTCCCGTGGTATTCACACCATAAGTTGGGATCCCTCTGGCTAGGATTAGATCTCATTGGTTTCAGGAACGATGCTTAATTGATATTTCTCATGGCTGACATTAACTCCACTATGTTGACGTTGAAATCGTAGTATGACAGTTTGGGGTAGGAAGGATCTCGCGCCCCTAACGCTTCTTTATCCTGCAATGATCTATTATTCTGACCGCGATCAGTACTTTTATCGATGGCGAACCTGTCCGCTGATCGGAAGGCTCTGCCACGGCCTTCGGCCCGT